>NC_090062.1:10325080-10688413 GCF_038355195.1 Osmerus mordax | reverse complement strand
GCCACTGGAGGAAAACGTTTTCTCATTAGGTGTTTAGAACTAGCGTTCAGCGGGTGGAGGAGGAGGTGGCAGGCTGAATTCCTTCCAAGTGTGAGTAAAACTGTTCTATGTGGTGAGTGTTGTTAGATCTGGCGATGCAGGGGGTGGGTACTACTCATGCAACTAAACACAACAGAAGCACTGCTGGGAGGTCAAAAGGTGCTCTAATCAGGACTGAACCTTGTAAGGGTCTCCTGCTAATGATTTTCTGATAGGCATATTTATGGGACCTTGACTGGACTGAAACTGAATTATTCTACATAGTACACTATAATGATGATGTAAACCTTTTGTTACCAGAACCTCTAGGGTTAAGTCCACATATTGGTGCTTGAATAGTGTGAGGCCATGTTATTTGTAGGGTCAGTGTGTTTGTCTTTAGAGTAATTCGACAGTTCACAAGTATGAGGTTGAGGGAGATTTTTCCAAGTCTATATTTGGACTGCAGTCTAAATCCGGATCTGTCTAGATAACCCTAATGCTTCTTGTTCCCTTGTTGTTCTGATACAGTACATGCCTTCTAAAGCATTAGCAGGCCTGAGCCCATGCGATGATGATGTGATGATTTATGCTCAGCTACACAACCAGCTCAGCTTGGAAGATTAGCGTTCCATCTGGTAACATGCCCAAAGCTACACTAGGATACGCCAGGCTAGGATACACCCGGCAAGTATGTGCTATGCTAGGATATGTTAGCCAGGATATGCCAGAATAGAATATTCTAGAATACAATTGGAAACACTAGGGTAGAATATACTAATATTTTATATGTTTATTGTTAAATACAAATAAAAATAAGCCCATTACAATCTCTCAATTTTGTTGACAACGTTTTAGGACTGGCATGTCCAATCCCAGTGTATTCCTGGCTTGGGAGTGGATGGTAGGCCCAGGGGAGGGACTTGAGTTTGATAATGCATCAACTTGACATCTCATTACAAATTATAGAAGGGGTTTGGTTTGTATCTGAGTGCCATTAAAATAGCAGGCATTCGAGATTTGGTTTATTTATAGCCTGAAACCACGTCTATTTATAAATTGCATATCTTGCTCCAGCGAGGTGGTATGCGTAAATAGGTCGTCACAGCAGCCAGGTCACCTATACTGCTGCTGATGGAGCTCCCAATACCCCTGAATATGTATTTCTATGGCTATCATTCCTATATGGTATATACTATTTTTTCTCTTTCACACACTCCTTTTTCTCCTTCACACACCACCCCCGGTCTGGTTAAAATACAGACCTTCTTTTGGCACTAATCCCAGAAATACTGTGCCCTTTTTGTCCTTGGTTATCTGCTTTATTAACTACAGTACATGCACTATTTGTATGTTGCTTTGAGGAAAAGCACCTGCCAATTAAAAAAATCTAAAAATGTGTATGGATATGCCTATAGGATTGTCCTCGCAGATAAAGTGCAAAAGCACACCTGAGGAAGGTCACACCATCTTCTGAGACTACATGGAAGCGGCAGCTTGATAACCAAATCACCTGCTGGCTAATCTACTAACAACTGATTTACTACAGTGTGATCCTATAACGACATTAGATAGTTGAAGGAGGAACAACATTACAGGCTTTTAACATCCATATTTATTTACAGAAGATACATTTAATTATTTTAATTAGATTTAATGAGTGAATTAACATTATATTGTTTAATGAATGCTACAAGAAATAAATAACATGGAACGCAAAATCCTTAGAAGCGTACAATGAAGATAAAAGTCTACAGCAGGTGAAAGCTCTGGCTACCTATAGAACAAATTCTGCAGGCTAGTTATGTAATAAAATATGTATATATTACTACAAAGAACTGGAGGAGGCTAAATTGACTTTTGTTCATCTACCGTAGTTAATCTAGTACATCTGCTGAAAGTAAAACGTTTTTTATTACCTCTATCCAATTGGCTACTCTTCTTAGCAACATGGTCTTAGACTACATCACCTCAACCCAGGAGGACAGCAGAGCTGTTCCCTCCCCTGGCCCCTCCACTCGCTGCTACAGGGAGATCCTGAGGGGAACCCTTTCCTGATTAGTCGTGCTGGGAGGTTTGGGGTTCTGGTATGACAGCCTCACAAAAACGACAGTCAAGATAGTTCCTGGAATTCAACAAAAGGAATTGACAGTTAGATCACGTTTATTGTCTCCAGGTGTAACCTGTGATGCTTAGATCTTTACCTATGACCCCCAGGGTGCCCAGCAGGATGCCCACAGTGGACTGGATAGTGGGCATACCCTGCAGCTGCTTGGTGGCCATCTTGCAGTTCCCTCTGACATTGCAAGGACACACTGTCACTATAGAGACAGAGACACACTGTTACTATGGAGACCGTAGCACAAGGTCACTAATCACCGAGTCAGTTTAACTCACTCGTGCCGGTGTGTGTGAGTGTGTCTTGTGTATATCTTTGTGAATGAGACTGTGTGGGTGTCTGTCTGTACGTGTGAGGGATAAGCCACACCTGTTGCCCAGCCTGTCTGACATTGTGTCAGTCTGTTGAGATCAGACTGCATAAGGTGTGAGTAACAATGTGTGTGCGTGTGTGTTACCTGGCAGGTTGATAAAGGTGCTCCTGGGGGGGGAGCTACTGTCTGAGATGGTGAAGGGGACAGTGTAGATCTCCGGAGACAAGTATGGAGTGTTTAAGGAAAGGTTGGTGTGTGTGTCTAAACAGGGGACATGACCACACAGCAACACGTCACATTCCACAAGCAGAACACATAGTAGCGTCGGTGGCCTCTCCACCTCTATGTTGCAGAGAGAAGGAGAGGTAACTCAGATACACAGGTCAGTGTGTGATGGTGTTCTCAAAGACTCGTTAAAATAACTGTAACTGATTGATTCACCAGTCTGGCGTGTCTTGGCGCAAGCAAATAAGAAAGGAGACACGCAGAACAAACACAGAGTGTGCACGCAAACACGTGCTCTCTGACACACATACAGACTCATCCATCCAGAGGGTAGTGGAGGTTGGCGGAGAGGAGGTGCACCTTGGGAGGTCTATAACTGCAGCTATTACTGCCAGTACCCTTACAGCTGCAATACAATGCATGCTGGGAGCTATCCTTTTTTAGATCCTCTACCGGTGAGGACCCAGATGGTGACATCACACCAATTAGAGGGGAAATATAATTACAGTAGACGCCACGGTTGCCAATAATAATAGCGACGCTGGGAGAGGAGATGAGGAGGAAGAGGAGAAAGAGAAGGTAAAAGGGTTTGTCTTAGATAAACAGCATTGATGCAGTTTCAGTCACTCAAAGGAGTCTCAATCTGACCCATTACTGTCACTTAGAGAGGCAGGAAGAGAACTATTACCACGATTACAGCCTAAACACATGCACAAGAAGGAGAGAAGAGGAGAGGAGAGGAGAGGAGAGGAGAGGAGAGGAGAGGAGAGGAGAGGAGAGGAGGGAGGGGAGGGGAGGGGAGGGGAGGGGAGGGGAGGGGAGAGGAGGGGAGGGGAGAGGACAGGACAGGAGATGAGGGGAGGATGGGAGGATGGGAGGAGAGGAGAGGAGAGCAAAGGAGAGAAGAGGAGAGGATGGGAGGAGAGGATTGGAAGAGAGGATGGGAGGAGAGGAGAGGAAGGAAAGGAGGGGTGAGTTCTTTATGTCAGTCTGTCTGAGCTCTTTTGCCTGATATTATACTATTTTGGTCACAAGTGGGCTTTTAGAGGAACAGAACAGCCCATTCAAAAGAGATCTGTCTGTAACGCCCTGTGTCCTTCTGACATGAAAAACGTATTGGACATATACTCTTAGCTCTTGATTTACTTGTTCTTTGTCAGTATTTGTTTATCCTGTCTGGTGACATCACTACACTTTGAAGTCTGACAGCATCACTGCCTCTCCTCCAATCGTACGAATGGTATAACTGGATGCTGACGTTGTGAGTGACCAGGTTGGTGTTGACAGGTGCATGTACTTACACTAATGGACGTGACTCAGCCAATTGTCTGTCCTGATAAAGAATAGACTTCCTGTGAGGTCGAAATGAGCGTCACCTGTTTCTATGGCTATACTGTGTGCTAGTGTTTGGTCACCGTGTCTTTCTGTGGCTGCAATACATTTCCTATTGCTCACCGTTGATGGGCGTGAGCTTCCAGTTGCGCCTGACGGTGGCATCGCTTCGGAGTGAGAAGTTGAGTCGGCCTCCGTGCTGTGGCGTGTCACTGTCCCTTGATGCCAGGACCAGGGCCTGCTCTTCCCAGCGTGGCGTGCACAGGTACTTCCATGAGTAATCGCCCACCAGGACCGGGCTGTTGTCATTTACATCCAGGATCTGGACCGTGACCAAGGTGGAGGCAGAGAGGGATGAGTTACCTGTAGGGAGTGGTGAGGTTTTTGGTTCAGTCGGCACTTCCATAAAAAATCCATCAAAATTATATTTCCACTGTATCACAACCAATCACAAAGCCAGTTAATAATCAAACTCACTTTGTAAATACTGATGCACAAACTAGGTTTTGTTTGTTTGTGCATCACTTTCTTTTGAGGCCACCACATATCATATTGTTTTCAATCTGTACATGACCATGTTTGGAAGGGAGGGATCTGTTTGGTCTATGCTGTATGACACTGTAACATCTGTAACATTGTCTTACGTCCATCCTCAGCAATGATCTCCATGGTGTAGGTGCTGTTCTCCTCTCGGTCCAGAGCCTGGACGGTCTTCAGCTCCCCAGAGTACTTTCCAATGGAGAAATAACGCTTAGTATCCCCTCTCAAGGAGTACCTGGACACAAACACACACACACAATGCATACGTACACTGATCAGCTCATATTCAAATACAGAACATTTCTTAAATGAATGGGAGGCTAATAGAGGAGGAAAACTCGGTACCAGCCTCACCTGATGGGATGAGAGTCAGGGTCATACCCTCTGATGGTGGCGATAACCCGTCCTGGCTCTTCCCCCTCCCGGACATTGACCTCATAGTGGCTCTGCGACAGGATTGGTCCCTCATTCACGTCATCCACATAAATGGAGACTGTTGCCGTGGAGGCGGGCCCATAGCGACCGCGAACCAGAGCAACAGGGTTCTGAGCACTGATGACCAGAATATACTCACTTTCCCGCTCAAAGTCCAGCACCTACACACACATACACACACACATCACTATAGAAACAGTGTTATTATAAAGGCCCTAAAGGCTCAAGCCTAGTGCTGGACAGAGCTGTCTAGTGACCACTGTACTGGTGTCAGCTCAGAGCTTTTTTGCAATGTGGAAATCATGTGGAGGTCACTGAGTGGAGCTTATTCTGGATCTGAGCCTAGAGAAGCTCTGGAGACCCAGTGTGAATCTGGGGTGGAGCTTGAACACTGCTGAGATGCACAGGAACCATCGCTATGGAAATATCCCATCAAGGAGCATGATCGTCACTTCCCAGAAACCTTCAAACCTATTTCTGTTCTCAGACAAATGCACACACACGCACATCCAACTCTTTCAGTCCCTACTGGAGGAGGGATGTGGAGAGACACACGTCCTTGGAAGCCACCAGAGAAAAGAACAGCTGCTTTACCGGAAAACTGCAGATTCCTTTTTATTACAACTGCCATTCTAACTTATGCCACAGCCAGGAAGAAACAACAAGGCCCCTGATATGTTACCAGACGGTAGAGTGCGGACAGTAGACTGTTACTATGTCTACACAGCCACCTGTGGCACCAGCTGGGTTTTAGGACTGTTCAGCCAGGATGTGGTCCTGTGTGCTGGGAATTGGAGAGCCAGTCTGAGGTCTGGCCAAGAGTCCTGGGGAGGGGGTGGGAGGTATAGGGGTGACTGTGTTGTTAGGGGGCGGCAGTGGGAGGTATAGGGGTGACTGTGTTGTTAGGGGGCGGCAGTGGGAGGTATAGGGGTGGCTGTGTTGTTAGGGGGCGGCAGTGGGAGGTATAGGGGTGGCTGTGTTGTTAGGGGGCGGCAGTGGGAGGTATAGGGGTGGCTGTGTTGTTAGGGGGCGGCAGTGGGAGGTATAGGGGTGGCTGTGTTGTTAGGGGGCGGCAGTGGGAGGTATAGGGGTGACTGTGTTGTTAGGGGGCGGCAGTGGGAGGTATAGGGGTGACTGTGTTGTTAGGGGGCGGCAGTGGGAGGTATAGGGGTGACTGTGTTGTTAGGGGGCGGCAGTGGGAGGTATAGGGGTGGCTGTGTTGTTAGGGGGCGGCAGTGGGAGGTATAGGGGTGACTGTGTTGTTAGGGGGCGGCAGTGGGAGGTATAGGGGTGACTGTGTTGTTAGGGGGCGGCAGTGGGAGGTATAGGGGTGGCTGTGTTGTTAGGGGGCGGCAGTGGGAGGTATAGGGGTGGCTGTGTTGTTAGGGGGCGGCAGTGGGAGGTATAGGGGTGACTGTGTTGTTAGGGGGCGGCAGTGGGAGGTATAGGGGTGGCTGTGTTGTTAGGGGGCGGCAGTGGGAGGTATAGGGGTGGCTGTGTTGTTAGGGGGTGGCAGTGGGAGGTATAGGGGTGGCTGTGTTGTTAGGGGGCGGCAGTGGGAGGTATAGGGGCGACTGTGTTGTTAGGAGGCGGGGGTGGTTTGCTGTTGGTGCATCTGTGTTGAGGGGGGTGTGGAGTGGAGTGTGAGGGTGTTTGTGTTCCTCGGGGTGAGGGTGGGGGTGACAGACACTGTCCTGCTGCTGGGAAGTAAGAGCAGAGCTGGCAGGTAGAGTGATTAATGGAGATGGCTGACTGGAAATTACAAAACCAACAGAACAGAACTATGGGAAGCTAAATTTAATTTAATAACTGTAAGTGAAGACCTTGGGGTAGGGGTGGTGGTGGTAAACCAGGTGGTGATTTAGTAAACTGACTGTAAATGAAGAGCAGGTTTATTTCCAGAAACTAGAAGAAGACACATCCCTTGATGCATTAGCTGTATTAATGACACTGGACAACTATATGTTCAACGAAACCAAACACCTTGTTTACGTGGTCTCACTTTCCTCCAGCCATGATTGTTTCCATAGCACTACTATGTGACCTGCTGTCATAGCCTGGGGACTAGAGGCTGGTGGCTCAGAGACAGAACGCGCTGTCCAGCAGGATCATAAACCCAAACAGTGTGTGTTTGTGTGTGTGTGCAAATGCCTGTGAGCGTGTATGTATTTATTCCCGCTGTTCAGCAGGCTTATCTTGGGGGGAGAGTCAGAGGGGACACCTGGCTCCGAGCACGAGGCCGGCCGTTCTGTAAAGCTGTGCACCAGGCCCTGGCATGTGCCAGCACAGCATGGGCTCAAACCTCGCTCAAACCCTAACATCATCTTCCATCAACCATTCTCAAAGCTAGGTTTATTGTAAAATCAGCTCTGTTAAGATACCTGTAATAAAAATACATGAATTAATTAATAAATGGATGGATGGATGTCTTTATCTGATCGGTCCACACATCCAGCATCTTCAGCATATATGAACATGCACAACAATGTTTCTATGGACTGATGTTGCTGCGTTAGTTTGTCAGCGAGCCCCAACCTCTCTGTCCCAGCCTCTCTGCCACATCCCCAGCCTCCCTGCCCCAGAATCTAGCCACTATGACTTGCCCTCTGCCCCAGCCCCAGTCTCTCTGCCGCAAGATCCAACCTCTCGGTCGTAGCCTCTTAGCCTCTGGCCCTATCTCTTTGCCCCAACTTTTCTGCCTCATCCCCAACTCCCCTTTCTGTCCTGAACTGTCTGCCCCAGCCCCAGCCTCTCCTCTCTAGCTTCTCTACAACAGCCTCTCTGCCCCAGCCCCAGCCTCTCCTCCCTAGCTTCTCTACAACAGCCTCTCTGCCCCAGCCCCAGCCTCTCCTCCCTAGCTTCTCGACAACAGCCTCTCTGCCCCAGCCTCTCCTCCCTAGCTTCTCTACAACAGCCTCTCTGCCCCAGCCCCAGCCTCTCCTCCCTAGCTTCTCTACAACAGCCTCTCTGCCCCAGCTCCAGCCTCTACTCCCTAGCTTCTCTACAACAGCCTCTCTGCCCCAGCTCCAGCCGTCCCACTTTCAGAGACACGCCCACCATCCCTCCATTCCATTCCAGCATGAGTCAGATGAGGTGTCTGTGTGTTTGTGAGGGAGGGGGCTGGATTAGGGGAAGCAAAGGGCAAAGCGCCCTGGAGATAGACTAGATTATTTCAGACTAAAATGTTCTACTGTCATAGCTTATTTTTTAGACACATGCAGTTGAAATATCAATGTGTGTGTGTGAAAGTCAGAGGGGGAGATGGCGATCTGGCTGGATCCTGACTAAAACTGTATAATATAATCCTGAGAGGAGAGGGTAGGAGGAGAGGGGATTGCAGGGTAGGGGAAGGGAGGGGAGCGGAGCGGAGCTACCTTGGAGAGGATGAGAGAGACCTCGTTGGTCTGTGTGTCTGTGAGGAGAGAGAAGGCGTCCTCCTCGTTACCAGACTCCAGTCGGTAGTCCACCTGCCAGCTGTCCCCACCACGTTCGTCTGCATCCCACGCCGACACCGCTGTTACCGTGGCACCCACAGGAGCATCCTCCGACATGTGGAAGGGGCCGTACTGAGAGTTGTGGGGGGGGGAGGGGGGGGGGGGGTTGCATGCAGTCATGTGTAAATGTTTTTATAAAGAACCTGTGTCTGTCAGTGTGTGCCAACATGTGCATGTTTCAGTGATCTGTGTGCATCTTTGTGTGTGTGTGTATTTCTCGATGTCCCCTACATCCCAAGCTGTGTTTGGTCAAACACTCTCCTATCAGTGTGTTGGACAGGCTTGTAGTCATAGCCGAGCGACCTGGCCTCTGGTCACTCTCTCCCAGCTGTCGAAGGGACATGGGCTCTCTGTTCCCAGCCCTGTCACCAGTCAGCTGCACACATCAGCTACAGCCTCCTCTCCTCCCCACCCCCCTCCATCACCACCCCCCTCCCAGCGGCTCCATCCCACCACCTCTTCATCCATCAACGGAAAAAACTGACACACTCTAACATGACCTACTCGAGAGGTTTTTCCACTTCAGTGTGTGTGTGTGTGTGTGTGTGTGTGAGAAAGAGAGAGAGAGAGAGAGAGAGAGAGAGAGCGAGAGAGAGAAAAGAAAGAGAGAGAGAGAGTGTGTGTGTGTGTGTGAGGGGGATCTGGTTGAAAGATGGTGTTTGAGAGGCGTGCAAAGGGTCCAAAGGGTTGTTGGGTAGGAGTGGTACTGATAACACTGTTCTAGGTTACTGGATTCTAGAACCCCTCTTTCTACAATGTTGCCCTGCACATGATTCTAGAAGGTTGTGTGTTCCTTGCAATTCAGCCAGCTGTGTGCCTGGCCTGGCTTGAACTGGCCAGCCTGGCTTGCCCTCCTCATGGCTGATCCTTCCATGGGATATCAATTGAATTCTAACATAAGTGCTCCAGGCCTGATCAGATTAACAAACAGCACTGTCCATTTTATTTGGAGCACAAAGGCAGAGTACAACCTGAGATTATGCTGTGATTGAACAGAACCCACCCCCCTCAGAGCAGCTCAGAGAGATTCATTACTACTCCTCCATCCTCCTGCTCCATCTCACTCCTTTCCTCCCGCCCACTCTCTCCTTCCGACTCCTCTCAAAGAATTTTGGTAATTATGTATGTGAGGTAAACGTGAGGTGTGTATGTGTGTTTGTGTATACCTCATGCTGAGAGAAAACAGGCGGGTTGTTGTTCTCATCCTGCACCATCACGACAACCGTACAGGAACTGTTCAGACCTGGATATGACATCACCACAAGCCGTGTGAGATGTAGCTGGGAAATCCTTCATGGAAGTATTTTGGAATTTCAGCAGTGCAGCTGTAGATCCCCATAGGATGTGAACCTGTGACATCTATGATGCTGTCCTGGACCAATCACTGCCCTCCAGCAATCCTCATCCCATCCTATATGACACACTGCTAACCTCACCTGATCACCTGTCTCACTCTCTGACTCTGAGTCTTCTGTTTCTAGCTTTATCATTCAAAATCTCTATCTCTTTCCTCAAGGGGTGAGTGGGTGAGATGACAAATAAACAGAAAGAGTGCGTATACTTAGTGGTCCTGACATTTTGAAGTGTTAACAAATAGTCGCATATAGTTAGACTGGGTAAAGTTAGCAGTTTGGTCGTAAAGTTAGCAGTGGTTATGTAATATAGTTAGCACTTTAATGGAATGGGTATAGTAAGTAGTCACCCTTGGCATCCTCAGCAGTGATGGTGAGTGTGTACTGGGGAGCGGTGCCCTCCATGCTGTCAGCCTGGACAGAGATGACCCCGGAGTCCCGGTCCACCCTGAAGAGAGCGCGCGGGCTCTCAGGGACCTGGCCCACCAGGCGGTAGAAGATCCTGACATTGTCCGTCTTTGGGTCGTCGTTATCAGCCGCCTGAACCGTCAGGATCTCCGTCCCTGGGAGCGAGGTCGGCAGGAGAGAGAGAGGGAAGGATGGGGAGAGAGAGGGTAGATGGAGAAATGAATTGGGGAGATTGAGAGGAAGGAATTGACGAGGAAGGGGGAGAGTGAAATGGCAGTCCTGACAGATTAGAGTAGCTGTGTGGAAACATACAAACAAACATGTTTTTCTTCAGATCCTCATCTGGGAACCATGAAGTCCTATTTCCTCCTTCTTCTTCTGGGAAAAAGCTATCCTCTGGGATCTAGACTGACATCCGGTGGTTGTAGTAACCCCATAGATTACATAATGTTGGAAAGTAGGAGCAGTAGGAGGAGAGGACAGGCCAGGAGAAAGGAAGAGAAGAGCAGGAGAAGAGGAGGGGAAGATGAGAGGATGAGGTAGAATGGAGAAAGAACAGAGCAAAATGCAGGTGCGAGAGAGGGTGAAAGGAAGAGAGGGTGAGGGTTACCACGCGGGGCCAGCTCCTTGACCACGGTGTGGTACTGGGTCTGGGGAAAGGTGGGTCTGTTGTCGTTGGCGTCCCCCACCATGACCCGCAACTCCACTGGTTTGGCTATCTCCCGGCCGTCTGGTCGTTCCACCACAATACTGATCTGGAACTGAACACGCACACACACACACACACATGCATTGCACAAGACAAACAAACACGCACACACACATGACAGCATACATTTGAGCTAAAAACACAATCAATGAAACTCATTACCAGAACTAATTGATCCAGTTTTAGAACTGTCAATTTGGTCGGGAGAGGTAGCTGAGAGAGGCTGTTCAGTCCTGCATTTAGGAGATGAAACTACAAACACTAGTCAGCAACATTACAGCTCTCTAACAACCATCTAAAAACCCTTCCTTCCTCCTTTTCTTCCTCCCTCCCTCTCTCCCTCCCCTCATCCTTATTTCTCCTGTTGCAATCACGTCACCTCAGTTTGCTACCTGATTTTGAAACATGAACCTGTTGCCTGTCAACATGGACCCATCCTGTGTGTGTGTGTGTGTGTGTGATGGGGGGGTGGGTTGACTCTTGGGAATCCATGCTACGTGACAGGCATATTACTGTAATTGACAGGCTTGACTACATGAGGTATGGGTGTGTGTTTGTGTGTGTGTATGTGTGTGTGTGTTTAGGGAGTCAGATGGCTGAGCGGTGAGGGAATCGGGCTAGTAATCCGAAGGTTGCCAGTTCGATTCCCGGTCATGCAAACTGACGTTGTGTCCTTGGGCAAGGCACTTCACCCTACTTGCCTCGGGGGAATGTCCCTGTACTTACTGTAAGTCGCTCTGGATAAGAGCGTCTGCTAAATGACTAAATGTAAATGTAAATGTGTGTGTGTCACAAGTGGGATTTTGTACTTTCATCTCAAACAGGTTACTTTCAGCTCAACACCACACTAGGGTGTCACCTAACACTCATCAATGAATGGGATGCTATGCCAGCCACCTCCAGTAAACAGGGACCAGGCCATCTCAACCAGGCAGACATCCTCATTAGTGTTGAACTACTCATAGTCTAACACTTTGGCAGGGGTACAGAGGGAAGGTAAGACATCATGAGCTTAATCAGTCATCATCATCATCATCATTTCCTCTTTGCCCATGTCTGAAGTCAGATGCAACACTGAGGTCAACTAATACCTATTCACTGGATGTATCACTGGACAATCCTACTGTTACGGTTCTAAGGTTCCAAACTTTTTGTTTGGAATCATACAGTACTATAGAGCATCAAGGAGCTGCAAAAAGACATCTGACCTCATGTCTGGCAGACAAGTCGGGTTGGAGGCCCTACCTGGTCCTGGGTCTCTCTATCCAGAGGAGCGTTGAGGAAGATCACCCCCTCTCTGCTGATGGTGAACAGCATCTCTGGAAACTCGCCCTCCAGGCTGTACTCTACAAGACTGCCACTCCACTTCACCTGCACACACACGCACACACACAAAAAAAGTGTACAAATAAGTGACCGAGTTCAAAAAGACAAGAAAGAAATAGCTTCTGTTGAGCCAGACACACATACGCACACACGTGCAAACGCACACACATGCATACAACACACCCACACTGTGAGGCCATGGGAGAGCAGGCAGCTGTTTGAGAAGCTGGGAAGTCCCGGAGCAGAGCACATGATGGATGAAGGAGCTAATGGACCGGCTCTGATGTGGGCCAGACACCAGCCCTAACACACGCACACACATACACACACGCATACACCCCCGGCAGTCTGAGGGGAGGGAGGGATTTTCCACTGGGAGATGAGAGCAGAGACGAGGACAAGAAAGGTCCTTAGGGACCAGCACCCAACAAGGAGAGATCCCTGTCTCTCATCTCCCCTCTCCTCTCCCCTGCTTTCCCCTCTCAGACACCAGGCAGTGTGTCTCCTCAACATGTCCATGTGTGTAAACACAGATCCTCTAGAAAGAGACAACAATGATGTCATCCACAAAGTTCTCTGTCAGCAAAGGATCTATCTCACTGTCAGGTGGCATGTGTGTGATTGTGTGTGATATATTTTTTTTTTCACATGTTGCCCTGCCTGACCTGGGGGCGTCTGCCCTATCTTCCAGGGTGTGCTGGAGCCAGACCACAGCCCTGCTACAGAGGTTGTGTGGACGGGAAGGCTGCTCTGATCTCCATCCAGGGGTTAGAGGACAGGACGTCTATTATGACAGGAGACAGGCAGGACATGGAAATAGAACAACAGAGAGGGCTGAGGGCTCAGTACTTAAAAATAATAACGCTTTCTGTTATCACAACACCTAGAGAGTGAATTAGAGCTTTGGTGAAGTGATGGTTATATTATGGTTGTGATTAGGACTGTATGAAAAAACTACTACACAACCGCTACAATACCACAACTACACTACAACAACAATACAATCACGACACAACTTAAAAACGACAACGACACCACTACACCACTGCCCCAGTAATCCAATTCTACCACTATACTTCACTTCTTGAACTACCACACCACTACTACAATATTAAAACACCACACTGTAATATTCTGCTTGCTGCTAATATGCTTATTTCTTAAAAGGAACATTTAGATTTTAAATAATCCCTCCTAATCACACTCAGGGGAAAGGCCGAAAGTCAAGAAGAGACAGATGGGGAGAAAAAGAGAGAACTGTTGAAGACAGAAAAAGAAAATTAACTAATAGAATAGTCAGCTCCAAAACAAGCTGATGAGTCTCAGATGATGTGAGTGTCATGGCAGACAGAAGAAACAGCTTCAGACAGAGATGTTAATAGAAATCTGGAAAAAAATGGGAAGAAGATTTTATCTGCCCACATTCTGTGTCCACACATTTTTTGTGGGCGGATGGAGCAGGCGAGAGAAGGGAGGAGTGGAATGAGAGGAGGAGGATGAGAGAAAGAGGGGGAAGAGGAAAAACGAGAGAGAATCCGACCAGTCATATTCAGAAGTGGTCGGTGAGAATCACTCCTTCACTCCCAGTTTGTAGTCTCTATCGTCCTTTTATGACTCTGGTGTCGCACACCAACATGCACACTACTGATGAATATCTCTCCCTCAGCCCACTCTCTTTCTCACTCTTTCTTCACATTCTCCATCTCTCCTATTTATCTTTTTTATCTCTCACTCTCTTTCCCAATCGCTGCGTCTGTCCCTTTCTCCCCATCTTTTTCTCACTCTTTCTTTTCCCTCTCTTTTTCCCTCTGGTGATGAAACAATGGTCCCGTTTCTGTGGTTATAAATGTTGAATATCAAGTTAATTTCAGAAAACACACACAGACGGCCGACCTTAGTCAGCTTGCGTTGGTATTTACCCTCCGTATATAATGCATGGCGAAGGCCACACCAGGAGACATAACAACGAGATACCGGGAGGATGGTTACCTTGGAGATGGGGATGGGGTAGGGTCCGGGGAGGTTCTCCTGCAGACGTACGGGGTCGGGCGATGCCCAGCTGTTTCCTGTCACCTCGACAGTGACCAGGCCAGAGGAGGAGAAGGCCTTGGCCCGGCCCGCCATGTCCTTCACTATGACGGACAGCTTGTAGCGGCCACACATCTCTGGGTCCAGCGTAGATGCTCCTACTCACAAACCCATAGACGCCTCAGGAACGTGCCTGTGCGGTTGATGTTTTTGTATGTGTGTGTGTGTATGTGTGTGTGTGTGTGTGTGCGTGCGTGCTGACCGTCCTCGGTGAGGGAGACCTCTCCAGAGACAGAGTCAATGAAGAACATGTGAGGGGAGGGGATCCTGGGGGTCTGGTCCATCAGGCTGAACCTGAGCTCTGCGTGGGCCGTGTTCCTGTCGTCACGGTCTGACGCCCCAACCTGCATGAAGGGGATCCCTACACACACACGCAAACACACACAACATATCGATTGAACGATCAATAACAATTACATTGGGATGTTTCTATCCACAGACACACACACACATATGTTCCTAACAGCCTCTAACAGATATATCCTGAGCACTGAGTCTCCTATGCGAAAGCATATTACCCAGATATACAGTACAAGGTCACGCGTCATCCTTGTGACGCAGAACATCCCCCACAGTTAACCACACACGCACACACGCACACACAGAACGTCACCTTTCAGAAGGCCGAGCTGCACGCTGCCTCTCATGCTCCCCTCTATGAATGAGGGGACGTTGTCGTTCTTATCGATCACACACACCTCCACGTTAAAGCTCTCAGGGTGCACCGATGATGTGAAAGACACCTATAAGACATGTACAGGCACACACACACACACAATCATTATCTCTGTTCATGTCATTGTTAACACTGTCACCGCAAATATCTAATGACAAACAAAAACCCAAGGCTTTGGGTTTAAAACAATGTTGTCTTCCAATAAATGACACATGGAAGTAATGAAACCACACTTTTTCCTTGTTATGTTTCAGTGTTGGTGTTTCCCACCTGTAGAGAGTAGGATGGCTGCTTTTCTCTGTCCAGGGGTTTGAGAGCATACAGGAAACCAGCCTCCACACCAAAGATGCTCTCGTCATCCCCCGACACCTGCAGATCGCTGTAGACCGCTGGCAGGTTGGGCAGCTGGGTACCAGGAGAGGAGGAGAGGTGGGTAACAGGGGAGGGAAGGACCAGAGGAGGAGAGGAAAGGAAGAGTAAAGAGAAGACAAGTTAGGAGGAGGAGTGGAGAGGAGTAGGTGGTAGAGGGACAAGGAAAGGAAGGAGAAGAGAGGGACAGAGAAGAGGAAGAGAGTGAAGGAGAGGAGATCTAGCCTCATTCAGGCTATTGTAACCATAAACCCAAACACCAAACCATGAAGAATTCTTTATTGAATCTAAAATAAATAAGGCTTTTTGTTTATTTACTTACATAATATGTAAGTAACTTATGAAGTGAGGAAACATTGCTATTGTTTGACAGTTTCCAAAATGTGAATACTGACATTTTTCCCTGCCCAGATCTAGACCCCTGAGTATTTTGAAACTATGTGCTTTAGTGACAGTTTGACTATGACATTAGTGTGTTCACTCTACAGAGTACAGCAGGTTAGTTAAAGAGAAACCTGCAGTTACTCTGTGAGAGAAGATCAACCTGAAGGTACTGGTTGATAAAGCTGCACAGTATTTTCTACCAGGTAAGCCTGTCCATGTGAACCTCTATCTGACGTAGGCCACTGTTTAGGTGTTAGGTCTGAGCTTGACTGAGGCTTGCCCATGAGGAGCGACCAGATGGAATGCATGACAAGCGATTCTCGTGTTGCTGACAGCATGATTTGTAGCACATCGTCAGTCTACATAGCGTGCCCTCCTCGGCAGACATGGCAGCACCTGTCTCCTCAACCTCCCCCACCCCCCCCCCCCCAACACACACATACACACAGACCCCCCCACTTCTGGCTTAGGGTGGACGCTAGGGTTATTCTGGTTTTTGCTAAAGATTGCTTATGAACATGCCGGCAGGCTAACTTTAGCCCCCTCTGCCCTGAGATCTATATAGAGGCTGTGTGTGACAGGTCTATGTTGGTGGCTGACAAGGGGATAAGCCCTGGTGATGTGATGCCTCACTATGGACCACTACCTCTTGCAGGTGCTGACAGTTTAACCTGCTGTTTATTTACTCTCTAATCTGCAAGCATTACTCTTCCACATTCGGGAAAACACTGAAGGGAGATTGGGGTTGTGTGAATCAAGGGGCATACGAATACTGAGCCAGGATCAGGGAGTCAGGTGGCTGAGCGGTGAGGGAATCGGGATAGTAATCCGAAGGTTTCCAGTTCGATTCCCGGTCATGCCAACTGACGTTGTGTCCTTGGGCAAGGCACTTCACCCTACTTGCCTCGAAGAATGTCCCTGTACTTACTGTAAGTCGCTCTGGATAAGAGTGTCTGCTAAATGTAAATGTCAATGGATCAGATCTGTGCCTCATGTTATTTCTGTAATACAGAACAAGGTTCCTAATCACTATTCATATTACTCTGAGAAGCTCTGTGAATTCAATGTCCACAATTTGATACAAAAGTTTCCACATCAGTCAAACGGTGAAGCTGTGACAAGAAATCATAATGTGTCTGACTCACCACCCAGCCAGTAAAACTGTCCAACCCGTTCTGCGTCTGTGTGCAGGGGTAAATGGGTAATTATCCTTCCTACGCCATTTCACTTCCACAAGTAGCGTTTGACGCCCAGCACTGGTGGTTGACGTAAAGCACGGTTCAGTGACTGAGGAGAGACACGTCTTCAAACAGGCCTCAAATTGCCTCAATTACGAGTCAAAGCCCCTCTGCTGTGGAAGCCGACTGCTGAGTGCAGAGTGAATAGCTGCCGTCACTTAGGCAGGCTTGACAAGCAGAGAGCCAGGTAGTCATTTTAGTCTAGCGATGAGAACAACTCACCAGCTTCATAATTATAGTCAGCCCTGAATAATTTAATGTCATTTTAACAGCAGTATACCTGGTACTTTATATATATATATATATATATATATATATATATATATAAGCAAGAAAATTTAATCAAGTATGCAACCAAAACCAACGGCACCACACAACCCAAAACCAACTCTCGGACCTTTACTGTCATGATGTAAAAAGAAAGGTAGATTCCATCAAGAAGGACCCTTTAAACCCACCTCACCACACCTCAGGGGGGCGGATTAAGAGATAATGGGCTCCTGGGCACAGACACATAAAATACCCCCTCCCCCCCCAAAGTAACAAACTAAATTCACCTGTAGCCTACCTCAAAAGGATTTACAGTGGGCACACATTTAACGACAACTGTATAGTATGACAGTCACCTGCATCTCAACATGATTTACAGCACAGGAACACTCAAGGCCAGCAGAACAATAACTAGAAATAAATTCACCTGTATCTGAACAATACAGGGTTTACATAAAGGCTCATAAAAGCTGTTCAGCGACAGAGACTCTTGCTTAGGGCCCGCCTTGGCCCCATGGGCCTGGGCCCGGTAGGCACGTTCATTAATCCACCCGTGGCCATCAGGTAGACATTTCTACCCACCTTCCCCTTTTCCCTCTTAGCCTCTCTCCTCACTCATACTACCATCTTTCCTCCTACTCTCTCCCTTCTACCCTCCTACCTTCTCTTTTCCTCCCCTCCCCCCATACTTCTAATCCCCTCTTTCCTATGCTCCCTCCTTCTACCTTCCCCCCTCCTTCCTACCCTCCTTACCTTGGCCAGGTACCAAGGGAAGATTCCGTCGTAGTTCTCAGGAACTCCTATCTTGACGTTGGCAGCTGAACTTGGTGCAAGCACTTGGAGGAATGCCAACTGTCCAATGACAAAGACAACACTATCTCAAACAACTAGCTTATTTACAGACACACAGCTCATGCTGACAATGTACAATTGCACAATATACAGTCATGTTATTTTTGTATCCTGTGCTGGTGGTCTAATCAGGTTATCTTACAGTGAGTGCTGTGATAACTCCTCTCTCCTCCATGGCTCTCTGTAGCTGGCCTGTGACCACAACATGAGCACATAAACACAGTTTATATTTTACCTGACAGAGTTATTATTGCTGTCTTGTTATTGAATGATTCAGTCACACAGATAGAGAGATATAGATAGACAGATATATAGATATATATATAGAGAGAGAGGGGGGGGGGAGAGAGAGAGAGAGAGAGAGAGAAAGACAGAGAGAGAGAGAGAGAGAGAGAGAGAGAGAGAGAGAGAGAGAGAGAGAGAGAGAGAGAGAGAGAGAGAGAGAGAGAGAGAGAGAAAATGCAAATGTATGGCTTGCTAAATCAATCTAAATGTTAAGAATGTTTAACTGAAATTGATTGAAGAACTAATTTCAAGCTTTCAGAAAGTAGGTTACAGCAGCTCTCAAGGCAAAACATCTTAATTGTACTTGCTTCATGCAACCAAAGAAAAACATCAGGCCCCGCTGAACCCTTTTGGAGCTATGGCGCTTCCATTACAAAAAGTCAAAAGACTTCAAGTCTCATTTTAACCGGTTTACACTTAGCCTTCGGACTACTCATGACAAAACCTTATCTACTCAGTGGTACCTGACCATCATCTTTCTCCTAACCAAAAAGTCATAGACAATAACGCACAATCCAAATCAATTATCAGCTTGATATCTTACAAAAATCGACTAGCTTCAGCTAATTGTTCTATAATGTTCTAATGTAGTTGTTTCCTCACTTACCTTCTCTTGACTGCGCGCGTGTTTCTTCACGAAGGTGGCAAAATGGTACGACTGGAGTGGAAACAATATGAGTGGTTGTACTACTTCGTCCGCTTAATGTTTAACATTTAAAAATTAACTCCCTGAAGCTGTTAACTACCGTGTTTCCTCCCTATCCTGTTGCTGCAGTGTTGTGCCTCCGATGCTATCTGAAGCATGAATATTTATACACATGGACGCAAACAACATTCTGTGACTGTGCATCTATGTCTGGTAGAATATGGACCAGCTTACGGCTATTATGCTTTTCAAGATAAAGACTACCACGATGGTTGCATTTGAAGTTTTATTGCAAAAGTTCAACTGTAAACATTTAACAAAATCCTCATTAAATATTAAATGTAAGTGCAAATCAACCGCAATCAATCAAAACAATGTTTAAATCAGGACAGGTATACTTTATTGCTTGTCTTAACAAAGTCATAACTGGATTGCAGAGCATGGGACGATACTTTTTATACTTTTTGTGTCTTATGTCCCCCGCAATCCATCCTGACCTACCCCTCTAAATCCCCAGTACGAACCTGCGTACTCATGTTTCAAGTAAGTGTGACTCCAGATTCCTGGTGCTGCTGAAACCAGGTAGCTCTGGACTGTGACTAGGTGGTCCTGTAGCCTCAGATAAAACCACTGATCAGGCTCATGAACCATAGAAATACAAGCTCAGACCAGTTGTACAGTATGAACCATAAGATACAAGCTTAGACCAGTCCTACAATATGAACCATACAAGATTAGACCGTTCCTACGGTATTAACCATAGAGATATGAGCTCAGACCAGGCCCAGAGTATGAACCATTGAGATACAAGCTCGGAACAGGCCTACAGTATGAATCGTTGAGATACAAGCTCGGAACAGGTCTACAGCATGAACTATGATACAGCCTCTGATCAGTGCTGAAAGAAACAGTATTTTCCTGTCAGGAACCGTATAGAGATGCAGTATTCTTCCCTAAAACAGAAACACTTGAGAAGCAAAGGCTTCCTATATCAACGCCCTTTCACAATTCCTGTTTATAGAATAACAAGCCTCAGTGGGTTGAATATACGCAAAATGAAAAATGAACACACATTATCTATACATTTAAGGCGATGAACAGCGTAAAAATAATAAAACTGAATCTTCCAAAACAAAAGCGTCATGCAGGTCAACAACTCCTTGTAATGATGTGGACTTTCTTTTTTACAGATCAGATTCCCCTCCTCAATTTTCTTTATTTTTTTTACAAAATTAAAATATATTTCTGTACAGCTCTATGCTCAGTCCTTGGGGTTAGTGTTGAAACACA
The DNA here is from genome assembly GCF_038355195.1 of Osmerus mordax. NCBI lineage: Eukaryota > Metazoa > Chordata > Actinopteri > Osmeriformes > Osmeridae > Osmerus > Osmerus mordax. Next base: position 10,668,044 of record NC_090062.1, on the reverse strand, counting down.
CACAGCGTCTGGTCTTCACAGGCTTTAGAGAACAACGTCATTCCCAGCTTTTGGTTGCTCAGAGGACTGACAGGTCATGACAGGATTTGGACTTCTGTCTGAAGGCCATCTTCTTGTTTTTGCGGGCCACCATGCGTCCGAGGAAGCGTTTAGCCTTTTTGCCGATGCTCTCCCTGCGTTTGCAGCTGGCCATCCGCCGAGCGTTCTCCTCCTTGCTGTCCTTCCTCAGCCTGATCTGACGCACAATGCCCTCAAACAAGTCCCGCACATTGTGATGCAGCGAGGCCGACGTCTCGATGAACTTACAGTCAAACACCACGGCACAGGCACTGCCCTCTGCAGGGGGAGAGGAGTCAGGAGAGGAGGGGGAGATGGAAAGACAGAAAGAGACACAGATGTTCAGGTTAGACATTGACAAGACAGTGATTCTTATCTTACATTGGGTTGGCCTGTTGAAGTCTAATATCCCCATCTCACTTGAGGGAGAGATTGAAACAGTGACTCACCATCGACAGACACCTCTCTGGACCGCACTAGGTCACTCTTGTTGCCCACTAGGATGATGGGAATGTTCTCAGACTGACGAGCTCTGCGAAGCTGGATCCTGAGCTCAGACGCCTTCTCAAAGCTGGCCTTGTCTGTCACAGAGTACACTATGATGTAGGCGTCGCCCAACTTCATGCACTGCTCTTTCAGCCATTGGCTGTTATCCTGGAGGGGGGAGGGACCAGATGGTTAGTGACACATCACAACCCCTCAGGAGCAGGTTCACTGGCTGAACATAGACATGAAAATGGTTGTCAGCTACAAACTGAAGTGTTTGATTCCCTAACATTTTACATTTATTCAGAAAATCATTTTATTCCTCAAGATCTTTGTTATAGATTGTTTTCAGGAATATTATTGTTGAATTGTATACAAAGGCAAAAACTACGCCTATAAGTATTTTTCCATTAGATCAGGCCATTGTTTTGGGATTACACCATTGTTCCTCTTTAATACTTTGAGTCAGATGAAGGCTCTCTCACCTGCTCCCAGATGTCATAGAGAAGAATGGAGGCCTCCTCCTCATCCACCTCGATGGACCTGTCATACGTGTTCCCTAGGAGGACAGAAAATATGATCAATACAAGTGCCAGCCTAATAGACCTATAGCCATGCCGATGTCATCCCTATTTCTTCCTTCCAATCCTCACTACAGACATGTAACAGTCACTACAGGCTTACTCTCAGTCAGATTGGCTATCCACACACACAGTGAGCCGGGATAGTGGTCTGTCTGAAGGTATGTCATCATTGTCCTGATTTCTCTCAATCAATAGCTCTCTTTGTTTCCCAGCTGACTGTGGTAGAGACATGGCAGACAGTGGATGAACTGTTGCTCTTTTAATTTAGTAGTAGCCTATGTCATTTACATTTAATCTCCATCATCAGTCTTGTAAACCTCTAAACTGAGCCTCTATTAAAAATATTTGCCGCCGCAAACACCCAACATGATCATCATCACCATCATTGGGAAATCCCGTGACTCACCTGTTTCGTCGCAGTCGTGACCATCCTCCACTCCGCCGAAGATCCTGGCGAGACTGGACTTGCCAACGCCGTGCTCCCCCAAGAGTACCACCTTGTACACCTGACCCTCGGAGTCGCTGCCGGACGAAATGACGGAGTCGGACGAGTCGGACACGCAGCTGTCCCGGTGGGGCTCCCCGGGGGAATAAGATGTGCAGCGCATGAGGTTGGTCAGCTCACCCGTTTGCACTGGGGTCATCGAAGCGCGCATCTCGCGGTCATCAACGGGCATACTCCTCCGATGCATGTTCTGAAGATGCATAGGGAACGGCATGCTGCCTCTACGCTTGTCCATGTTGCGCAACTTGTCTCCTTTGTTCAAAGTCATGACGACTTAACTGTCTGTGAATAGAAGATATTCGTTAGTTAGTAGGCTATAGGCTATTCAGCTCAATGCTGACCAACCCGCACCACTTTCAAATACAAACACAATTAAATAATGTTAACAGTAAGGAAACACAAAGAAACAATAGGCATAGGTTACTCAAATGCAGTTTATATATATTTTTGAAATATTCCGAGCGTATTTTGGGCACGATAGGCTTAACTTGGAATTTATAAATCATTTTACAATCTTGGTCAACACATTCAGAGCGATTGTTGTAGTAGAGAATAATACATGTCGTAAATAGCCTATACCCACGTTTTATGAGCGCCTGAAGTAGCCCTTCCGAAGCATAAAATCCAAAGGTGGTCCAAATCTGTTGCAATAGGTCCTCTCGTTCCCGTTGTAGTTTTCAATGTAGAGAAGTTTGGGTTTGACTCGATGAAGGGTGCGGATCCCCGTATTTATCTACCCATGGAGTTAGTGACGTCAGTGATGGGTTCGCTCAGAGAACCACGTATCTGCTTATTATAGTAGCGCGTAACGGTAACATCACACAGGCAAGGGGAGGGTAGAGGAGTGTGCGACGAGGAAAGCGTGATTCCAGTGCAGCGTGGGAGGCCGAGGAATGTCCTTCTAGCTTGGGTTGGAGTGGGCATATGTAGCTTTGAATTAAAAATACCTGGACAATAGCTTACTACTACACACTGTTTGACCAGACGTCTTTTCGTTAGTCTAGCGTTGCACGTACACAGATATAGGCCTAGGCTAGGCTAATAGAATAGGCGAGTGGTTAGCTGTAGTAACTTACACCTACTCGGTCAGTTGTATAGGCTTTAACGAAATTGGAGCACCCCGGCGCACAGGTAACCTTTTTGGCTCTGAAAGCTGCCCAGACAGCTGTGATGATTCGAGGGTTGTCGTTTACTTATGAACATGCGTTATTGCCGCCATCTAGCGGAACTATGGGCGGAACAGTGTTCGCCTACTTGCTTGTTTCCACCTGACTGCCTAGAGAGCACATATTTATAGAGCCCATGGACTTTCACAGGTGGTATTAAAGTACTTGAATGAAAATACATCAAACTACAAATCTAGCCCTTATACGGACAATTTGTCTCTTGAATAACACTAAACCTCCCTGTGTGCTCCTGTCACAACTGCCTCTGTGGAGATGGACTTGTTAATAGTTCTACTAAAGCCATTGAGATCATTAGCTCTTTGTAGCATAGATCTATCGGCATAACATGACTAAACGTTAAAGACCAGCTCCATAAATGAGAAGCGTCCTACTCCACTCTTCTGCATATTTGAATAAAGTCAGTAATGTAAAACAAAGGGGAGTTATGCTTTGATTACATGCTGTAGTCTATGAATGTGTTTGTGAATGTATTTATTTGGGGGTCCCTTTTATGTTGATTGGGCTCAAGAGCTAGTGACTGACATTTGTGTTTAGCATAATTTATTGTTAAGCCTTCTCACCTTAGTCAACCTACAATCAAACAGTAGTTGAGTAGTTAGGAAGTCAATTGTGTGAATTATGTGCAAGATAGAGCACCAGATGTCACCTAACTGGCCAAGTTAATACCAGAGAAACTCCTGAAACAAGCTTTCATCATAGAAAACCCCCCCCATTTGATTATATAATGAAAGCAGCATGCTCAGTGTTCAGCTGAAACAAGTTACATTTCCCCCTCGTTACACTCCCATCCCTGTGTCAGTTTACTTCCATGCCAGCAACTCTGTAGAGCAGATGTGTCTGTTTGACTCAGCTCACTATGTAGTTAAAACTCAAAGATTGGAAAACTTTGGATAAACATTCTCTATAAGGCTGCTTTGGTGCATTTAAAAAGAAAACGTGCAAGACAAAATATGGTATTGCTATCAAATGTATGCCTTTAATAAACCTTGAGAACAGACTTTGATAACTTTAATGCCAACAATAAAAATGGACAAACAGGATGGTAATGAGCGTCTCTGGGGCAGCCATTTTAAGCCAGCTCCTCGTCTCCCTCCTCTTCAAATTCACCATCCTCCTCCGCGGTGGCATCCTGGTACTGCTGGTATTCAGACACAAGGTCGTTCATGTTGCTCTCTGCCTCTGTGAACTCCATCTCATCCATACCCTCGCCCGTGTACCAATGCAAAAAGGCCTTGCGGCGGAACATGGCGGTGAACTGCTCGGAAATGCGCTTGAACAGCTCCTGGATGGCTGTGCTGTTACCTATGAAGGTAGCAGCCATCTTGAGGCCACGGGGCGGAATGTCGCAGACAGCCGTTTTTACGTTGTTGGGGATCCATTCCACAAAGTAGCTGCTGTTTTTGTTCTGCACATTCAGCATCTGCTCATCCACTTCCTTCATGGACATGCGGCCACGGAAAATGGCTGCCACAGTGAGGTAGCGCCCATGACGGGGGTCACAGGCTGCCATCATATTCTTGGCGTCAAACATTTGCTGGGTGAGTTCAGGCACTGTCAGGGCACGGTATTGCTGGCTCCCCCTGCTGGTGAGAGGGGCAAAACCAGGCATGAAGAAGTGCAGGCGGGGGAAGGGTACCATGTTGACAGCCAACTTGCGGAGATCTGCGTTGAGCTGGCCGGGGAAACGCAGGCAGGTTGTGACTCCACTCATTGTGGCGGAAACGAGGTGGTTAAGATCACCATAGGTGGGCGTGGTGAGTTTGAGCGTGCGGAAGCAGATGTCGTAGAGCGCCTCGTTGTCAATGCAGTAGGTCTCGTCTGTGTTCTCTACTAGCTGGTGCACAGACAGGGTGGCATTGTAGGGCTCCACAACAGTGTCTGACACCTTGGGGGAGGGCACCACACTGAAGGTGTTCATAATGCGGTCAGGGTACTCCTCGCGGATCTTGCTGATGAGCAGGGTGCCCATGCCTGAACCAGTGCCCCCGCCCAGAGAGTGGGTGAGCTGAAAGCCCTGGAGGCAGTCACAGCTCTCAGCCTCCTTTCTCACCACATCCAGGACTGAGTCCACCAGCTCAGCCCCCTCTGTGTAGTGGCCCTTGGCCCAGTTGTTACCTGCACCACTCTGACCTAAAAAAAAAAGGAGCATCAAGTTCTGAAACTCTGAGCAAAATCCCGAGGTAAATAATCTGTCACAAACTCACTTTCTTAACTGAAAATGTATCATATTCACCAAAGACAAAGTTGTCTGGTCTGAAGATCTGGCCAAATGGACCAGATCTAACAGAGTCCATGGTGCCAGGCTCCAAGTCCACCAACACTGCACGGGGGACATACTTGCCTCCTGGAAATATATATAAACGAATGAACACAGCATTAGGTCAGCGAATTAGCAAGATTATTCGTATTAGTTACGGACTCCACAAGATAGCCATTTTTAAGTCGTTTCGTGTGAGCGCGTGTCTAGATCATTTAATCACCTGTTACACTCGAGACGAACCGCGACCATCTGTCTCATAATTGTGTCTTAGTCGAAGATTCAGCCTATTCCAATGGAAAAATTCAAGGTTTGTTCAACGCACCTGTTGCTTCATTGTAATACACGTTAATTCTCTCCAGTTGAAGGTCGCTGTCGCCGTGGTAGGTCCCAGTGGGGTCGATGCCATGTTCGTCGCTTATCACCTCCCAAAACTAGGGCGGGAGAAAATAATTTATGTACTGTAGTCCAAACTCAACAGGTCAGTGGCACTGAAATACTGGTGACTAGGTAGTCAACTAGCGTCACTAACAATAATGCACAGTACACAAATATTGTACATATAAACTACATGAACGATCTACTTCGTCGTGCCAGCCAACTTGAGGTAATTTAATGACAATACAGCTAGTTAGCTATTAGCTAGCTTTAGCTTGTTCGGTGGGCTAGACCTAGCCTAGCTCCAACTAGTTCGCTAGCTTGGTACTGTAATATTTACAGAAATATCCCAAACCTTTGCTCCAATTTGGTTTCCGCACTGCCCAGCCTGCAAATGCACAATTTCCCTCATTGTGATTGTTTTACGTATTAAGTTCAACGAACTGGTAATGAACAACAACTGAAACTCAAATTATAACGGCGGCGAACTAAATGAAATGTGAAGACATGGGCATTAAATATAAACGATGGTGACTGAGATATTGAACCCAATTGGTTTAAAATACGTCAATCAAAATATAAAGCTATCTCATTGGTTGATATTATGTAAGCCTTAGTTGTGATTGGATGTTAGAATGCAATCAACGGTTGTCAATGGTGACAGAGAAGGAAACATTCGAATGTCAGTTGCCAGAGTCAGTTGCCAGATACTGTTACCTAGCACCAGCTGCAACATGTGAAGAGACAACACTGGGTCATCTTTCACATTCACCTATCATTCTAATCACAAAGTTAAAATGACCGTAGTTCTGATCTACTCATTTAAGGCAAGCTGTTATTTTAAACCCTCACATCGATATTGAGGATTGTAAAATCAGATTACCAGAGATAAATACTTGTATAATCCAAATGGGATTAACTATTTACTGAATAACCATACTGACTGAGGGCCGTAACAAAACAGTGCACATGTTGACCTGAGTCCAGAATTAAGCGACAGCCTTTAAAGTGGAATTTTATGGAAAAGTATTGTGTTACCGTATGTAAGGAAAATGATCGCTAATCAATTTTAATGCAAAGCAAAAGCTGTAGTGTATAATGGAGCTCCTCCAAAACCTGTTTCTGGTCGAACCACCAGGCTCCAGGTGGCAAACGATACAGCCTGGTGATACTCCCTATGGTATCAAATGTATAACATGGAATGATAATCCTACACCCGCACGCACACACACACACACACGAAGGCTTAGATATGCAGTATAACATTTCAGGCAGTGTAATGAAAATGGTGTTGTTTTAAAACAATATAAGGAGTGGAGTTGACAGCATGTTCCCGAGGAGACCTGTAGCAGGTCTGTCAGCTCAAACTGCAATATTTCCCTTTGTCCAGTAGTAGGTGGTAAAACCCCATAGGATTAACTGCGAGATACTACAATAGGCACATTGATTCATGGTTTTAAAACATAACATATATAAAGTTGGTCTTATAAATTAAGTTCCATTTGATTGTTTCTAAATGTAAACATTTAAGTTATACAGGCAAAACTCAAAACATGCTGCTGTCTTGCCTTTCTTATCATGTCACTACCATTGTCTATGATCCTGTGATATGAGAAAAGCTTTAGCAGAGGATGGTTTCGATCCATCGACCTCTGGGTTATGGGCCCAGCACGCTTCCGCTGCGCCACTCTGCTGTTGACTGCCTCAGGAGAAAGTGGGAATTTAACCCTAAAATGTCAGGTTCTTGACAACAATTTCTAGCTTTAATATTGTCAAGGGACAGGGGAGGGTAGTGGAAGGAAGGAGGATTACGTTATTATTGGACAATAATCTTTCGCAGAGCAAGCCTTTAGATAATGACACAAGGGGCTTCCATATTTTACATGTATTTATTCACAATACACAATTCATAAAATTAAGCATTTAATGTCAGCAAAATTATGAAATGTTGCAGATAAAACTGCAATGCATACAAGTATGCGTCAGCTGTAATTGCAAATGTTACATTTAAAAGACACAATCACAATATACTCTGTGACTGATTGATTTATAAAGTAGACTGTATGACATTTTCAGGACTACCGGTACTTGCTGTCTACTAGATTAGAATCACTAGTAGAAAGTGCTTCAGAAAACTGTTCATAGAGATCTAAGATATTGTCCATCATAGCTCTGAGCAGATTGGTTCCTCAGGTTATTCGGGCAGCACTGGTGGACAAGGATTTGCTAATATTACCAGGACCCTGAGCATTCAGTGGTGCTTGGTTCTTAGAGGGTTCTGGTGGACAGACATTGGTTGACAACCTCCAGAAGCTGGGCATTTTCCAGAGCTGCAGCCACTCTCTCCTTATCTGCTAGCTGCTTGTTGACTGTAAAAAAGAACATACTTGCAGACCTCACTAATAACTTACTTAGGACTCATGCTCAGGACGTACGAGTAGGCCTACACATACTGTAATGTTCATGCACTATTAGCTTAGAACTAGGTGTGTATTACTGCCATTCAAATACTTAATTATACAGTGTGTTACCTGCTTCCTCTGAGGCGTGGGTCCCAGGAGTTATACAAACGTCAATCTGAGGGGAGTTAGGTATGATATATATATATGAGTAAGATATACAGGTTAAAGTTGGATATTTACAGTACTCTCAAACTAGCAGTGAGGTGTGAGTGTTATTGAGGTTCTTGTTTCTGTAGCCAAGGGAACCTAACCAACCTTGAACCTTTCTGGTAACGAGCGCAGCAGTTTGACTTTGATCGACAGGCCAATAAGGGTTGCCATGCTGCAGTGTGGGATGGTGGGGGTAAACTCCACCCCGACGGTGTTCTCCTGGTCGTTTACCTGAAGAAAAATGACTTAATTCCGTAGTCTGTTGTCAAACTCATAAGTATAGAAAAGTACATTTAGTCATTTAGCAGACGCTCTTATCCAAAAGTACAAGCCAATCTTTCACATAATAGAGGTTACTCACGCGCACACGCACTTGTTCCACAACATTGAGCTCCTCGAGGGAAAGCGGGTGCTCGGGGTCGTTGATGGACCTTATGAGATGTAGTCCACCTTCAGTCAAGGTTTAATCGCTTGAATTAACACCTGGTAGGTTCGTGGCCAGAATATATTATAATAAATAAAAAACTAGAGTGCAAATTTACCGTGAATAAATCCGTGATTTCAACCTAGATACCAAACTATAGTTGCATACAAGCTAGAGACTATATTACTTAAAAAGATAGGCTAATATTTTCCACAAATTACACAAATTAAAGGATATCAAAGATTTCCCTGTCGTCGATAGGGTCCACAACATCTTCGTCTTCGTCATTTGCTGTCAGAAGTCTCACGCCAGAACGTTGGAAAATCAAGGGATTTGCGTTCTCTAACCGAAGTCCCCCCGCCATTTTATTTGCTGTTCTAAAATACTGATGATTATTTTCCACTATACAAAAGAACTTCTACTCTTTGACTCTACTTTTTCCCACAACCAGAGCCCGTCTACCACAACCAAGGAAAATACTTCCTGGAACAGTACGGAAAGCCATAGATTCAGAAACGGGTTTTCGGTTTAGTATTTATTTTAGTTGTCCAGCAGGAGGCACAAAACTTTTAGTTATGAAAGAAATGCAGTGCATGTGTAGTTTATAGAGTGGTTCATGCACTCTCTTTCTCTCTTTCTCTCTCTATTGTGTGAGTGGAGAGAGGTGTGAGAGTAGCTCCCCACCAGCTGCAACCTGTTACATTATCAAGACCTGATATGAATACTCAGCCCTGCCACTTCCACATTGCCAGATCATAGCCTCTCTTCTTTTCACTCTAGTCCCTGTCTCCAGTATCTATACTGCTTCTGTGCCTGGACCCCCACTCGACTGCTTGTTTGGATTCCGCTCAAGACATGCTTACCTTGCCCCTGCTCCCCTTGCCTCAGTTCTTGTTTCCCTGCAACCCACCTGAGTTTACCCTGGCCTGCACCTCATCTTTCCCCAGCCTTCCAATAAATACCTTTCATAAATACCTTATTCCTGTCTCCTCATCTGAGTCTACACTTGGGTGACCTGCTCCGCCCTCCGTAACAGTACCCTTTGAACACAGCAGTGTTCATTTATTTCAAACAGGAGGAGCTTCAGATATTCTTTCTGTTGTGATACTGCGACGAGTGACACACACAGACACACCGGTTCCAAGTTAACTAATTGTAATATATTAATTGATTATTTCCACACTATAATATAATATTATATTAGATTATATCCTTTGTATACTCAGCAACACCTCACAGTTTACAACTATTTCATGATATGTTATACATCCAGGTAATAACCAGGACTACTCTAAGAGTTGCTGTGTATTCTACCTCCTGACCTGTTCTGCGTGTCTCACTGATACTCCATTGTTCCTGCAGCATGAGCATGTCTCAACCTGAAATACCTGTTCAGAAAGCTGCGGATAGCACACCTTCGTCAAAGCATTAGCATGAGGGTTAGCAGAAAGACAACCATGGTTATTTAATCTAACTCCTCTACATACACTAGAAGATAATATCAATTTAAAGCAAATATCAAATTCCTAATGAAATATTTAGTCATTTTTACATTTAGTCATTTTAGCATAAACAATCACTAATTACAATATTATTCATCTTCTGTCCTCAATATGCATCATGATATTTTTTGTACATGGCCATGTGAGAGTTTGACAGGTATGTCATAGAGCTTTAACACATGTGTCACTCAAGTGTAATCTGGAACTTTTAAGTAATCCAAATCCACTTCCTATGTAATACTATCCTTTCTCGGACTTCTCTCATCAACTCTGTCACCAAGATTAGTTCCACAGGGTGCATAGTTTAAGGGCTGCAATTTAAAATGGCAGGCACACCCACATTGTGTGTCAACAATGATAGTTAGGTATAAAGGGCAGTGGCTGAGCTGGGTGTGGTTGGTTTGCTCTGGACTTCCCTCAGGGCCAAATAATAAACAGTGTTCACTGCTTGAGCCAGGGCAGGGAGATCTCTTCCCAGGTATCTGCAACCAACTGTGGTTTATAGATTCAGGTCATTGGACCTGTTTACTGTCAACAGTGTGAGCAACTTCTGTGTGCCTGCTCTATACATGATGATGACACACAGGAAAAGCCCCAACACACACACACACACACAGACAAGGACAGGATGTGTATTTAAATGCCTGCCACCTGTAACTCACCCAGGACAGGAATGTGGAGTCAGGTGACATGACTGAGGGATTTCAGTTTTATCAGAGTGAAATCCCAGCCCTCCCCACAGTAAACATAGACTCTCAGGGTGACTCTCACCACTGACATCACAACAGCGATGAGAAAGCCTCAGGGAGCCACACAGATGGCAGAAACCCCTGGTTAGTCTTTGGCCCTGGGCGCCACACAGAAACACTGAGAGTGACTCCAAAGACAAGACTATGCCACTACAACACTCACACCCCACAGATAGAACTACACCAAGACTACAACACTACAGGACCTCAGTTAGTTACTCAGTTAGTGTCAGTGTTGAGAATATTTAGTGTGTCTGACTGAGGCCGTGATATGATCTGTGATCAGGGTGGCAGGCAAGTAACTAGGCAGGACAGTTTTCTGAGCAGTTTCTGGTACTGAAGTCCCAGAGCAAGGTGTGAAGTGTGGAGGAACACAGACCCTCTCCTGCCTGGGGGATGGGAGCTCTGATGAGGCTTTCCAGGAGACTGGAGGAGCCTCCTCACATTCCAGGAAAACAAAACTCCTAACAGCATCAACACAAGATGGGACTTGTCTCTCCCTCTCTCTTTCCCTATCTCTTGTCTCTCTCTGGAACCCAGTCAGAACTCACGACAGATCCAAACATGTCTTAAAGTTCAGCTGGTAAATCTGGTACGATAAAAGCCTGGACAGACCGACAAGGTCTTAACCTAATAAGACAGCATTGGTTATGCATGCATAAACATTTTATGGCATCTAAAAGCCCCACTCTGCTTTGCGTGATGGGCTTTTAGGTCTGAGGGCGCTAAAAGGAAGTCCATCATGGAGGACACTCGAGATTGGCTGATCACAGCACTTCAGCAACATGGATGAGCTCATAAGACCTACTGGAGCACTATGGCACTGAACAGAGGGAGGACGAGCTTGAACCGCCTTACAGACGGATGTGGACCATTTAGATCAATGATGAAGAAGCCTATGAAAACGGAGCTGAACAGAGACTTCCAGTATCTGTGTGAGGCTAGAAGGGGGGAGGGGGGGGGAATACTGGTGAGTCTGAAAACAGACAGTGATGCAGTCACGGTATTACAGAAAACCGGTTTCTCTCTCAATCTATAACCCCTCCCCCATCTCTCCTGGCCTCACCTTGCTGCTATTGCCCAGGAAGCTTTTTTTCATTTCTCGAAAACCACACAACAAAATACAGTATCATGAATGATGCACAGTTTAGTGTCCCATGGCTGGTATCGTTTGTGTCAAGATAAGAGTTTATCCCACTCTTGTATAAACGTGTCCCTGTCCAAACCTCGTCTTTATAGTAAGGGACAGGGAAGTCGAAACCCAAGACCACAGATGCTTTAAACATTGACAGAGAGGTTAATGAATGACAGAGTTGTAAACTGTGGCCGACAGTGGCCTTGACAGCCATGTTCTCTCAAAACAAGAACAATTTAAACAAGAACAAAACTTTTGTTCTTTTGATATGGACATGATGTTGCATTCAATTATTAACAGTATTCATATTAAGAAATGAAGTTACTATTTAACCTCAAACAAGTGAATAAATAATTGATTGGAGTCACCATGGAATAACATGATCTTGCCTAACGCTTTAACAGGGAAAACAATGTAAGGCATCTGTATATGTTTGAGATCAGATACTTGTCTGTGCCTCTCATGTGTCAATCCATTGGTCCCTGAGGGAGATTTCCTCAAACCAAAAATTGACTGATTGTTTAAACGTAACTTTTTTTTATTAATGAACAATAAACATGATTAAAGTCAAATCCTCATATATTTTGTTATCATTACATTTTCTTAGCATTACATGTTCTTAGCATATGGTGGAGAAAACAAATATCACGTTTTTCCACCCTCCTATTTTACATTCCTTAACCGAAAATTGTAGAAATGTTCAGGCAAGTGTATGCAGTCAGCACCAAAGTGACATTTTTCATTTCAGATACATTTATTTAGACAATGAAAAACTGCTTTGGCACTGCGCAATTGCATATACCAGTTGTAACTTCAGTTATGACTTAAAATATTTCAAATAATGACAAGCCTGGTATTAGACAGATGAGGGTTTTCAATGACAAAGGAAAAAGCCACTGGTATCGGCAACACAGGAAATGCTGTCCTCTGCATTATACCATACACATAAAAAAAAAAAATATTTAGGTGGAAGACAGGCAAACCACTTGTGTACACATTCAGCTGTTTTCAGTAGTTTCAGTAGTCAGCAACACTGGAAACATGGACAGAGAACAACATTCTCTGACCTCTATTGCATCTGCACCTTCTTTCATTAGGCCTACCCAAATCCCCAGGACTGTTTCCACAATGGCTCTCTAGTGTTATCCAAACACCCAGCCCCAGCCATTTTGAAAATGTACAGTCAAAAGCTCTTAATAGATTATATCAGTATATAGGGATTGCATTGAAACAACTGGACAGTCATAAAAACACAGCAATAGGTGGAAAGTGGCATTATCCATCTGTATCCATCAAATGTATGTTTGAGATCAGATAACCTACTTGTCTGTGCCTCTCACATTAGTCGGTTTATGAGTGTCAAATTTCCAGAGATTTCCTGTTAGTGATAGTCACATCAACAAGCTTGGACAGTCTTTCTGTCATCAGATTCTTCAGACTCTGAATGAAGGCACACAGACCACCCCCTCATCACAAGCAGTAGAACCACACACTGTTCTGTGTCAACCACACTTGTATTTCATGCTGTTGTTGTCAGGTAGCCTAAAAGATGTTGAATGGGTTTACAGACAGTGGTCATGTTTGAGCTTTAGTAACATTGAACGTTAGGTTCTGTAATGGTGGAGATGACTGATTGATGATGGTTTAGGGCTTGGTGATAGTGATGATGTATTCACTGACTCACATATTGTAAGAGTAAAGTTGGATTCTGGCCAGTTGTTGGCTGTGCTCGACTTCCTGCTCAAAGTTTATACTCTGGTGAAGGGGTTAATGTATGTTGTATGGTAATTACAAATGATTAACTCATACTCCTCCACCAGTCTGTTTCTGTTTGCATCCCTTCCTCCTTTCCTCAAAACCTCCTTCTTTCTCCATCCCTCTTTTCACACACCTCCACCTTGATCTCAGTCTAAGCCTCCCTCTTTTCCTAAACCCCCCACCTTCATCTCTCTGCCTCCTTCTTTTTTCTCTCCACCCCTTCCTCCCCTCTGACCTCAACTGCTCATCCTCCCCTCCTGGGATAACTAGGGGGAGTCATTCTCTTTTAATTAGTTCAAGTCAAGGTTAGCTCTGAGGTTATAGGGGTTCAGTGGGCTGAGTAGATTGCTTAGAGCAGAGGCACGGGGAGATAGTTATACATTCCTGTCTGGATAAGAAGTGGACTAAACACTGTTCTTCAGGCGAGGCTGAGAAAGAAAGGGTAACATTCTGAAGGACATCAGGGCTACTGTGTGAAGACAAGTCTCTGGATACAAATTCAACTTTGAGTTAGAACCATCGACAGAGGCTAGAACCGATAAAGAGCTCTGCCAATCTGGGGGGCATAGGCCTACAGTTCATTGTATGCATCATGACTGGTCCAATATGTCTAATTCATATAAATAATCAGAATGACTACAAGAGCTCGGCCTACTGCTTAGTGACAAAGCCAGTTAGACATGCATGCCAGTTGGTCTCAACATTAGACCTACATATATTTTCTAACCTTCACAGTTCATTTTTGCCACATATCCACACAAAAGCATGTGTTCATTGTCCATTGATGAGGTCGGAAGAAACGTTCTCTGTTCCAGCTCAAATGCTAGTTGGACGGACGAGAAGATAAGATCTCTAAATTGCTCAAAAAATCTAATTTCATGCTAGCAAGCTAAGTGACATTTGAATCTGATAAATTCTCCATCAAAGGGGGTGCGTGTACTGAAAACGGATTTGCATTTCGCACGTAATTTCTTTGATTTGTTTCATAAGTTGGTTTGGTCACCGTAGACTTACAAAGCGAAAACCTTTGTCCATTCCCCAAATAACCCGCGCTTTTAGACCATACTGCCAGCGCGCGCCCACATAAATGACACAATGCTTGAATCCGCTCTGCCTCTGTCCTGCACTTCTCTCATTCTGCAATCAAGTTGGCTTGCTAACAAAATTAATCACTTTGACAGCTAAGTTATTAATGGTGAGTTGTAAAACATGGAGCCAAAACGTTGTATATAATAAATTAGACATCCAATTACATTTTTTATTCGATTTTGGAGGGCTGATAACGAAATGTTTTTAAGGTTAATCTACACAGGGTTGGAGTTGTTGGTTGTACAGTACTGTTGCTAGCTCACCCTAGTTGCAGGAAGTGTGCATGCTTAGCCAAAGCATCCCCTCCACCCCTCAGGCCACGAGTCATAAACTTGCTAGTGATCATCACATTTTAAACTCATGATCTAATGAACTCTGTGAAGTCGAAGGTCGCTGAAGTTGTGACCGAAGATGCTGCTGTAATGTGATTATGCTATCAATATCTTACATTAGCCTCAGGCACTTCTAGTCAGCTATCTAGCTAACTCAAGCAACCCCCGTCACTCTGGCAGTGGTCCAGTTCAGATTAATAAAGCAAGCAGCTTGATCATGCTTATTGCCCTGGCGGCCGAGCAAACCTACCCACAGCAATGCATGATTCTGAATCGTGACACCACCCTTCGGCATCTTGCTGTGGCTCTCAAAAACACTTTCATTCATCTGTCCTTGAATCTGGCCTAAACAAAAAATATTCAAACGAATCCTGACTCGTTAATGGCACTGATGATTAATCTAGCCTACATTACATTATTTTCAGTACATATCACTTTGACAGTTAACAGGTTAACTATTCAAGCATAGCTCAGAAAACAAAGTGTCACCAGCGGGTTGCAGAGCCTTTTAGTTTGATTCTTTAAAACCAGCCGTTAACATGATCAAATGTGTCAGAGAAGAGCAGGCTTTGTGATAGTCTGTGGTAGAGGAGTCATCTAAATGGCTCCTTTGAGAGCAGTGGAATAGCAGGGTAGGATATCTGTCTGTTCTTGTATAATGGGTCTTAGCTGACAGAGGAAATACAGTCTGGTGGAATACCTTCCTACTAGTTCTATAGAGATTTTTAAAATCCAAATACTGTATATTTTACACCACAAGTATGTATCTACGCTCTATATTATGAATAACATTAACAACTGCTCAAAAAATATTTTGTCAAAGACTGCAAATGTTTTTATAGCCTAGTGTAAGATAGAACTTGGGTTGCAGCCTATTAAAAAGCAGAACATCTGTCAGTTCAGTATCAGCTGTGTTGGTTCCTGAATTAATGCTTCCAATCCTTTTCTCGATTGGTGTTATTTCAGCAGGAACCTTGGTTTGACTAGCATTCCAGTGTGTTCCTGTTCAGTATTTCTGATTTACCTGTGTCCGTAGGTGCTGGCGCTCGCTCATGACCATACTTGGAATTTGGCGGATGGGCGAGGCCACCTGCACGTATACGTCATTCAGTTCTACCTGCTGAAACCCATCGAACTGATTTAACTGCAGTGTACGAAAGACCGCTTTTGAACAAGGAAGCTATTCCGGTAGAAGCGGAGCGGCAAAGGAATACTTTCATTCTCCTAAAAACGTTCTACTATTGTGTTACACCAAGGAATATATCAGATGAGGACCTTTAAGTTCACGCTTTTAGGCGTCTTATTTTGTCTCCAGGTAAGACTTTTGTATGCTTTCTCTTTTTTTTTTTTGCGGTAGCGGTTACTGTGGAGAAAGTCGTACTTTTGTACATTGTCAAGTCATTGACTAAGTTGTTCATTGTGATTTGTTCAAAAAGCCGTGATATTGTTAAACCGAAGCCCACAATCTTAAACGTTTTGCAATATATAACAATCATGTAGCCTAAGGAAAGGGGGGAATACGAGTTAAAATGATTGAAGAGACCGAGAATCCTGATATGTAGCTAGCCTAATTTTATCAAATGTCATATTGACATATCTGTCACCCAATTTCTTTGCTAGGCCTAGTTTTTTCCCACATGAACTAAAGCTCTTTGATGTTGTTGCAGTAAACATTTTGACATGTAATGTTTGTTTTTTTTAATCTTTTGAAAGTTCTTATGATACACCTAATGATTTATTTGTAATTTAAGAGATGGTCCCAATGTTTTATAAGCATATGTGTTTTGTGTCAGGCTTTTGCACCTGGGTCATCAGAGGAGTCGGCATGTCAGCCGGGTTTCGAAGCAGACATGTTGATTTTCAAAGTGGAGCGAAGGCTTCTCCAACAGGGCAGAGTCCTGGGCAAAGGTAAGGGCCTTCCGGTCTAACACACAATGTTATGAGGTAGACTTCATCTCATGTGATCCACTTGGAATTCTAAACCACTTTAATGTGGTCCCCTTATGTAAGAATGTAAAAAAGGATAAATTCACTTTTTTGTACTGAATGTGGTCATGTCGCCTGTCTACTAATTTGATATTCTGTCGGTTACCTCTGAGTTTGTTCACCCCTAGTGTAAAAGGAATCCAATATCATAATTAGTTTTTACACATACTTCAGTGTCTACTAAGCCACAGGGTCAGTGTGTTTGGTGTTTTGTCTTGTCTGGGAAATGGCCTTCAGGACCGGTTGTGTAGCTGTTCACCTTGTGGAGTCATCCAGTCACAACATCAGCTCTGGCTCCTCAGCCTGATGATCTCAGCGCCAGGAAATCTGTATCCTGGTGTCTTTGACTTGCCACTAAACTGCCATCAATGGTATTATTTGAAAATGAAACCTCATTGCAACATGCCTCGTCACTGTCAATGTGGAAGTGTGGTGGCTTCGTCAGTGTGTGTATTTGTTCATGGGTGTCAGCTGTTTGGCCAGAGGGTATTAAAAGGACACAACCAAGCCTGTGTTTTCTCGAAATCTAAGTGTTCTACTGTGCCTCCAGAGCCTTCCAGTAACTAACTCCCTCTGATGAGAGGATAGTGTTTGTAAAGGTGCAGCTGGCCAGAAGACTTTGCTTACCTGCCCACTCTCTATGACATGTCTAAGGCATTTCAGTTTGTCCTGGAGTTGGCCTTATCTCGCTCTGTCCAGCAGTTACGCTGGGTACATTTTCTGATCTGGACTCGTGTGGGTGGTCTCATTCAGCCACACCTAAGCCATGGGTTAAGGGGTCAAGTCACCCATTAAAATAAACCAATAGCTTGCACTCCACATAGTCATTCGTGTGGGAACTGGTCTGAGAGTTTAATAAATGTAATGGTGATGCATGTGTGATGTCACTATCGAGAGGCTGAGTAAGTTCTTACAATGCGTGTTGGTACCAGGGTTTTTCCTGGGTCAAAATGGGTCTTCGGTGCTCAAAAAAAAGGTGTGTGTGATATATATCACCCACACACACACCTGTTGTAGTCATGACCAAGTGTGGAGACTTGGGTTCATGTACTCACAATATCGATCAAAATGCCACTTTTACACAACATGTGTGTAAAAATACAGAATTACTAGTGCAAGATTACAGTAGAATACATGTTACGCGACCGGTCACTCAACCTGTCGTTTGTAGGCTGGGCTAGCAAGTTAGCAGTGGCAAAGAACAGTCATGTAATGTGACAAGACTGAATTTAAAAGTATAAAAACACACTAGGGACACTGACAACGTCGGCAACCCTGCACCATGCATTATTAGTTTAATGTAATCTTTAAATTCAGGCTCGTCACATTACGTAACTTTGTTCTGAACAGAACCGGGTGTGCAGACACATACGATAACGTTTCTCCTCCATCTTGAAATTGTAAAACCTAGAAATGTTTACCATGACCAACAGTTGCTACGTTACAAGAAACCAATCCGATTGGCCAACGCTAGCGTTTTCACGCGCCTCATTTACATAAAGTTGACAAAATCCAACTTGCAACGCTCCGCTCGCCTTAACACAATGCCCTACGCGAGCGTCAACGCCTGGTTTCATTGAAAATGAATTGGAAGCCGCCGCCGCGCCGCTGCAGTGTGAACGCACTGTAATAGCTAATGTAATATTGCACATATTGTCGTCCTATTTCCCCTAAAGCAATAAAGTTAGGCTACTTAAAGACACCTTACACTCGTAGTATGTTCTAAATGGCATAAATGCTGCCAGTTAATAATTGACTTAACAACTTATTGTAAATAGTCAGTAGCCTAGCCTATCGATTAAGGTAGGCCACTCTGAAGTAGGCTACACTGCCTGCTTCATTTGATCTTGATAGGCTAAGCATTCTGTAGCAAATAATAACAAACCCACTTTTTATTAATTAAAACTACTTCAGCATAATAATGCACCTAAAATACAAACCTGAGCAAGGGCAGCAATCGCTATCGAATCAACAGACAATTTAGCTAGCAGGGAAAGAATATAAACAACAAAAATCACCAGTTAACTTGATTTAAATTTGCAAGAACTATAGACTTGTACAATAGCAGGCTTAAATGAACTGACAACATTAGTTATACGACTTACAGTTCTCAAGGACTCACACACGCAATCAACTGCGGTGTGAAGCGCGTGTCCGTGCAATTCTCCGACATGCACTCTAACAATCACTGCTGATAGACGGCCTAAAATTTTGTACAGCCTGATTTCTGATACCGTGGCGGCAGAAATTTAGCCATAGAGGAAACACTGCACTATACATTATCGTTCCAGGTTAAGAATACTGCGTTGGAAATCGTAAATCAAACTTTGGTCAGCATTTTGAGTGGAAATTTCATTTGCATTTGTACAGGTGTATTCGTGCACGTCGGGCTGGCCCTTGCAGCGGAACTACAGTTTACTGGCGCTCTGTCCATTCGCGCACCTCATAGTTGCGTATTGATCAGACAAGAAGACACGCTTATCAACTCGATTACTATTGATCAAAACAGAACGAGGGTTCGGCTGTAGCCTACTTGAAACATACTATTGAGAACATATTCGCTGACACGCATTGCACGCGTGATGAACACAGCTTTTTATGAATTTTTTCTTCATCGCGGACTTTGTTTTTTGCCTTTGGCGCTCGGGAAACCGGCTTTGGCACGCGCCAACATTTTCTCTATGCAGGAAGAACCCTGGGTACAGAGACTCGGATCCTCCTGTTTTTAGTCAGACTGAGACAACTTCCTGTGGTTTGTACAGTCGGTCTGTAGGTGTTACTAACGAGAATATTTAATGCTGAGAACTTGGTACTGGATGTGAAGGAGGCATTGTTCATTCAACCCAATCCTCGTCCTGATTCCCAGAAATGACATCTTCTGCTCTATGCGTGACTGAGCGGGTCGTTGGGTACTTCCCCCCGACCTGCTGTGGTGGCGAGTCAGAAGACTATTCTTGTTTGGTTTCACTTCTGACTCCTGGAGTCGTCCATATCAGGGGAGAGGGTTGGGGAACCAAGATGCTATTAACAGCCATCTGTGGGCTTTAAAGCAATTCCCCTCTTCACCCTGTCGGAACTGCTGCTTGGTCGGTTCCCCCATGCGTGCTAAGAGGAGTGCTGTTTCACAAGAACAAAAGTCCCCGATGGGAACAAAGCATGGGGCATGTTCTTCTGTTCCAGAGGACCTGAAAGGCCTAGGTGTGAGTCTGAACTCTTGAGTAAGGCAGAGGGTGTAAACATTTTATATACCTGGTGGATCGATCTTGTCTGTTTAGAAGTAGGAAACGGAACCTGACCTGTACACCCTTACACACACACTCTACCTGACCAGTCTAGTTGTCTAACCGGCCTACTGGCAGGCCAAACCAGGACCACTCGTATAGGACTCCAGTCCTACCAGTCTTGTATGACTGAACATGAGAGTATGGTGTAAGGCCAGTTGTGTGGAAAAGCTATTTAGGCTCTCAGCCTCAGGTCGTATCCTGACCCGTAGTCCAACCATTAACTTATCTCTGTGGTTAATTCCTTCCTGTCCAGAGGTTTCTAATGGACAGGGCTCTGAGTTCAGCTGCTCACTCTCCTGTGGGAGACGAGTTTGATTCCCAGCAGTCATGATCACTGTACTGTGGAGGTGGAGAAGGGGAGGATGATTGTGTCGGCATGTGGCCGTCAGACATATTAGTTGTTTTAGTGAGTAATATTTGTCACAGCTGTAAGATCCTAGCTCTGACACTTTCCTCCATTTTGTTGTTCCATTCCTAAATTCACTAGTTGAGATGGCAGTCAAACAGGTTTGTCATGATGCAGTGCTAGCCAACTTTCAGAAGCTAAAACATTGATGGCGGCATTCAAAAGTATTTAAATTGAGAAAGAAAAATTTACCTTTGTCTGTGGTTATTCCATGTGTAAGGGTTTGTGTGTGTGTGCTCTAACGCCTGAACCTGTCTGTGTTCCAGTGGGGTTTGATGACTGCACAGAACGGAAGCGCTTCTGGTTTAACACGGAGGACAAGCGCTTCAGGGTGGAGTCGGATGGCACTGTGAAGGTGAAGCGGGAGGTGGCTCTTCACAGCGGACACAAGGATTTCTCCATCCACGTCTGGGACTCCCTGGGCAGGAAGATGACCGTCACTGCTAGGGTCGTGCTGCAGGCCAGGGACCACCATGGTCACGGTCACCAGGACCACCATGGTCACGGTCACCAGGACCACCATGGTCACGGTCACCAGGACCACCATGGTCAAGGTCACCAGGACCGTCATGGTCACAAAGACCACAGTGGGCCCAACAACCAGGACCACCATGGTCACAAGAACCATAACATCTATCATCACAAGAACCACAACGACAGCCACCCTATTCATCTGAATCAGAGCCCTGAGGAGGTGCAGCCAATTGAGTTGGCCTCTGCAACTCCGAAACAGGTACAGTCAAACAGAGCTTGAGCTATGCATCATTTATATAGTTGCTTAGTTTCATAGACAATTATTTAGCAATTAGTTTCACTTGGTGATGGTGAAGTTCCTTTAGCTTCATGTTGAGCACAGAGGTAGTATAACCTTCTCTTGTACAAACTCATGGACTAATTCCTTTTCCTGAAATGTGCCTTGTTTTAGAGCATTTCAGGAACTTCACCATCACCAAGTGAAACTAATTGCTAAACACTTGTCTGTGTAAATACTGCCATCATTTCCTACCCAATACCTCCCCCTGCTGGGTTTGTTGAGTAATGGCACTTTTCCTTGTGAGCAGTTAAAATTAGACTAATGTTGGGTAGACCAGGGAATTTCAGATGGCAGACCCCCCCCCTCCCCCCTTCCCCGTGTGGGCGTGGGTAATAATACTGTTTACTTTTTCACCAGGCTCCAGAGAGTTCCAGAGAGCTCCTGCCTGTGCTGTTCTTCCCTAAGGCCTGGCCAGGGCTGAAGAGGCAGAAGAGGGCCTGGGTCATCCCTCCCATCAGCTTCCCTGAGAACGACAGAGGACCCTTTCCTAAGCCGATGGTGCAGGTAAGATGGATAGACCTCATAGCAGATGTGTTACTGTACTACTTAAAATACTTTGGTGCACTTGATTCCGTTACCCATTGGAATGAGGCCAGTTGGTGCAACCTGTGAGGCAAATCAAATGCATCAAGAGTCTGTCGCCAAGGAAAATTGGATTTTATATAAGTCTTTGCAGTCTGATGACGTAATTCTGATGTATCTGTGTTTTTAGATCCGGTCAGACAGCGATAAGGAAGCCAAGGTTGAGTACCAAATTGAAGGCCCAGGAGCAGATCAGCCCCCTGTGAAACTTTTCACCATCGATAAGAATACTGGACAGCTGTACGTGACCAGGCCCCTGGACAGAGAGAATCAGGACAAATACATGGTAGGGGCCTGGGGAAAGATGCCTTACTGGCTGAACACAAATCCTAATTTTTATATTGAAGATCAAAGATCAAGTTTGTCTAGGTGATTAACGTGTGTGTGTGTGTGTGTAGCTTAAAGCTATTGCCAAAACTGGAAATGCGCCAGCTGAGGCCCCCATGGACATCATCATCTATGTCATAGACCAGAATGACAACAAACCTGTCTTCCCTCCGGAACCCTTCCTAGGAAATGTCCCTGAAGCTTCCAGTACAGGTGAACACACCGTTTACACTAGCCTAAGTCACAGTGAACATCTCTGTGAATCTGAAGCAAAAACTGGGCGTTGTGAGGCTGGGAGAAAGCAGTAAATCTGATCTATTTTCTTTCCCATTCCCACACACAGGCTTTGAGTTCATGCAGATGGAGGCCAAAGATGCGGATGAGCCTGGCAATGCCAACTCAGACATCCGCTACAAAATCCTGAGCCAGGACCCCCCTCTACCCAATGACAAAATGTTTGCCATCAACCCTGTGTCTGGGCAAATCAGAGTCCAGTCTCAAGGCCTGGACAGAGAGGTGTGTGCTGGGTTACTGAGAACTGTTATAGCCTGTCTGCCACTGAGACCTGTCATACAGCCAGTCAGTGGAACCTCCAATAGGCTGTGAGGTCTCCACTGCAGGTCTCCTGGAAATCCTCATTGGCTAATATAGGCCAACATTTATTGGTCAATCAAGGACATGGCAGCAGTTTCACTTGACACCAACTGAACACTAGCTCTGTCTTCCAGAAATACCCCAAGTACACACTGGAGGTCCAGGCTGCTGACCTGGAGGGTGAAGGGCTGATAGGCCTGGGAAAAGCCATCATCACTGTCACCGATAGCAACGACAACGCACCTCAGTTTGAGCAAACTTCTGTAAGTGTGTGTGTGTGAGAGAGAGTAATGTATGGAGATTGTTATGTTTGAATGACTTGGATGTAGAAGTTGTACTGTCTTCATGTTTATCTCCTATAACCCCAGTACACCGCTGAGGTACCAGAGAACGTGATGGGAGCCGAGGTGGTGAAGATGCAGGTAACTGACCTGGACGACCCCCACTCTGAGGCCTGGACTGCTGTGTTCCGGATCGTGGACGGAGACCCCGACAACCGCTTTAATGTCACAACCGGACCCAGCAAGCAGGAGGGGATCATTACCACAGTCAAGGTAGGACCCCTGTAACGCACTGGATTAAGTTGGACTGGACTTGTGTAAACATTTACATTACATTTACTCATTTAGCAGACGCTTTTATCCAAAGTGACTTCCAAGAGAGAGCTTTACAAAGTGCATAGGTCACTGATCATAACAACAAGATAGCCAAAAAAACATCACGAGTAGCCAAAACATGAAGCACACATTGTGAACAACCAAAGTAAGTGCCAAAGGGAAGAACCATAAGAGCATGTAGTTAAACAAGTTACAATTAAACAACATGAACCGCTATAAGTGCAAGTGTACCTGTGGAAAAAAAGCAAGCAACAGTAATAAAAACAATATATCACAGCGAGAACAAACATTTGTGCGACTTGTCGCTTCCAACTGCCAGTGTACGTAAGGCTTACCATCCTGGATTGTGTCTCGGCAGGAGCTGGACTTTGAGAGGGTCAGCCGGTATACTCTGTTAGTTACCGTGGTGAACGCGGTGCCCTTCGCCTCTCCCATGCCTACGGCTACGGCCACGGTGGTGGTGACAGTGAAGGATGTGAATGAGGCTCCTGTCTTCAGCCCAGTGGAGAAGCTGGTGGTGAAGAAGGAGGGCCTGGATAAAGGCAGTGAGCTGACCGTCTACACCGCCACCGACCCAGACACGGCACGCAAGCAGACCATCACGTAAGACCCACTGACCCTTCCCCAACTCTGAAGTTTTAATGTCAGTTCTAGTTGAGGGAACGCCGCACTACCTGCCTTACTGCTGGCTGTTCAGTGCTGCCCCGTCTTACAAAGGCTTGCGTCCCTCCACAGGTATAAGATCCAGAAGGACCTTGCCGGCTGGCTGAGCATAAATAAGGACAACGGTCAGATCCTGGTGAAGAACGAACTGGACCGGGAGTCTCATTTCGTGGTCAATGGCAAATACACGGCACTCATTGCGGCCGTTGACAACGGTAAGCCTCGTTTCTCCTCCTGTCCTGTTTGCTGTCAAAGGGGAGCAGACGGGCAGAGGTGGAAACGGCAGTGTGTTTGATGGAACAGAAGAACTTGCACCGGAAACACTGCTGTATTCTCTGAAAATCTAAGTTGTTCTGCATTATTAATTATGAATCTACATGAATACCCTTCATTCATATAATTCCTCCTTCCTCAGATGATATCCCGGCCACAGGAACAGGCACATTGCTGATCCAGCTGGAGGATGTGAATGACAACGCCCCCATCATCATGGAGCGCTCCATCAGGATCTGCAACAAAGATTCTGTGTCCCACGTGCTGTCTGTCACTGACAAGGATGGCCCGACGTTTGCCGCCCCCTACAAAGTCTCACTGCAGGGCCAATCTGAACATAACTGGACTGCAAGCATGAACGACACCCGTACGTACTATGAAATAACACACCCTCCACACATCCATAGCAGTGCCTGTAAGGGGTTTATCTGCTGCTATGTGAAAAGAGCAAGTCCCCGTTAGCTATGGTCAAGCCTGTCCAGCTCTACAAACAGTACTAGGATGTAATAATACAGGGAGTGAAGGTGTTTCTCAACAACATTACCTACCCTGCCTGATGAGAAGTACCTTTCTTTTTGTTTGTTTTCGTTGCAGAGACGGGCATCATCCTGTCCCTGGCCACCTCTCTTGCACAGGGGGACTACACAGTGGTTCTGAGGGTGGAGGACAACCAGGGCCTGGGGCAGGTCAGCACTCTTACAGCCACAGTGTGCGACTGCACCGGGGCTGATGTCCAGTGTTCCCTCCTCAGAGAGGCCGGTGTGGGCCTTCCAGGCATCCTGGGGATCTTGGGAGCCATCCTGCTGCTGCTGTGTGAGTGGACCGACTGACTCGCTAACTGAACTCTGATCTGTGTGCATGTGATGCCTTGTGTTAAGACTTGCATGTATGGAAGCCCATTTTGCTACTGATATTTGTACAGATGTATTACCACATGTACAAGTACTGCCGTCTGTGTCTCACAGTGCTGGTGCTGTTGTTGCTGATGTTCATGAGGAGAAGGAAAGGAGAGAAGAAGGAGCCTCTCCTGCAGGAGGATGATATCAGAGACAACATTTACTACTATGACGAGGAGGGGGGCGGAGAGGACGATCAGGTAGGTGCAGACAGACAGAGACAGACGTGTGTGTGCACAAACCTGTTTCTCCACTGTACAAAGACGCCTCTTACGTTTTTGCCCAAACTCTCCACTCCCAGGACTATGATCTGAGCGTGCTCCACCGTGGCCTAGACAACCGTCCTGACGTGTTCCGGAACGATGTGGAGCCCACCTTCATGCCCGCCCCCACGTACCGGCCCCGCCCTGCCAACCCTGAAGACATCGGCAACTTCATTGTAGATGTGAGTTCCTCCTCTTAACCTCTACACAGCTGCACTGCTTCACACTGCACATGTTCTCTTACAGGGAGATTCTGCAGTCAGCCCTAAAACTGGGCTCTCACTGGATCTTACAAAACAAGTTGTAGAGCTCTTGAAGTTCTACAAAGACAATTGTAGATAAGATGTGGTATCTTACATTCTTCTTATCCAATCACAGTTTAATCCATTACCAAAGGAGGTCCACCCAGTATACATCTTTTACCCTGACCTCTCTCTCTCTCTCTCTCTCTCTCTCTCTCTCTCTCTCTCTCCGTCCAGAACTTGAAGGCAGCGGACAATGACCCCACAGCTCCTCCCTACGACTCTCTTCTGGTGTTTGACTATGAAGGTGGAGGCTCCGAGGCAGGGTCTCTCTCCTCCCTCAACTCCTCGTCTTCTGACGGAGACTATGACTACGACCTCATGCAGGAGTGGGGCCCGCGCTTCAAGAAGCTGGCCGACATGTACGGGGGAGGGGAGGAGGAAATGCTCTAGTTACTACCACACACGTACAACCTCATGTTGGCTGGTACATGGCGCGTACATTGCTATAGATGTGAACACGTATGAGTGCTCACACACACATTCTGCCTACTGCCTAACACAGTCTTGCTTTCTCTTTCTGCTTTCGCCCTCTACATCACTTCCTTGGGCGGGACATAAGAGGCACATTTAGTCTGGGCAGTTGTCATGGAAACCCATCTATTTGCTTTATGTTCAGAGTACCTGCTCTTCAGGTAGGCCTGGTGAGGGATGAATGGATGAAGGGTGGGTGATTTGGAGATTGAGAGAGGCATAGAGCTACGTGATGGGACGGTCCATTGCCCAGAAAATCATTCTGAACCTCAACCCACACTGTACTTTGCTACTTGGCCCAGTTGATGAATTTGTATTGTGTTTATCTTACCAAGTTTGATTTTGTATAAACATTGATGTGAATATTGGGAGGTTTCAAAACCATCTTCAGGTTGCTCAATAAATGTTTTTTTTTTTTTTTTTTAAAGGTTTGTGAAGCAACTGTTTCCTAAGAATTGTCTCTTTTTTTTAACCCCGATTGAACGTGGCATGTGCTCCTGAAGATGCAATAGTTATGATTAGTTTTTATACCTTGATGGATGTATCTATTGTACAATGGTCAAATTGATGTGAATAGTTTAATTAAATATATTGAACTAACCTAATTGTCAGTTTGTATGAAAGTTAAAGTATGGGGTAGCAGTAATCTGGCAATTAGTCCAAAAATAAACTTTCTTGTAAGTATTTTTATTTTTTTAGGCAACCATTTTTCCAACATCTTTGTTCAACACTGATTTAAAGGGGTATAGTATAGGCTACCTGGTGGGTTATGGGGTCACTTTCGGCAGTGTACTTGACATGCTGTTTACTTCTACCTGATCCAGAATGCATTTAAGACAAAAGTGCTGTAAAAATGTGAGCTTAATATTATTTACCAACGTCTGTTTCGTACATAGCCACAGTTTCCCTTTCGTTGTAATAAATTACACTTGTCCACGTGGTTGCTGACTAGCACATATCCTGAGGGGGTGTTCTTTATGTGGCCAGAAAACGATTATCCGAAGTGGCAAAATTCAGTTTTGAACGGTGCTATAAAGGAATACTTTGGTTAGCCTAAAACTTTGAACACGGTGACATGTTGAGTATGATGGTTACCTTCAGGTTTGTTACATTGGTTGTGGTAATGTTTTTTTCGCAGGTAAGACTATTTCGATTGTGTTGTGAAATTGCATTTGTAAAAAGACTACTAAGAATTATTAGAATTGAGAGGCCTAGTATCACGGAATTACATGAGAAAATAGTCTCTTTTCCTCTATGCTATCACGGAATTAGGCTACGAGAAAATGTGAACGTTTACGAATCCGAGGTAGATGCTGATGAGATGTGGAGAACACAGCGAGACAAGTACAATTACTTTAAAAAAATGTATTGGTCTGAAACATTGAGACGCAAATGTCATTAACATGGCATTGTCATAAATTTGTCGACTTTACACAGGGTTGTGCAGACTGTCCGCACACTTCACACACCAGCGATAAGTTACCAAACGTCCACTGTCTCCAACTCTGAAACAATCACGTATGTTCTCATAAAACTGCGATGTTTTCTTGTAATTCCGTGATACGTATATCATAATTCTGACATATTTCTGTGGTAGATTATGATTACATGTTTATGAAATCAATACCTAGTAGGTTATGACCAAACTCTTGAGTGCTTTGTTTGCCAAATTCAGTTTTTCCGTGGCGAGCTTTACTCAGTTTAGTAGTTCATCCAAGTTTAAGACAACAGTTTTATTGGACTTTGATCACAGTTCCAGTTGTTATAGTTATTTGTGGATTTACTTGTTAATGATTACCTATTTCAATCTTGTTCCTAGTAGAAGTTTGTTTGTGTGGTGTGTTGTGTTAGGTGTGGTGGGGTGATCAAATTTCCTTGATACTTGACAATGTCAAGTTGACATGTCTTAATTGCTGTCCATGTATGGAACCCCTCCCATAGTTCAGTGTGGCCACAGGAGCAGAGAGGCAGAAGAGGGCCTGGATCATCCCTCCCATCAGCTTCCCTGAGAACGACAGAGGACCCTTTCCTAAGCCGATGGTGCAGGTAAGATGGATAGACCTCATAGCAGATATTGTGTTACTGTACTACTTGAAAATACTTTGGTGCACTTGATTCCGTTACCCACTGCAGTGAGGGCAGTTGGTCAGTTCTATAAGTGCAACCTGTGAGGCAAATCAAATTCATCAAGAATCTGACTCCAAGGAGTTTTTTTTAAATATATAAGTCTTTGCATTCTCTGATGAGGTAATTCTGATGTATCTGTGTTTTTAGATCCGGTCAGACAGCGATAAGGAAGCCAAGGTTGAGTACCAAATTGAAGGCCCAGGAGCAGATCAGCCCCCTGAGAAACTGTTCACCATCGATAAGAATACTGGACAGCTGTATGTGACCAGGCCCCTGGACAGAGAGAATCAGGACAAATACATGGTAGGGGCCTGGGGAAAGATGCCTTACTGGCTGAACACACATCCTCATTTTTATATTGAAGATCAAAGATCAAGTTTGTCTAGGTGATTAACGTGTGTGTGTGTGTGTGTGTGTAGCTTAAAGCTATTGCCAAAACTGGAAATGCTCCAGCTGAGGCCCCCATGGACATCATCATCTATGTCATAGACCAGAATGACAACAAACCTGTCTTCCCTCCGGAACCCTTCCTAGGAAATGTCCCTGAAGCTTCCAGTACAGGTGAACACACCGTTTACACTAGCCTAAGTCACAGTGAACATCTCCGTGAATCTGAAGCAAAAACTTGGCGTTGTGAGGCTGGGAGAAAGCAGTAAATCTGATCTATTTTCTTTCCCATTCCCACACACAGGCTTTGAGTTCATGCAGATGGAGGCCAAAGATGCGGATGAGCCTGGCAATGCCAACTCAGATATCCGCTACAAAATCCTGAGCCAGGACCCCCCTCTACCCAAAGCCAACATGTTTGCCATCAACCCTGTGTCTGGGCACATCAGAGTCCAGTCTCAAGGCCTGGACAGAGAGGTGTGTGCTGGGTTACTGAGAACTGTTATAGCCTGTCTGCCACTGAGACCTGTCATACAGCCAGTCAGTGGAACCTCCAATAGGCTGTGAGGTCTCCACTGCAGGTCTCCTGGAAATCCTCATTGGCTAATATAGGCCAACATTTATTGGTCAATCAAGGACATGGCAGCAGTTTCACTTGACACCAACTGAACACTAGCTCTGTCTTCCAGAAATACCCCAAGTACACACTGGAGGTCCAGGCTGCTGACCTGGAGGGTTATGGGCTGATAGGCCTGGGAAAAGCCATCATCACTGTCAACGTACGTGGGTGTGTTTGTGTGTGTGTGTGAGAGAGAGAGACAGTGATACAGTTGGTTAATAATGCTCTATCTGTTTCTGTCTGTTCTGGTCTTCCCCAAGTCCTGCACAGGACAGAAGAAGCCCTGCATCATCTCTCCTTTCAACTTCCCTGAGAATGACAGAGGACCCTTCCCCAAGATGATGTTGCAGGTAATATAGACTTCATATTGAGATAACTTTACTATTAGAAACTTGGGTGAACTTGATTTGAGTTACCCACTGGAATGAGGACATTTGATCAGTTCCAGAAGTGCAACCTACAAGGCAAATCAAAAGCACCTCTGTACAAAAAAAAACTTTATTGACAGGAATTATTGCCCCACTGGCATTTTGGAGGCTAGAGTGTCTCCAAGGAAAATGTGATTTTATATAAGTCAAGCTTTGCTGTCTCTGATAAGGTCATTCTGATGTATCTGTGTATAGATCGGGTCAGACAGCGATAAGGAAGCCACACTACAGTACCAAATTGAAGGCCCAGGAGCTGATCAGCCCCCTGAGAATTTGTTCACCATCGATAGGAATACTGGATGGATGTATGTGACCAAGCCCCTGGACAGAGAGAAGCAGGACAAGTACACAGTAGGGGCCTGGGGACAGAGATGCCTTACTGGCTGAACACACATCCTCATTTTTATAAAGATCAAGTTTGTCTAGGTGATTAACCTGTGTGTGCGTGCGTCTGTGCGTGTGTGTGTAGCTTAAAGCTATTGCCAAAACTGGAAATGCGCCAGCTGAGGCCCCCATGGACATCATCATCTATGTCATAGACCAGAATGACAACAAACCTGTCTTCCCTCCGGAACCCTTCCTAGGAAATGTCCCTGAAGCTTCCAGTACAGGTGAACACACCGTTTACACTAGCCTAAGTCACAGTGAACATCTCCGTGAATCTGAAGCAAAAACTGGGCGTTGTGAGGCTGGGAGAAAGCAGTAAATCTGATCTATTTTCTTTCCCATTCCCACACACAGGCTTTGAGTTCATGCAGATGGAGGCCAAAGATGCGGATGAGCCTGGCAATGAAAACTCAGACATCCGCTACAGAATCCTGAGCCAGGACCCCCCTCTACCCAACGCCAACATGTTTGCCATCAACCCTGTGTCTGGGCAAATCAGAGTCCAGTCTCAAGGCCTGGACAGAGAGGTGTGCTGGGTCACTGGGACCTGTTGTAGTCTGTTGTACTGCTTTAAGGAGGTCATTCTGATGTGTGTCTACTGCTATTAAGACTTTTTATACCCTGTTGAGCTTCTACTGAGACCTGTTTAAGTCTGTTGTCATAGCCTGCTTGTATAGGATTATTATAGGGTTTGTTGTGATTCAATAATTATCAAGACTTACAGGATGCAATAGAAAGAACATTCCAAGTGTGTTCATGCACAGAGAGAAGATTCACAGCAGTGGTGTGAGGTTTTGCACAAACCTTTATATTAGGGAAGAACAAAAGTAAAACCGTACATGGCATAACAAGGAATTTAAGTTCGGTTTCAAAGACAGTATGTCTGTTCGTTGATTATCAACTAGCATCTGTTTACACTTGTTTTAGAGCCTTCAACACCACATTTTGTGTGAGCTAAAGGAAAGCATGGGCCAAAGGTCTGCAGGCTTTCATGCCTTTACCTAAACAAGTCACCATACCCACATTTGGTCATGATGATATAGGCAAATATCTACCACAAGTGTTATAAACTTATAGATTTATAAAGGCTGCTACAGGTTGTTTTAGACTACGGTACATCTAATATGCATTTCTAATGTGTTTTTATGTGTTTCATCACTCTGACTCACCTGCTCTGTCTTCTAGAAATACCCCAGGTACACGCTGGAGGTGGAGGCTGCTGACCTGGAGGGTGAAGGGCTGACAGGCCGGGGAAAAGCCATCATCACCGTTCAATAAAAATAATTTAAGCTTTGCTAAGCAACCTATGTTGGTCTGGTGTGATTATGTTCTTTACCCTGCTTGAACATTATTGATGCACATTTATGATTTTTTTTATATATCATAAGAGATATAAGATATACCGTATGTTGTAATATACTATATGATACTGTATATGTGATTTGTGTGGCGTATATCTAATGGTAGCTAAGGGTCCTACCTCTGGCACTGTCCCTGTTTGGACACTAGATGGCGTTTGGATCTCATTGGATCCTACCGTAGTCACCAAAAACCCTGTACATCTCATACAGTACCCCAAATACACACATGTATAGCACATTTAAAACAATATGAAGACTTATACTTGCCAATGCATACAAATAGAGACATTCAAACCAACAGTACATACCTTTTCATCAAGACAAAACAAATCTCTACTTTAAAACTCTACAAATCTCTTTCAGTGGCTTGGTCTGCCTTTGTCTACCTGAGCTGGCTCCTTAGGCCTGGTCTATAAAGTTGTAATATTTATTTTCTTCTCCTTCCCTTGCATCCTCTCTGCATCTTCCCGGGCCCCCCATCCCTCACCCTTTTCCACCTTCCTGCTCCCCTCCTCTGCTTCTGGGCAGGGGTGGAGGGGAGCTGCTGTCTCAGACCTCTATAGACCTCCGTATTGTCCTGTCAGAGCTCGAGACCTCTGAATGGCATACATAAAAAGGTAAAGGAAGTGGGCATTATGGATGTGTAAACTCAATTCAATTTACCGTAAAAAAAAAAAAGCGTACTTTTGAATATGAGTGCATGGTGAGATTTTTGGGGGCTATTTCTTTAATCTAGTTAGTAACGCTTACAGGTTGCCAGATCCTTACATCATATAACGACATTGGCCGGGTTTCCCAGATTCGTTAAGAAGATATTAACGCTAACAGCTTCTTAAGAGCGTTCTAAGAACGCTCTAGAACGCTCATAGAACGCTCCTAGGAAGCTCTTAGCGTTAAGAGCTTCTTAACGAATCTGGGAAACCCGGCCATTGTTAAGGCAGATATTAAGAACCATTTATGCATGTAATCTACTTCAGTTTAAGCCTACATGGTGCCGTGAGCATACATAGAACTGTTGCCTGTTTGCCGATGCACCTGTTCAGTTGGGGTATGCTGGTTGACGTGGAGGTTCTGCCCCTTGCACTTGTCTGTTCACTCTGATTGGCTAGACAGTGTGTATGCAGATTCCCGGCGACCCCCTGCACCTGACTCTCCACGCCGCTAGAGAATGTGCGGTCAGAGACAGACAGCCCCTATAACTAAACGCTGTTTTACTACACAGGTCGGCAACTTCCTGAGAGCTCCCAGTGATAAGAGTCCGCACGGTTATGTCCTGCAGTCAGCGCTATTTCATAATTCTTATAAAATAAGATGCCACGGTCCTTCTTGATTAAAAAATACCTCACAAACAAGAAACCAAACTATGGGGAACTGGACTCCAAAACAAATGGTATGTCACTCTTTGAAGTATTTTAAAACTGATAATAAATGTATAAGATTTTTTTTTAATACCGGTTCAAAGCTGTACATGTTTGAACTTATATTTATAAATTCACGTTGTTCGAAAAAGTCATATTCTTTAGGAATTGTTTAGGAAACAAGTTTTACTGAAGTAAACACATTAAAAACTTTTTCCTAGTTATTGGCTACAGGTGTTGTTTAAAGTAAACTGTGTGCCCTTGTTTGATGTTTTAATTTTAGGTGAGACTAAAGACACATTTTTATCATTGACTGAATCATATTTTCTATAGACCTACTACTTTATTATATAATTACACAGACCTACTCTTGATAGCTAGGCTAGTTGTTTTTCTGTTAAGTAAATACTTGTGAAGTGCATGATACCTTGCTTTGGACTCAAACGACGAGCGGTTCGAGTTTAGCAGGTGCAAAATCCGACAGACAAAAGAGGCGCGTATTGTTCCCCCTCCTTCATGGGATCTGAAGCACCCCATTTAGCGCCTTCAAGAGGCTAATGTAGCTCCGGCCGGGGCTCCCAGGATCCACAAAGCTGCCTTCAATCTGTGTTTTTGTTCCAATTCAGCCCTTTAAAGCGAGCTAGACTCCCGTATTGATCCACTGTCAAGATTACCATCAGAAATGTAGAAAAACTGTAGGTCTTTGTGATGTGAGAGTTTTCATTCAAAGAAATAACTTGAGTGGCAGAGACATAAAACAGCCTACAGCCTCAAAACCGTGTTTAAGCCAAATCAATATGCAGGCTATTACCCTCCCCTATTTAAACGATGTGAACATGGAAAGTTTACTGAAAAGTTTACATGTTGCCTTTTTTCTGGCCAAGTCTTGTCTGTTAGGTTACCTCTGCACACACCCAAATTAATTAATGTATGTATGTGTGTGTGCATGTGTCTATGCATCCTTTTCAGGTGTCCAGGCCATTTTGTCCCTCCATGAGTTACCCTGTCTCATCCCCAACTCTCCTCCTCATCCCCAGTCTGGTTTTCCCGGGCTTCTCTCCTCCTGCTCTTGCTGCTCCTCCTGCTACATACACCCCCCTGTGGTGGCTAGTCAGCCCCCTAGGCATAGTGCCTCCTCTCTGGGCAGCCCGGAGCAGGATAGCCCCCTGTCTCCTGCCCCTGGCTCCCTCAGTGACTCACACTCTGTTGTAGAACCCAACGGAACCACAGAACCTTTCAAATCTCTGGAACACCATAACTTTCTCCCTCCACCCCAGACCCTCCTTGCTCCTTGTCATCCCCCTACTCCTAGCCGACCCCCCAGCCTCCCCCCTGGTCTCGCCCCTGGTCTGGGCTTCCTCCCTGGGGTTGGACAAGAGCGATTTGAGTGCTATGACTGCCACAAGGCCTACTTTACCTTCTCAGGCCTGGCCAAGCACCGACAGCTGCACTGTGACTGGCAGTGCCACAAGTACTTCAGCTGCAAGTACTGCGACAAGGAGTACGTCAGTCTGGGTGCCCTGAAGATGCACATCCGCACACACACACTGCCCTGCGTCTGCAGACTCTGTGGCAAGGCCTTCTCCAGACCCTGGCTACTTCAGGGTCACATACGAACTCACACAGGTGAGACTGCGTGCACACCTGTCTAACCTGGGGTCTTGTGTGTTCTCCTGCCTTCTATTACTCTGTCAGCTTTGTGGTTCTGACTGGCCTTCTGCTTGTGGTTGCAGGTGAGAAGCCTTTCTCCTGTCCTCACTGCAGCCGAGCCTTCGCTGACCGCTCCAACCTACGCGCCCATCTGCAAACACATTCAGACGTCAAGAAGTACCAGTGCAGCAGCTGCTCCAAGACTTTCTCCCGGATTTCTCTGTTGGCCAGGCACCAGGAGGCCGGTTGCCTGCTCAACTGACTGGGGTTCCATAGTACAGGGGTTCTCAAACTTTTTGGGGGCCAGGGACCACTTACAGGGGTGAACATTTTCCAAGGACCCCCCCATAATCGTAACACCAATTCAGCATACCCTTTGTGCTCTTAACTGGACACAATATGCTTGTTTTATTTCTGTAAATGGCCCCCATCTGTAGATTATAATATATGTGTCACTTTTAAATGATACAGCACAATTTTCCAATGTTATCATTTATGGAAAATTATTTCGCGGACGCCTCGGCTATGGCGGATCCCACTTTGAGAACCAATGACATAGTAGAGCAGGGAAGGCCGCCCATGCCTACCCTGGTCTACTATGTCCTACCTTGGCTTACGCTGGTCTACCCTACTCAACCATAACCTACCCTGGTCTATTCTGCTCAACTATGTCCTACCCTGGTCCACCCCGGGCTACACTGTCCTACCCTGGTCCACCCTGGGCTACACTGTCCTACCCTGGTCCATCCTGGTCTACACTGTCCTACCCTGGGCTACACTGTCCAACCCTGGTCCACTCTGGGTTACACTGTCCTACCCTGGTCCACCCTGGTCTACTCTGGCCTTCCGTGATCCACCCTGGTCTATCCTAATCTACCTTCATATCCTCTATCCTAACCTAACCTAACCTGACCGGGGCTGACTATATCCTACTTACTCCAGACTAGGTAGCTCCAAGACCATCTCCAACCCCACCAAAGACTCAGTATACACTGAACTGTGATCCTGGGACTACATAGAGACAAGCATATCAGGGATAGCATTTAACAATATACACCACCATACACTGTGTGGTTTGGGTGCCATGAAGATGACAAGGACTTCCTCCTCAACCTGCTGATGTGATTGGTGGAGGGTTTCACTTCACAGAATTGTGGGTGTATTTGCTGCATGCTGACAGAAATACTTGAATGAATATTATCCATTGACTTTCAGTTCAACAGCGGAACTGTCAGTGCCTTGTAAAAATGTGTATAACTGCTAACGGTTTGTGGGAGATTTAATAAATACATATTTTTGTACGAGTACCTGAATAAGAATGTATTCAGTCTGTTGGTGTTGTAATGAAGCCGGGGAGATGTCAGGGTTGAGATTGACTCAGCCGGCTAGTTAGTGCTGCTACTAATAGTACACACACAGACACATACACCGTAGGAGCCAATAAAAGCAGATTCTTGCTCAGACTGGGACAAATGTCAGAAAACCCTTTTCAACATTATCATCACTTGATACTGCACTAGGGAGTACAGACCTGTGGTTGTCTGTAGTTACTCCTCTCTCAGTTACATCTCTCACTCTTTAAACCCTCTCCACCCCATAATTTATCCATGGTATTTAAGTTCTGTACAATTTCGGCAAGGACACACAGGGAACCTGGTGGAAAACAAGGAGCATCTACATGAAATTGATCTGTTTGTGTGTGTGTGTACAAGGGAGTCCTATGACGGGCATAGCTCCAGGTCGACCCAGGGGCAGCTAAGTCACACCCTCGTTTTTCTTCAGCTGATTAAAATGTCTGTTTGTAGGGCAGCTGGTGGGGAGTGTGGGTAAAGGGTGGGGGGATTTTACGAGTCTAAATAAGAACTGTGATGTTTCCCATCTGTAATGGCGCATGGAAAATTCTTATTAGATATATCTGCTTATAAGCAGGTGGAGGGGACCAGCAGAAGGCCCTGCATGGCGCCATGCCAAAGCTGGCATGTGTGTGTGTGTGAGAGTGTACAAAGGGGGAGGGAGTTGACGCGTTACGAGGGGGGAATTGGGTTCTGTGTGTATGAGTGTGTTTGTATGAGTGTGATTGTGGGAGCAGAGGGGGAGTCAACTCTTTCCAGTTGCTCAGCACAAGTGGAGCAGCTGAGAGTTCCCCAGATCCTGTACTGTCGGCCCGTCTGTCCATCCTCTCGCTGGCCAGGAGAAACGCAACTTTTCCCAATTCAGAATGCCGACCATGCTTGGCATCTTCCCCAGGCACCCCTGGCACGTGCAGGTCGGAGCCACTTTGCCGTCTGACAGACATGAAGGAGCCGGGGTGGGGGTCGGGGGGGTATGAGGAGATGTTGATGTGAGAGTTTCATTCACACTAATCTTGTCTATAAAACATAAATATAATAGTTCAGTCCTTCTTCACAGCCAGAACCCTGACAGACGTACCCACACCTAGGTCCCTGTTCCCCATACTTCTACACAGCCAGAGCCTTACTCCCCACACCTGCCCAAGATTGGAGTTCTGCAGTCAGGCTCCCTGTGGAGGTGCGGCCCCAGAGAGAATTCCAGTGGAGACTGACATGGAGGACACATGGTAGACGCATTCCTCAGCAGATCCTGGCTGGAGCCAATCTCAACCCATCCTTCACCTCTGACACACGTTCACACATATTTAAGGAAATACACATACACACATTTTTGATTGCGATTGAGGTGCAATGATGCTAATTAGCTAATTACTTGGCTTCTAAGAATACAGTTTTCTGCATCAATCTGTGAGATATACATCAGATGTACTAGATCACAACTGGCTCCTCGTGGATGCTTTCTCGGGAAGCTCCAAACCCAGTGGTAGACGTGATCTTGACCCGCTGTCACCATTCTCCATGATGTCACCTGACTCCGCCCAGTGCCGCTTGCTAACTTTAGCTCCTGTGACTCCACAAAACAGGCCTGTGTTTATATTTATTCTGCTGGGCTGACTGGAGCCAGGGAGGGAGGGTTGGCAGGGCTGCTCCCAGAACAAAAGCAGAAGGGTTAGAAATAGAGGCAGAGGTTCTATTCCTGGCCTAGTGTACCGTGCCCCCCACCCCCAGGACAGTGGAACCCAAAGAGTTTCCAGCTACACAGGAGTGGACACCCGTGGCCAGGAATCTTAAGCCTCCCCATCTCCTCTCTTGAAGGAGATATCATAAAGTACAGAGAAAACATTTAGAAATAGACTACATGTTCCACTAAACGCCTATCATTCTTTTATTTGATCCACAGATTGGTCTGAGCGTTGGATAATTGTGGTCCAGAGTGCTGTTAAGTGTGTTCAAATTAACCTACCCCTAGGGCTGATCAAAGATGATGTTTTCCCAGTGTGTGTGTGGTGTCGCTCAGCCATTCTTCTGAGGCCTGGGGCTTTATACATGGAGAGACTCATGCTTTGACAAGGTGTCAAATGAGAGGGCATGGCAAGAGTATGTGTGTGCATCCTATAGCAAGTCTAGGATGGCAGAAAAATGGCCTAGCTAGGATCATGCCTGTCAGAAGACTAATATAAACCCTGAGGACTATTAATAAAGCTCAGGCTGTTTATTCTCAGCTGAGGCCCTGCTATGTGGCAAAGTGGCAGAGTAATACTACCCCTGATGCCACTTTTAGCCCTGCCCAGACACACTGGGGCTATTAATAGCCCCTCCAGCGGATGCTATCTGCCCTGGGGGGTATTTTGGTGAACGACCTCTGCCCAGCCTTGCAGCCACTCAGATTTACAGAATATTTTCCACAGTGAGTTGTTGGGCATGTATAAATATCTGTGGGCCGTGGCTCGCTGACACAAGCTGCATGAATACTATGTGGTGCACTTGTTACCGAAACCCCCAACCCCTGGGCAGCACTGGGCTGGCTGGGAGAGTGTGGGAGGGGCTTGGGAGGTAATTATATCTGTCCACTTGTTGTGGAAAAGCAATGGAGTAGACTCATAACAGGTGCAGCTTGGTAACATTTAGAGGCACACACACCTACACACTCGCCTCCCTATTTTCCATCGGGCTGGGAGGTTGTTTTAATCCAGAAATTGAGACTGCTGGGTCATTTGCTTTCCACACCATAACCTTTGACCCACACAGGTGAGTTTGCCCAAAGACTCACACACCTTCACCTCAGAATCTCAAACACACCCCACCTTTGGACTACAAACGCCTACCCCCTTGCAGCACAACATCAAGGCTGGATTAAGATCCAGATTATTGCTAGTTAAGGGTTAAAGTACATAATTAGTGACAAGTTATTGATGTCTTTGTCCCATTACCATTGAACTATGATGGTGAGGGTGACCCAAATCCTGTTCCCAGGCCCCTGTGTGAGAGCGTATTTGTGTAGAGAAGAGTTCAAGGGCCAGGTGTTTTTGGGACAGCTTTAAGAGGTGTTGTGTGTGATGATGTTGTCACCCCCCCCCCCCCCCCCCCCACCTCATCCACTACAACCACCAACATCTCATTAAAATACACAACGTGAAACATTACTTTACTATTCAGTGACTGTAGTGATGATGCTTAAACATCCCGCCTGCTCTTTGTGCCCTTGCCTGATTGGTCATTGTGTGTCTGGCTGGTTGTTCTTTCTCTGAAAGACTGAAGTGTGTTTTCACATATTATATTTGCTGGACCAGCCAGTCGTCATTAAGACCTCCAAAAGAGGAGATGAGGGGGGAGGGGGTCGAGCGAGAGAGGTGAATAGAGAGTGACAGGTCTGTGTATTGGAGGACAAACACAAGCACCAATCACAGAACCTCTTCCACCCACACTGTGACCCCTGTACCCATCACCATGGTAACCTAGCCACTTTACCTTGAGGAGCTGCTGTTGGGCTCCCCCTGACCTGTCATGGCTTGTCACAAACTGTGGACACACATCACACCAACCTCAAATATGCATTCTGTCACAGTCTCTCACATGCATGTAGACACACACTGTAGGGATGTCTGATAACGTATGCCTTTAATTCCTGTGCGAGTACAATGCAGCAGATTCAGTTAATATTCAGTTCTGTGTAATACAAGTCCTCCAAAATGTTCTGTTTTCAGTGTGCAAACTCCCTTTGGGTTCTTCTTAGTCCTCCTCAGTAGATCACAAACCCACCCTGTCAAACAAACCTGCCCAACACCTAACCCTCCTTTAAGTACAGCAGCCTCCGCAGCCAGACAGCACCTAGTGGACAACCCACTCAACACTGGGAAGTTGTATTTGTATATGCTGTATTTATTTGAACAGAGGCCCTTTTGGATGCAGAGTAAGTTCCTTTGTTTCTCCAGTCCCTTTGCACAATATCTGAACAGAAAAAGATTTCCGCCAAAAGGCAAATAAACACAGACCTCTTAACAGCATACCCACAATGTTTAAGAAATATTTTATTAACTCCTTCATACAGCATTATATACCTAAATCAGGTCCGTCACTAGAACCTGGATGACCAGGAGCCTGATCTTTTTATGGTATTTTGGTCCACACTCCAAATGTTCCCACAAACGCCCCACCAGTTCAACACTTCATCAGCAACACCCCACTATCAAATCACCTCACTCTGAGAACACAAACATCCTCATCTCCAATGGCAAAAGACAACCAGAAAACACCAAGTCTTCTCTAAGAGACCACAGCACAACAGCATGTGACATCTGGCTGGTTGGTCCACCTTTGAGGGGGGCACTCTGACCCGCTAACACAGAGGTCGGCCATCTTGGCCTTTCCTGCCCTTTGTTGGAGGGATCAGCCTTCCTCAGAAAGTGATTCCTCCAGATCCATGAACATACTCACTGAAGTCTGTAGGCACGTTCAGTAGGGAACAGACCTGGAGATATAAGAGAGGGGCAAGGGAGAGAGAGAGATACAGACCAGTGAAAGGGACCAGGGGAAGAAAGTAAGAAGGCAAAGCCCAATTTATGGAAGAAAAAAAAAGGTACTGAAATGTGATCTGCGGGTTGCACTTCAAATCTGACTAAAATACTATGTCTATGATATTTCAGGGTGACTGCATACCTGTCTGAACTTGGCACGAAGCTTCTCCATGTCCTCCTGTAAGTTCTCATATTGAGGGTTGTCACTGGGAAACTTCTCGAGCAACGAAAGCAAAACCTCCAGAGCCTTCAGCCTTTTCCTGATTAGCACAGAGACCTTCTGTTTACATTATGCCTACAGCAGCACAAACACATCTAAACTAGTTATCCATGGAAATAAGAGGCTGATGCCTATATATCCACAAACCTGGCTTTGGGATCTGTGCTGTTCTGAAGAATACTCTTCCAGGTGACTGCGAAGCCATGGTAGAAGGAGACCTATCAGAAAACATTCAAAGGAACTTTATAAAATAGTTTAAGTAATACTCTACATTCTCTATACAATTTAGTTTTAGCCATGCTTTGTTTTGGTGACACCAAATCTATTTTTTTGATTGCCGGCCAGCCTCGTTCACATACCTCTGTTGAAAGCTTGGCGCCGTGAGTCGCCCCGTGCATTCGACCCTCCATTATCCCTTGTCGCGTGCCCTCGTCAAACCCCTCATGGTAGCCCTCCACGTGGAACCTGTACATGTCACGTTTACAGTTCACTGTGTATGTGGTGAAGGGACAAGGGCACAATTGCTATGGCTAACAATAAAATAGTAGCAAGTTAACGTTAGCTAAAATGTGAACACTAGTCATGTTAGATAGGAGATTTAAGGTTGCGCTTACTTGTCGTCCGCCATGAGAATACAGTCAAATATATCTTCGCTCCCTGAAGAGAGGGCCATCCTTGTACAGTAAAGAAACAAAATAAAGAGACCCAATCTCGAACCGCTGACTAAATTACTGCTCTATTCTCCTCTCGCGTATAAGCAGCTTCCTCTTCACTCTCGCTCCAGAATTGTTGCTGCCATCTATCAGCCCATTACTGCCATCTATCGATTGAGAAGTTGCTAGAGAAAACTGGATGAGATCATGATGGCACGATAAACTCGACGTCCCCGCAGTTTTCTAATTTTACAGTTCTGCAACTACGCCTCGATAGATGAGAGAACTAGTCTATAACCTAACCTGCAGCATCAACTCATAAGAACCGATATCCCAATTTTACCATAGCATGGGCAGTGGTGTAGCGGTAAAATTATAGGTGGGTAAACTATGAATGTTATTATTTATTTATGTATTATTACGTTTCATTAGGCCTATTTAGATGGAACCAGTAAGGTTTGCTTGTATCTGCATCATCGTATTTGAAAGCACGTTATTAGGCTAGCCGCTAGCGTTTGTCCCTGTCTTAATGCGATGTTGTGCGAACCAAAACAACGTTTACAAACGTGAATTGATCTTACTCTGTACTTGAGGCCTTTTGCGGGCATCTGTGGGAGTGGGAGCACTCGATGGTCTCTTCAAAAATCGCCTGATATCAATGGCTAATTTATCCATTCCGACAGGTAGGCTAATCCACAACGTGTATGTGTTTACATAGTACTTCGTGGATCCTGCCGCCGCAGCCGCAACGCATTGATTGGATGTTCACAGACAATATACAGCGCAGTTGAAATGATTCAGACTACAGCGTTTATATGTTCAACAATATGACATTTTGTTTTGGGCGTTTTAAAATTACACCAAATTTATTTCAAACGATTCCAACGGCAGAATAGGAGGCGCAGGGAACTTAGATGTTCGTAAACGCACATAAACGCTATTTAGAGGTGGATAAACGCTATTTAGGGAGTCAGGTGGTTGAGCGGTGAGGGAATCGGGCTAGTAATCCGAAGGTTGCCTGTTCGATTCCCGGTCATGCCAACTGACGTTGTGTCCTTGGGCAAGGCACTTCACCCTGCTTGCCTCGGGGGAATGTCCCTGTATTTACTATAAGTCGCTCTGGATAAGAGCGTCTGCTAAATGACTAAATGTAAAAATGTAAATGTATTTCCCAATTTCGGGAGGTGCGTAAACGGCGTTTACGTGCGTTTAGCCCCCACTACATCCCTGAGCATGGGTGGAAGTAGGTAGCCTATGTAGCAACAGATCGCAACTTCCACGGCGTCAATCAAATCAGAGACAAAGTTCGCCTGCCTTTACAGACGAGGGCGCCATAAAACCAAAAATCGACTTTGATGTCAAAGTATCGGTAGCCTACCTCGTTGAAGTGCGATTTGCGGAGATTGAGTTTATCGAAGAGGCCTATCACATTGTGTACTAGGCGATAACAGTGATAAGAGTGTCATGCCAGCCAGAGTGTGTGGAAACCAGGTACGTAGCCCAAACGTTTGCCTATTCTCTTCTCCAAGCCGTTGTAATACACTGGTTTAACTTTATGAAGACTTCCAGGCATTATAGGCCTACAAATAAGAGACATGATACGTTTGTTGTAGGGTAGGAGTTGTAGGCAGGACTACTTTTAACACTTTGTTCCCAACCTCCTCCTGCACAAGCACAACAGACCCTCGCTCAGTGAACCTCATCGATAAGTCCCATGAGGTGTGCTGGTCACAAAGTGTTCAGAGATGAACTGTCTCAGAACAGTCTACAAATATTTTTATGATGATCCCAGGTTGTTATGATAGAACACAATCAAAAAAACAACAAGGTATTACACATTAACCTTAATTAT
Source organism: Osmerus mordax (assembly GCF_038355195.1). NCBI lineage: Eukaryota > Metazoa > Chordata > Actinopteri > Osmeriformes > Osmeridae > Osmerus > Osmerus mordax. Next base: position 10,624,600 of record NC_090062.1, on the reverse strand, counting down.
TTAAACTACTGTATTGGGATACAAATACACTGGTAAACTATTTGAATCGTGAAAATATGATTTTTTTCTTTTACAAATGTACAAAAACATTCACAGAAAGAGTGCATTTGGGCCCAAAAACAATGTGACCATGGATAACTCTATTAAATATACTAACATACATATTATTATGGAACTAAAAAAATACTCTGATGGTATTTCAGTTCCTTCTGGGCCTGAATATCGAGAGTAGTGAAAGTTCACTTCTGCCAGAAGACTCACACCTTCCAATCACCTGTCTGTCCTGAAGGTTCTGCACCAATGACATGTCTGTTCCTGATCAGAATCAGAATTTGGTTTGATCGGTCTGCACCAATCCTGGAGGTTCCTCCCAAAGGCCCAACTCAACCTGGTCCAGCCCTCCACGCACGTAAGGGAAATACACATGTCCCTTATCTTTTCCACTTTAATGACCAAGTTCCTGGTTCATTTCTCCTTTCGGTTGTGGTGTGGGACATGTTCACCCTCCATCCTATGGTCACATGCAGCACTCTAATGCCTTGAGTGGAGGACTGCAGCGCATAGTAATATCTAAACGTCTGTTTCTGGTCTTTCAATCTCTCACAGCCCCTCCTCATGTGTGGCTGAAGCTGGGGCTGTGGAGCAAGACCTGTGACAGTCTTCCAAACCCCTCCAGGATGTCTGTGTGTAGGCCTGTTGTGGGACTCTGCTCCTGGGGTCCTGTGGGTACTTCTGTAGCTCCACTCTCCAGGGTGCTCATCCTGGGTAGGAACTGGGCAAGGGCTGGGAGACCCCTGTCTCGACCTTGGTGCCTCTGCCTATGGGGCCCCAGGCTGACCAGGGTTTCGTGCTTCTCTGAGATGTAGACATTGTAGCCATCTGAGAGCACCTTCTCCCTGAAGGAGCAGTCATCTGTATAGGTGCTCTAAATGGGAGTATAGTGGAGGGAAGAAGAAGGAGGAGATAGATGAGAGTTTAGTTTAATTAAGGAGAATGAAAGTCAAACAGTATTGATAAAGGTTTCATTTGTGCACTGGCTCTGGAAAATTATAAAATATGACCCGAACTATATTAACTATAATCCTGTACTTAATCTTTTTCTTCCTTTTCTTTATGCCTTGTTTCCTGTCCTTCACGCACAGAGAACAGCTTTTATCATGTATGTGCGTACATCCTGCTTCAATTTCCTCAAGAGTTATTGACACAGGCATGGTGTGTCAGTCAGGGGTCAAGGTTGTTGTTGCCCTCTCTTCCCTCTGTGCGAGAAACTCCGCAAATACAGACCCGCGGGCAAAGGTTGCTGCCCTTACACCAAATATTTTCAGAATACACTAAAGTATTTTCCTGAAAAGGGCTGGTGTATCTATGGTGAATACCCAACGCCTCAGTCTCCTTTGTGACTAAATGAATGTTTGCATGTGTATGGTTTGTAGGGTTGTGACTAGCATGCTGCAAGGCTCCTTAGAGATGGGCTTGACTGAAACCAACCAACAAAACAACTTCTCAATATGTTGACATGTCCATTATTTATTTTGTTAATGTGCTACGATCATATAATATTTTTTTTTGTTGTTCTTTGCCACCCACAAAAGCAAATGTTTGCTCATATTCAACACATGAAGCAATGACCTGCCTATCTGCAGGGATGTTTCAACGGCAACATGAGCCAGACAGGTATAGCAGACGATCTGTCGTGTTCTAAATGACTGCATTCTAATCCTCTAACCATTATTAACATCTAACAATGAGGATGTAAACTCTTATGGTATAGTATGTAAACAAATTGAGCCTGGTTCGGAACTGTGAGGAACGTTTGACCAATATTATGTGGACTATCATCAGTGAGATATCATGTTTGTTCTTACCGACGCATAAAGTCTTCCATCGCTCTCCATACACAAATACTGAGACGCGGCCACTCCTTTGATGGCAACGCTTCCAGTGTTCACTGAGCGAATCTCTAACAAACCTGCAGCATGTCCACAGAAGATGGAAATCAGGTGTTTGACCTTGCATAATAAGGGGACCAAATCTATAATCTAGGTCAAAATGCGGTTATAGATCATACTCACTTTGAGGGCTCTGCTCGACAGAGCTGTGCACCTTGCCGTCTCCATGAAGCGACACGTGCAGTCCGTGTTTGGCTGCGTAGAGATGCCTGAGGCGAACCGTTTGTCCCCATCCGTTGCTGATATACGGCCCAGAATCCGGTAACGGCAAACTTACAACCCCATAGCCAAATACAATGTTGACGACGCAAAACGCAGTGAACACCTTTACCTGCATTTTTACTATTCTCAAACTCAGATCTCCTTTTAACCCCCCTTGCAGGTCTCTCTCTCCTCCAGTGGCTGTTTAGTAGTAAGCGGACATCCCCTCCTTTAAACGAGGGCTCTTATCAGTGGAATCGATGGCCCTTTTCCCCTTGCCAATTCTGAGAAACACACACCCCTGCTTGACGTCCAACAAAATCATAGTTCATGTGTGGCCATGATGCCTGAGATCTGGGGTAAACAGAACAGTCTACCCCCTAATTATTTTTTCGACACTATAATTTACAGTAAAGTAAAAAGTGGGAGAATAATTTGTTTAAAACGGTCACTATTGTGCACAATTATATGAATAATTTGTAGTTATAGCCTATCTACTACAACGATGCAATTCAAGGTAACACCGCTCTGTGTGGTGAAGTGGTGACCTAAGTGGATAGGCTTACTCGACTTGCGAATTTGTTGGAATGACTATTATAGCTTCATCACTAACACGATAGTGTTGGGACCACTAGGAAGCCTATGCCTATAGGCCTCATGGCCGTGTTCAGTATGAAGTGAGTGCTAAAGGCTACTGCTACTGTAGAGCTAGTAGGCTGTAATAGCCGATTTATTACAAGCTACTCTAGACTGTAGCCTATAGGGCCTCCTACATAGCCTACTGATGATGTTTGATTCAAGCCACATGCTGGCACACAGGCAAGAGATAATCCTCGTCTGGGTCAAGTACCACCAACACATTTTCCGATTATCTGATTTTGACAGAGAGCTTCCGTTGCATTCCGCACTCTTGAACTCTGTTGGCGGTTAGATTTACATAGAAGTTAAAGAGTAATCGAGAATAAATATCCCCATTCATAAATATGAAGTTAAAGCCCTGGATTGTGAGTGCTTGTATTTGTAGACTTCGGTTAGTATGGTGGTCTAGAAAGGGTTTGCAGGAAGTTGGGGGAAGCACGAAACACCCCGAGATTTTAACATCACCTTTCACACATTGTAATGACGGTGTTATGAGATTTGTGTTCCAATCTCCCGTTACAACACAATTCTGACGCGGTAGTATGTCTACATGAACAACGCTAATCGTCTTTGATATTGTCTTTATTGATACATTTGCACCATGGCAAGCGGAATGACAGACGATAAGACGGTGTCATCTTTTTAGCAAGAAAAGGATAGGCTTGGCTCCAAACTGCTGTGGTCAATGAACGCTATTGGATATTTTAACTATTGTCTCTGTGTAGCATACCTATTGACAACTAGATGGCGCAATTCGCCTGCCCTATTTGAGCTGGTGCTTGTCCAGTACAGTCCTGAGCAAAGCATCAGAAAGAACACTTTATGCAGTGGTTTGGACTAAAGGACACTGCCATATTGATCTGATCTGAGCAGCCCATCCTGATGAGTCATGTTTATGACTTCCTGTATCCTTGGTGTCCAACCCTACTCTGACCAGACCCTGCTGAAAGAGACTCCTTAGATCGGGACTATGGAGAATGCTTGGCCTTTGTGTGTGTGTGTTTGTGGCCAGAGTATGCAACCTACTCACTCTGGTCACTTGCCTGACCTATGATGTGACCATGCAGCTAAGTCTTCCATCGTGTGTGTCCATCTCTCTTTTCTAGTTTCTTCCCCCCTACATCCCAACTGTGTAGCCCACCCCCCCCCCTCTCTCTGTGGTCTGAGCAACCTCCTGATTACAGGCCAGTTAGACATTTCCTGTCTGAGCCTGTGGAACTGCAGACCAGCAGGTAAGAACAGTCCTGTCAGCACCTTCTCAAGTACCTTGTATTTATCCACAAACATCTGGACAGGTTTCACACATACACAAATATCACACATGCACCCACTAACACACAATTATACACATATACACATACGTGCACACACATTTACACACTATACAAATCTCTATGCACACACTTCACAGATGACCCTTCAAAAACAACACAACCTACCAACACCATCACACACTTGTAACCCCCACCTCCACAAACATTTCCCTATCTCCCAACTATTCTGCAATATTCCCTCCTGAGAGGTAATATGTCAAGGAGGTGTCAGCTCACTCAGTCTCCGGCAGGTGATAGGCCAGTGAGGAATCAGCTGACTTGGCTCATGCAGGTGCCAAGAAGACCAACCGTAATTTGTCTGTGGTTCAGGCCAGGTGTGGACATTTGAATGACTCATTTGTTTCTGAGCGTAGTTATCCCTGTTTAGCATGAGTCTTGCAAAGGCAATTAAGAGAGAGAGAAAATTCCTTTACCTAAATCAAAGTGCTTGTTGGTATATGTTTGAGTGAAATGAATTGAAATGAGATAATACTATGATATATGGCTGTGCTAGTGTCTTATAATTTCAACTGAAATCACAGATTAACTATGCTAAGGGATTAACAAAACCACTCTGCTTCGGAACGCGTCTGGCAACATTACAGACACAGCTGCCAAAACATCATATCTGTCATTCCTTGAGCAATGGGCTGATCCCTATCTCCCCACCCCTAAGTGAGGTGTAAATGGTTTAGTGAATCCGCCGACTGTAGTGGTTTGTCGGCAGAGCTTTGCTTCCCCAGGCAGCCAGCCAGGGGCCTAATACAGCCATTACCAGAAGAATCCCATCTAAAATCCCAGAGCCTTAGAGACTAACCCTCAGAAACACACCAGCAAACCTCCTGTCCTCCTCTGCTTCACTTATCCTCTTCTTTATCTCACCTCCTGGAAGTTTTCCTCTCCTACAGCATCCTTCTCTTATTCTTATATTTCTTGCATACGACAGTTGCTTGAACTCTTCCTCTGGCATGTGGATGATAGAGACTTGTGGTTCCAGCAGCAGGGTTTTAGCAGCAGGTTGAAGTTCTGACAGCCAGTAAGTAGGGGCTTAGGAGGTACCACAACCCTGGCATCTAGGTACTCAGGAGGATCTGTTGGTTAGAAGATCTGCTGGGGAAGAGGTCTGCTGGGGTATGCTAGGGTATGCTACCCTCTGCATTATTTTCTGCATAAGCTTCCCATCTTAGCCTGTAATGTTAGCTTCCTGTGTTAGTCTCCTGTGTTAGCCTCCTCCCTGTTCTACAGCCCAAACATGGCTGTCAGTGCTCTGGTGGAACGGGGTTCTAGAAAGTCTTTGTCCCTTAACATAAAAGGTGGGTTTGAAATAGAACTCCACGCTGATAGGTAAGTGTACATTTCTGTGTGACACAGAAAGAAGAGAGGCAGATAGATGGAGGGCAGACACTATTCTTAGGGAAGGTTTATGGCTCCTTTAAAAGATGTCTGCCAGCTTCAGTGGAGTAGAAAGCTGTCATTCTTTCAGAGAACAGCTAGGCTTCTTTTAGCCCGGGTTGTGGGGACAGAAATACATAGACAGAGCTGCTACACCTGTCCGCGCTGTCCACCAAGGCCAGCCTCCATCCAGAGATGAGTTACCAAACTGACAGTTAAACAACGACTCTAACCCTGTACACTGCCCACAACAGTGAGGCAAGACAGGCAGGCACCTTTTTAAGACAAAAGAATGTGATGGTTGATGCTGCAAAAGGAATTTGGATTGTTACAAGGCCTTGTACACACCCAAAGAAAGAAAACATCTCACCATTGTAAACACATGACCGGACAGGGACATTTTTATTTTTGTTGCATCAGAGTTTTATTAACTGCCATAATTTAGGTCTTATGTGCACAGCACATACACATAGTTCAACAGGGCCTGTATAAAACTACAGAGGTTCTGCTAAATAGACAAAATAAGAAACATCAGGACCATATGATTCAGACAGGAGGACGTTTGGAGTTCAGACCCCAGATAAAGACCAGGGTCTTGATACAGCTCTGAATGGTTGACTGAAGTATAAACTCCACAATCAGAGTTAAGCACATTATCTCCATTGCTTTTGGGAACAAATTATAAGAGGAGGTTTATGCTGCAAGTTAAACTCATTTTCGGAATTGACTGAATAAAAATGTTGTTGACCCTAACCCTAATAGAGACAGACCAACAGCAGAAGAAGTCACTCCTGTTGTCATGATGACCTACTTACAGCAATGTTGATGAAAGTGAAATATCAATCATCATATCTCACGGGCTTCCCCATGATCAGCCAACAGCCTAAACTTCACAGCACTAATGTGTCAATGTAATATGGCCTTGCAAAAGCCATTGTATGTACTGTATAAAATGATGTTCTTTTGTTTGGCTTTAAATGTTTAACATTTTCATTTTTGACATTTACTCATCTCTTTACAATGTGACAGAACCCTAACGAGATAATTAAGACTGAAAACTGTACCAACAACTTTAAGGCAGGGGTATCAATTAGATGTGTCCCAGTTTGAAATGGAGGGATATATGTGCTTGCATGAACCTGTAGTTCACTTGCTGGTGTCTGTGAAGTTTTATAAGCAAATGAACAGGGGAGGAGAGGAGGGATGGAGTGGTGGAAGGGTGGATGCACAAAGATGTGGAGGGATGAAGAGGTGGATAGCTGGAGGTATTGAAGGGTGGTGGCTGGTCAGTGGTGAGTTCAGGGAGGTGTGCCCGTGGCTGTTAAGGCTTCTGTAAACAGATTTGTTGGCTATGCAAATGAGCCCAGCTGAGGAACAGGGGTGGAGCAAGGCGACTGGCAGGTAAAATTGGCAGGGTTGGGAGACTGAGAAGCTGAAGGGGCGGAGTTAGGAGTCTGGTAAGGCATTGGGGTGGAGTTAGGAGTCTGCTGTGCAGCATCTCAACATGCTCAGCTCTGTCTGAGAGATCCTTATATTTGGGATAAGGACAAGATGGTACTGTCATATTGATTGTTTTTGGACCAGTGAGCCCTTTAGTCCAGTTGGTTACAGAATGTGACTGTACATTGAGAACTGCAGTGCTTTGTGGAATGTTGAAACAGAGAAGAGGGACAGAATACAGAGACGGAGTGTTCAGACAACTGCACCACACCTGACAGTCTTCACTATGCTCTTCCTTATGGCCCAGTCCTCTAGACCTTGCCTCAGTATACCTAAGGATTTAATACAGTCAGTTTAGTACATTCAATTGTGTTTGTTCAATGACTACACACATTTAGATTTGAACTTTTTAGTGTACCTTGCTGGTGTATCAATGGAATCGATATGTCCACCCAGGTCTGTTCTTCTGAGTTAAGAGTAGAAGGAGCCTTTCTGAGTGCCAGCAGTCACCAGGGGTTATATTTACAAAATTTATAAAGAAAAATATATTGGGTTACTGGGCCAGCATAGAGTGTACTCTAACAGCTGTCTGTAAATATTTCTCCCATGCTTATCCTTTCTAAAAGTATATCACAGGGTAAAGATAGCTTAAACGTGACAAGGAGCAAGCAGGACCAAGTAGCTGCAGGGACTACTAGCTGTCTGTAGAGGAAGAAAGGCAGTCAAACAGACAGACATACAGACAGACAGGTTTGTAGGCCAACAGACCAATAGTCAGAGACAGACAGGTGGGCAGGCAGGCCAACAGACAAGGAAGGCAGTCGACAGATACCTGACAAAAAAAACTGACAGATGAGGAGGGGAGTCTGTACTATGATATTATGTCATGGCTTAGTCTAGGCAGCTCTGACACTGAACTGACAAACAACTGAGGATCCCTGGTGTTGGGATGCTGCCTGGAAGGGACTGTTCTAGAATCTAAGCCTGTGAGTGTGCGTGTGTGTGAGTGCATGGAGCATTTGTGTGTTATAGTGTTTGTTTTAGAGCATTTTTGTTAGTATGAGAAATTGTGTGTTAGACTATTTTTTTATTGTGTATGAATTTTATTGTGTATGCATACCCTATGTATTCATGTCTGTTTTAAAATCATGACTGTATTTTATGTTAGAGGCTTGCCTCATCGTTTAAACCCTCGGATTCTCTGCTTGTTTGAACTAAGGTGGATGCCTCTCTATAGGTCTGACTGAGATTGACGGCAGGAAAGTTCAGAGTTCGCCTCCCTGGCAGGGCTATAAACAGACAGCGGGTCTTCAGCTCAGCTCTCTCTAACCAGCAGTAAGACGATCCTGCTTCAATTAGGCTCCCACGCTGCACAAAGGAGCCCGGCATTGGACCATCACTCCCGCTCCTCCTAACACCAGTGACCTGACACGTGGGTCTCATTTGTTAGAACTTTTGGCCTTAAATTAGGACTTACAGTTCTTTGCGAATAAGAGAAAGGGGATAAGAAAATAAAGGGGTACTTAAGCACCGGGGCTGGATAATCATCGAGCGAAGATAAGCAACCGATCCTTCAAACAAATGGTCTTATTTTGTCACTTAATAGCAGCAAACGTATCATAAAAAAAGAAAAACTAAAGTGGAACACTTTCATTACCCCCTGAAGCGGGGGTGTTTCCCCCGAAGTACAAAAATGTGTTAACTTATAAATAATCAGATATTTACAAACTTGAAACTTCTAATTAAAGTAGGATACACTTAGTCAGTTCTCTTGCATAAAACTCCTTTTAAAAGTGCATCGTTTGGAGTCCCCCTCTTGCCCCTTCCGTGCTTAGCTTCAGTCTATTTCGGAGTCGCTCAGATTCTTGGCAAGAAATGCGTCACCGTCATGGCCGGTGATACTCGGTTTCCTCTTTTTGTTTTACCGGTCTTGCTCAGTCCGATGTACATCCCCGGGTACGCCACCGACTCATAGGCGTTGTAATTATTCGCCAAGAGTTTCTCTTTAAACTTGCACTCGTTGCTGTAATGAACCTGCAACAAAGGTGTTAGAGTAATTAATATTCAAACATGTATGAGCTTTTTTCGTTAGCCTACTTTGTGAATTAGCACAACACAGTAATACAGATTCCTAGGTTATAAGGAATATTCGAAATCATATAGCCTAGGCCTATTTAATGTTGTTAATGTCAAACTTTCCCTAATTACATCAAATCAATAGTGACGTTTTTGTTGACTTATTATCTCATTACTCTTTTTTTTTGTCTCTGCGTCATCTGTCTTAGGTGATGATAGGCCTATAAATGCGGGTGTCGCGTAAAAAACACAATGAAAGTAAATTTTTTCAAAATAGAGAGAACAGAGCAAGAGAGACCGAGAAAGAGACACACACAGAGATTGTGTGTGTTTGTGAGTGTATTTGCATATGTAGGTGGGTGGTCTTTGCGGCCAGTTCATCTTTGCGCAGGGAAGGACAGTAGGTGCGTGTGGTGGCTGGCAATGCCAGGAATGGAATGTGCGCCTGAATGATCTACTGCGCTACCGTTCCTGGGTTTATCCGGCCCACAACGAAAACACGGGCCGGCCCTGGAGGCATGCCATGACCGAGCTCAACAATGTGACGCGAGAGGGGCTGCCGGGTACCGCGGAGGGAGGGATCATTACAACTCAAATGGTGACATGTCATCGAGCAGGGCTACAACGATAAGAAACGTCAATGCCAGCGGAAATCAACCGTAAATCATCTCGTACACTCACAGATCCGTATAGCTTCCCTTTGCTGTTCATGGCCACGAACAGACCGCCCCGGACCCCGAACAGAGTCACGATTCCCCTCTCAACCGGGGATATCTCGAGCAGACCTGGAGGAAGGAACATGTTAAACAGTCAGGTTCACCTGCCCAAGCTCGCTCCACCGCCTGTGATCATCACCAGCTGATGGAGACGCAGCTTGATATCCATGAGATAATCACCCCCAACTTTCCTCCGCCAGCCCACTAAGACCTTATCCACTGACAGGTGTAGCCACTCAGTTTAGTGCAGTCGTGGATGTACGGATGAATACACCCTTATGTTGTTATGGTAAGGAGGATGAGTATCATTACCCACATCTTTGAATTGAAGAAAACAAACAAAAAAACAAACAAACGTAAGAGAGTTTAAGAAAATACTTCTGTCACCTTTACGCTACTGGTTAGGCAGATCATGATGACAGTCTCATCACCTAGACGGACATGCGCATCTGAGCTGGGATTGAAGGTTGTCTCGCTTCTAAAATGTTTTTCTTTTATGACGACGAGGCGTTCAAAGAGAATCTATGTAATGTATCTCCCTTGAATTTTATGCTGCGTCTCAAAATAGGCGAAGGCAACACAAAACAACCTCTAAGTTCCCAGACTGGCCGCCTGTCCTGTCCAGAGGCCTGTGTCTCACACAGGAAAAGCTCTACTTGCCACAAAACAAATAAATAATGAGTGTTATTCTTTGTGTCTGCAAATGTCTTAGAATATGACAGTGTCTGGGGCGGACGTTAATTAGGCTGGTTGGGACAAGGGGTTAATCTACCGGAACAGATGCGTCTATCTCCGTCCCCTCGGTTTGGACCTTGGCTCGGCTCCCATCTGGCTCTAGTTTCAAACAGCGCTTTCAGGAGTGGAAAGCACCCATATAGGCCCTAATGTAACATTCCAGATGTGTGGGTCCATGGTCATATGTGACATCTCAGAGGATGCTTGTTTACCTGAACATAGCCTTCAATGTCAATGAACAGTGTCTCGGTCTGCGATACCTCATCTGAACATAACCCTGATGAGACAGAGCTATCAACAGACGTCTGATGCTTAAATCTTTAAAGACAGCGGCTGATCTCACTCAATCAACACTGATACACATCATGTAGCATTCCTCATATGCCAACGAATTTAGCCTATGTCACAAAACGTGTCCACAAATAATGCTTTGTCATGGAGGCCTATACATTTAATTAGGCAAGTCTATCAGATTCATTAAAATAAGTTATATTTATTTGCAGAAAGTCTCAAACAAGAATTTGCATATATTTGGAAGTCACGTTAAAATAAATGATCGGCCTATCATGATAACAACCTCAATGACAAGTATCATATCAAGCCAGAAAGGACACCTTTGTGTCACATTTCATTAAATATAATAATGACAACGCTCCAAGCAAACTTACTGTATCGATTTTCGTTGTGCACTCCAGTTATCCTCCCGTCTGGTAGCACTTGAATATGAAACCCAATGCCCACGTTGCAGTAAAGGCGACGTAGCCGTTTAATGCCCATAAGATAGTCGCTGTCCCGGTTAATCTCACGCTTCTCTCCGGGGATACGAGCCAAAGAGCGCGAGTAAAGGGTCTCCCAGTGTCGTTCCAACGTGCCGTTCAGCCTTCCCGGGAAGGGTGGAGCGCGCACCAGACTGGCCATGAGCCCTAGAACCAGTATTGGTAGAAGGGCCATCCTGACCAACACGGTAGCACACAGTCTGTTCAGGGACTGTACGGAACTATAAATATCTCCCCTGTGCCGGCCTTTACGTTGAACTCCAAAGAAGAAAAAACGAAAGAATAAAAAATACCAGCTACAATAGCTCATTCCAAGACGAAGATGCGTGTTTTATTTTAAGTTTGGAGAGACAGTGATCCGTGGTTAGTAGTACTGTCCATTCCTTTGTAAAGTGTACACACTCACGCCTGACTTGTTTTGGGTCCAAGGATAAGTTGAGAAGTGTTGGCCGTCTGGGCAAGCGCGACTCAGCCATGCCGCTGCTCCCTCGCCGACGATATTTATATCTGCAGTTAAATTACATCACGGCTCGACTCCTGCATCACGGGGCTGTATTCTCAGCCACTCAAACACACAGAGACCCATAATGCGCGCACGTACATTCGGTGCATACGGAGGGAGCGAGGGAGGGGGGTATTTTAACAAATGTCAAAACCTCTTTGCAGAGAAAAAAACACATTTGACAATGTTCACTCAGATTAGAGCAGTCGCAAGACTGTGGGAAGTTTTAAATAGAAATAATGGTCCTTATCTTACAGAAAAGTCAGAAAAGAGTTTTGGAAACGTAGAATAGAGACATTGCAGTTTGCCTCTTTGTGTAAAGCTTCCTTCATTATCAGGCAAGAATAAAATAATTTATGTATGGGAGGATGTAAAATCGGAAATAGTTAAGTTAACATAGCGTGGTGTCGGACAGGAGACAGTTCTTTAAATGAACAATAACAGGAAAAAAACAAAAGTTGAATTCAACGAAATGGAAAAAAACGAATAAGACTGTTCGAGAAAAAGGAGAAAAAATGAACCCGGATCTTAAAGAGAACAATGGTGAGACTAAATAGAATGTTGCACGGCTGATAGATGCTGTGTCTGATAGTCTGCAGGGGAAAGATAATGGCAAAATAAGTTTGTTGATCTGTCCTCATTGTTGTCTGATAGCCTGACTGCTGCGGAGGCCCTCTGGTTGCCAGAGGCACATGCCCGTCTGTCCTGACACACCTGCTGCTGTGTTACACACATTACCCACAGATATCATAATATTAGGCCTAATCAACATGGCAATTTCTTTGTTAGGGAGTTAATTTTTGGATTGAACTAATCTGATTGACTTTTGAGTAAAAAAATTATATAAATGTTTTTGTCTTAATTTAAGGTGGATAATAAACTGTGAAGAGACCTTTTTTTTGTATGAAACTGAAATGTATCCACGCAGTCACATGCAATTCCACAGAATGACAGCCAAAAGTGTCCGTTTTGTTTAGGTCTTTATTCGTTTCCATCAAATTTCGTCATCTTTCACCGCCTATTCACGTTACCCAATATGTATCAAAAGAAACAAAAAGCGTTGGAACTCCTCGGTGGGTCCCGTTCCCGACAAGCTAGTGATCCGCATGGAGACGTTTTCTCACGTTCACGTTTGGCTAATCCTCAATATAGAACAACATTCCCATCTCGGCCGCACAGGGGAGGTTTAAAAACTGTCATGTTTGAGAGCTTCAACCTTTAGCTCGGCGACCCGCCAGGCAAGGTTCGCTGCGTCACTAAATGTTGCGTGCTGATTTCATATGAGACGCGCCTTTTTCAGGCGGTCCATTTGATCTTTTCTGTGTCCGCGTGTTAGTTCGCAGAGGGTCAGGCGTGATCAAAAAGCTAACTGGAGTGACATGTTGTTGTTATGTGTGTGGTAACAATTAGGCTACTGAGCTAGATCAAGGCGACTCATTGCCATGGTGCGCAGGCAGTGTGTGCTCATGCAAAGTCGCACTATTTGCACATGTTTGTAGCTTCACTTTTCCACCACCATGTGAACAGACCCTCTTTCTTTCTCTTTGTCTCACTTTACTTCTTTCTCTCGGTCTCTTTGCCCCTCTCTTATGATGTGTCTGTCTTGAGAAAATAGCATTTTGAAGCCCTAGCTTCATGCGCTCTCCATGGTACTGTAACGTCACGTTCTTATTAAACAGCGACCGTTATAGATTTAATTCAAACTGAGATAAATCTGTCCTTAAAATTGTATACATTGTCCAACAAACTTGAGTAGGCCTATCTGAAAACGCCAATAATACAAGGACGTAGGCCTATTCAATTTTCTATAGAAAAGGTCTATAGAACTCTAAAAGTAGGCTGATACATAATTGGCGTAGGCATATAACATGCAGAATATTGTGTCAGATTCACCTATACCCTCAGTTCAGTTTGATTACCATACCAACTATTACTAACGAACGAAAATGTCCTCTTTACAATGGGTCAGTTAATTGATCGTAGTGCACGTGTTAGTAGAAATAATCTCTCAGAGTTGATATACCTAGGGCTTAGCCAACCTGTAATAGCCCTACATTTATTTGAAGTGTAGGCTACATTTCTTACAATAGGCCTATACATATTTGAAAAAGAAATTGAATATTGAATACACTTGAATATTTTGGAAACACTAGGCTAACTCTGAACCGCTGACAACTTAATACAACTTCTCAGGAAACTATAACCTTACGATTAAGTCTTACTATGCCTAGCAAAGAATGTTTAAAAAGCATCTGTGTTCCTCGCGCAGACGTCAACTTATGTAAGGCCTGCCGTGCACGTTCCTTCAGAGAGCATGCATGGACAAAAGTGAGGCATTCCTGGCCGTTCCAATTAGGCAGGCACGAGGGTAAGTAGCCTTTATCCTCACGGAGGCCTGTTAGACGTTAAATAAGCCAACATGTGGGGATGCCACTACGCAGGCTCAAGAATGTGAAACATTAGGCCAAATTGTCAAGATAACTTCTTATAACATATTTTTGGGGCTTTGCCTTTGTCTTCCTCGTGATCACATGCAATACTATTGTCGTTGATATTCACCTCTATCATCTTAACCCAGTATTAATCATCGACATAATCACAAACATCATCACCACCAACATCATTGTCATCATCACCACCACCACCGTCATTATGATCATCCCCACTACCACCAGCAGGAACAGTCGCGAGTTACTGTCTTTCTAACTTGATTGATTTAAACATGGTCTAAGTTGGTTGAATATCTGCTGCCTTTGTAAATTCGACAACCTACTGGTCATGTAAATTCGACAACCTACTGGTCAATAAGTAAATAGTCTTGTCCATTGAGCAGTTTTCATGATTAGAAAACAACGTTGTGAAAAATAATGAGCGATAAATATGTTATGTAGCCTATTATTATTTACAGTAGCCTATAGGCCTATATGTTTTGCGTCATCACGGGACCGCTATCTGCCCCTAGGGTGCACTGTCTACGAGTTTACGTCGGTGGTTGCCTCGTGGGGCCTGGGACGCCTCCCGTTACCTATGTCAGGGCTAAGCTAGTTCTGTAGCCTTTTCGGTGGAACAAAATGCCCTCAATTTCTGGATGTCATTATAAGGTTTTATCGTGAAGTTGGCGCGTTCACTGACAGGCTGGGGGAGAGAGCTGGGCCGTGCGCTAATGAGCAGCTCTCCCCTTGACGTGGCGACAGACGCACACATAATTGTGTGCGTGGGTCAACAGAAGACGCCCGCTTGAGACCCCAACACGCAAACACTAACTAGAGAGCCTTTGTTTACTCGTCTAAACCGATAAAAGTCGGTGGTCTGAACGCCATTGAACTAATGGCAGCGTCCTGAAGCTGAATGAAAGGTCTGCGCGAACGACAGAGCGACACGATTCTGTTTGTGAGAACAGAGGAGGATCCTAGCCTCAATTTAGTGTTTAAATTAAATGAGTGGCTCTTGTCTTCTGACAACACTGTAAATATAATTGAATTGTGGACCAACGATGAATTAAGTTCAAATATATTTTGCCGTCGTTATAAATACACTGTAGGCCTTATCTGCAAATCAGTCGTCAACGGAATCAATGGCTCATCAATTATGTGTAGGCTTTGAGTTCCTGTCTCATGCAAAAACAATTGTCGCAGCAGACATAACATTGACATGAGATTTAAAAAAAAAGATCCACCCATCTGTGAAATTAAGAGGTCATGGTGATGGGTTAATCACGTAATCATTCTCAACAAACTCTCCAGGGGAATGTTATCGGTAACTTCAATCAACAGCGGATGTTGCATCTGAATGTCGGTTTTATTGTCTGTCAGATAACCTCCATCTAGGTCGCCGGTGAACGGCTTGCTATGGGCAGTGCTGGACTGATCTGATCATGCTAGGAAGAGATGCAGCTGATAGTTGAAAATATGGGAGCGGGAATACAAAAGCTAGAATTGAAGTACTTTTACTTATCTCAACTCCCGCATTTCTGTTGAGTAATATAAGAGTTTGTCATTAATAACCAGCTGTAGCAACGTGTTACACTTTCTTTGACAGTTTCTCTTTGTTTCTTTTTCAACAGGTTAGGTTTTGTTTATTGGATCCGAGGCTCTGGTCGGTGTTTTAGAAAAAGAAAAAACGTCTCAGGCGACACCGCTTCCCAGGTATCCCCCGGGACGACCCATTGTGGCTCCCAGGAAGCATTCAGGCCCTGGAGGTATAGAATATCAGAGCTTTATATCTTCCTATAGACAACCGCAATGCCGTGGTGGCCTGCCTTTGCTCTCCCTTAAGTCTCAAAAAACGACATGGATTTAATTGGTTGGAAGTACAAAGAAAAATGAGGAAACAAATTGAATATGAATCACATAAAACATAATATGTTGCTGTGATACCATCCTCACTGTCTTCTGTATTTTATGAGGCTCATGGAAATGAATGAGTACACCAGGAACAGCGACAAAAACACAGCAACCAGATGTCTGTTCTTGTCACTGTGACATCACTGTGTGGTCCCTGCATTCAGCAGTGTGGGTCTGCTGGTCAGTCGTGTCACCATGGCTCATTCTGCTTCAGTATTCACCACTGCTGAACAGTAACAGGTGATTGTGTTCCAGGGGGATAAGGTCAATTAAAATCTCCTGTCTCCTCAGTACAGGACGGATGAGACGGACAGGACAGAAGAAGAGGACAGGGTAGGAGAACAGTTAGAGGATTGGATAGTAACTGATAACTAGTGCTCAAATACACACTCACACAGAGAAAAGTCAGGTAAGTAAGCTTTATATATGTTCTCCACTTTGTTCTATGTGAATCAGTCAGCAACATAAAGTGATGTGTAACTCCTCAGCCCAGCCCAGTGGCCTCAGTAGTAACAAGTAACAATAACCAGAGTTCAACTGGTGAGTGAATACTACGCAACATTAACATTCTCATCGCTCATGTAGAATCTCATCAATAACTTAAAAAATAACAACAAATAAATATTCATATCATTAGTAAATATACAGGTACTCCTCAGACAGTAGACTATCACACCACAAGTTCACAAACATGTCTGTTTCCCATGTTGTATTTCTCTTGTTCCTATCATGAGTTACGATCATCGGACAAAGTGCTTTTCTATGTTGTACAACTCTTCAATAACCTTTTCCATCTTTCAGCTCATAATGTTTGTTATTGGTAAGCACTTATTGGATGTCCAGATCTTACTCAAAATCACTGAACATGTTTAAACTGTTGATATATGAAACATGATTTCAAAGTAACTGTAAATACATATATGTACATGACTGGTATGTCTTTGTAGAAATGAAATTGGATAACTTCTCATCCTTTTCTTGGTGACAGATAGAAGAGAGGAGACAGATTCCAGCTGTGTTGACTTTGGTCCCCATCATAGTAGTTTCTATGTACACAACAAACACCAGGCGTCACATCAAAGTGTCTTTGTGTCACTGTCAGTGGTACCTTAACCACAGGCCTGAGCTCTGACTGTTAGGACTTTGTCCTGGTTGTAGACCAGTCTGCTACATGCCTCTAGACCAGCTCTGTACAGTGGTTGGAGCCAAGTCTGCTGCAGCACTCTTTGTGTTCCTGTCTCAATTCAAGACCTGTGTTCAATCCTTGTCCATCAGATGCACTCAGCTGACACCTCAGGTCCAAGATATGTGCCCTTGCTGGAGAGGCACACATGTTGTCAGGTCTGTGATTCGTTCTTCTGTTCTGTATGTGTCGAGAGACACTGCCTTCTAGGGTTGATTGGGAATTTCAGGGGTCAAGGGTCAGTCATCTGGCTTCCTGGTCTGGCCTTTCCTGCCACGGTCTCGCCTCCTTCTCCGCTCCCCACGGCGCCTAGAGGGCCCTTGGTGTCCAGCCTGGGTCTGAGACCGATGGCCCTGCTGTCCAGTCTGGGTCTGAGACCGATGGCCCTGCTGTCCAGCCTGGGTTTGGGGCCTATGTCCCTCCGGCCCTGCCTGATTGGCTGGATCCCTCAGCCTCCTCACCATGTCATGGTCCTTGTTGCCCAGCACACGGGGAAGGAATAGCGAGGCCTTGTCTGTGCTGCGAGTCTTGAAGCCCCTTCGTGGCCGGCCCTTGCCATTGATTGACACGTACCAGTGCCTTTGGGCGCTGGCCCGACGTTTGGCCCCTCCCCCGCCTACGGCTGGTTGGACGGTGGAGTGGTGGCGAGAGGCATACGTGTTATAGCCAAGTTCGTGGATCCTCTCCACAAACTCACACTCCTGGTTGAACACATCCTGGGATGAGACAAGGAGGAGATGGTCAGTCACAGAGACTCCCTGGTTGTGTTATTTCATTTTTTACATTCTCTTCATTATCCTTCTTTCTCTGACAGGTACAGATTCAATTGGTCTATTAAGATTGAAACTCAAGGGGTAAACCCCTGTGGGTTGGCTTCACACTGTGCGGGAGCAATGGCTTCTGTTACACAAGCCTTCTATCAGATAAGGAGAAGGGGAAATCTCTACAACACTCAATGATTGTTATGCAAGGTGAAACAATAGCCCGATGGAATCAAGTAGGCCTTCCTGTGTGCGTGTTACATGAACTTCTACATAGGCTACATCATATCTCGCCCTGTTGACATTGGCAGATGTGTGATGCAACACTTACCGATGCGAAAAGGCGTCCTTTACTGTTCATGGCCAGATATCGACCCGAGAATATCCCTTTGATGGCGACCACTCCCACATCTACCGCCGTGATTTCCATAATGCCTGGCAAAAAAAAACGGCCACACCATCCTCGTTATTATATTATACGACTGAACATAGCCTGTTTGGCACATGGCAATATGTTCTTTCCCGTAAAGACAAAAAGTCAGGGAATCAACTGACAACAAACTTTGTCTACAGACCACACTTCTCATGCTGTTTAATTGTCTCTTGTTCGAGTAAACAGCCGCTAGTTCAAAGGTTTAGGCCTAAGGGAAATTAACGATGGGTTTGTTTTTGTTGCAATGCCATCAGAAATGAAAGCAAAGCTCCACACAATTCGTTTAAATAAATTAAAAGCAGCCATTTTAAATAGGTCTACTATAGTATTTATATAGCCTATGCAATGTGTATTTGCTGTGAGTATTTGCTGTGAGTGATTAGTCTGCAGACTGTTCCGAGGTTCCGGATTTCCTAATCGGCCTTGATTACAGGAATACATCCGTTATGAGCTGCTATTGTGTCCTCCCGCCTGTTAAGTCTGATGTTCATATGGAAATTGTGCTTTTCGCCATGTTTACGTTGGGCTAACAGCCGCTCTTTAGCCGGGGAATTGACTGTGAAGAGAGTAAATGATCACTGATCAACAGTGTAAGATTCCGGGCCACAATACATAGAAAACTATTTGAACATTAGCCTACACAAAAAAGGAAAACTCGGTTCAAAATCGCCTAAAAAACTTTTACAGCTAGACAAGAAATGTTTGAAAGTAGTGTTGAGAGATAAACAAGATGTTGATAAATGTTGCTTTGCGTAGCAGAGCACCTGGGCCTATGATACAGTCTCAACGCATAACAGTGTTTAATATAGAACGTCTGCTTGACCTATTTTGAACCAGCGTTTACCACTCCGCCACAAACACATCTGAAGGTCAGCGAATAAACTCCCGGGTGGGGGAAGCTATACAAACACTTATAACACACGCCAATAAACCACTGTTGTTGTCTTCATTTTTATGTTCTAGTTAGGCTGTCTGGGCTGAAGCAAAATAATTTAATAAAGATATTTTCAAAACCATGCCTGAACTTTGTTCAAATTGAACGTATTGCTTTTTTTCACATCCAGTTTTTCTGCTGTAGACTAGACTAAATTTATTATTTCAATTAAAACAAAAACATCACTGACATAGGAAAATACATAGACAACTTACTATAGGGGTTGTTTTCCTCAAGCGAGCCGTCTATTTTCCCATTTGGGTGTATTTGTAAATGGTACTTAGTGGCACAGTAAAGCTTTCTGCGTCTCGGCGCTCCCCCGAGGTGCTCGTACACTCCGCCGCGTCCCCCTGCATCGCGCCGTTGTCTCGGGTCACACGGCTGGCCCCGGGCGCAGGGGGCTCTAGGGATCCGTCCAAGCCGAGCAGACAGAAAATCCTGTTCGCTTTGGTCCAAGAAACTGAGCAACAGAAGAAGCTGTATTATAACCATTGTGGCATGGCCAGGTGTGAGAAGATTCGTGCGAGAAAAGGGAGATGAGGCACTTGGGGTCCCATTAAAGACTTGTTGTTCTCCACCGCCTTGGAAAAACGCTATGATCCTGTACACAAAACATTTGCCAGTTGTCCCGCTGCCATCCGTTTGTCCGGTATAAATTTGTGGTCATCTGTGGGGGGCAGCGCGGTGACAGCAGCGTGGGTCTGTCCCTGTGGGTGTCATAGGTCCTCTAGTTTCCCCACGGTGGGCTAAGAACTTGTGGATCCGGCTGGGAGGCTGGAGACTATCGTGAGATTTCGCTGATCGACAGTGTGCACAGATATAAAAGAAGCTCGCAGCGACAATAGGCTGAACCCCAACCAATTGATACAAAGGAGAGGGGGAGGCAACAAGGTATCTGGCTTGTGTGAACCAAGAGAGTGCGGCGTGGATGAAATTACACAGTGCTACACACACTGGGAACTGCGGAACACCGCATCACAAAGAGCGAGCCATCTGAGGGCAGGGTTCTCCTCTGAACTCCTCTTTTGAAACGTCCCAAAGACCAATTATACAACCCAAATTATACACGCTGCCATTGACGGGCATTAGGCTATCAGAGCAGTTGGACAGGTGAGGGTAGTATATAGCTAAACACAAATATGAAAATGACCCGATGTAAAATACACGATTTTTAATTTACATAAAATTATGTAAAACTTATGTGCATATTATGTGTTATATTGCACTGTTAATAATAATAAGTAACACATTCGTTATTCAATTGAAGGATTCATGGATCAAACACTGGCGCATTCCAGCCCCTTTGTGGGCAGGTCTGGTCTCAATATGTCCATTGTCACCAGATTCTATCTTACTCTGGCCTACCAAAATAATGTTATATGAATGGAAATAAAACCAATTTGGCTAACTTTTGTGGTTCCACGGGCCTGTAGCCTGTTGGAAGTGAATAGCATAGGCTATATGTCTTATTTATCTTAGCAGATGCCCACCGCACACCATTTCGAATCAAACTTGTTATTCTTTAAGGTTGATCATCAAGTTTGGATGATTTGTAATTTGCCAAAACTCTCCTGCTGAGCCCCTTGCGCAACAAGACCAGCCATAGTAGTGGCGCGCGGAAGTGATAAAGAGCATCTCCAGACCGACTTACGAGCGCGCGGGGAGGGCATAGAGGACGGTGGGAATAAAACTGATCTGATTGCTCTTTGATCCAGTCAGGTCCCTCTACCCCCATTTCCAATCCAACGTGTTGACTTCCGACCTGTTCAAAGGAGACTATTAGCCTAGTTTTATTATTTGAAAGAGTCTATTTCTTATTATAAAATACATATGAAGTGCAGTTATTGATCTTTTAGGTGCCGCCTTGCACTGCCGCCTTCTCCCCAAAGCGCGCTCTTCTTACTCGGTGGAAACTGTAAGGCATGTTGACTCCCAGACGGTGAAATTCCCCATATCAAGGCTTCGACTATGTTGCAGGCGGGCGGAAGAGCAACACTCAAATGACTACTGCCTAAATTGCTTCCATCTTGATCGCATTATGGTTACCCTTCTCGTAATTAGCACCATCATCTACAAATATCTCTGCCCTTTGGCGCCGCTCCAGCGCATGCTATCGAGACCGGGCCTGAGAATCCCCGGGAGGAAAGTGCCGTTAATTTGTCTTCCCCTCCCATACATCACGGAGGTAGCGTGTCACTCTCCTAGTTGGTCACGAGAAACAGGAGAGAGGCCCCGGGAACACACTAGCCAGACCGTTTACATCATACGTTGTTCTGGTGACCAGTTCAAAAGAGAAGATATTCATGTGGTTTGATTTTGGCATAGGGTGGGAGCTCAGATGTGGTCTGCTGTTGCGCTCTCAAACTATTTTAATTAGATCTCCAGACGCCCACAGAGCGTCGCAGTAATGATCACTGCAGCAACCCGATGTATGCGCCCTGTACACACACATATGCTACCCCTCTCTCTCTCTCTCTCTCTCTCTCTCTCTCTCTCTCTCTCTCTCTCTCTCTCTCTCTCTCTCTCTCTCTCTCTCTCTCTCTCTCTCTCTCTCTCTCTCTCTCTCTCTCTCTCTCTCTCTCTCTCCCTCTTTTACATATACACACACACACACACACACACACACACACACATGCACATACACACAGCACGTGTGTGAGGTTGGTGGGGGGGGTGAGATTCTGAATGGTTGTTGCTGAAATCATTCTTGAGAAGCCTTGCTAATGAGAGGCCAAGTGGTTTGACTATTCTATGTGATAAAACTTTGATAAAACCCAAGACAGACTAGGAATGTTATAGAGGTTGGCATGGAGCCTGCTACAAATCTCGCACAATTAACCTCACCCCCAACCTACCTGCTTGCTCCCTAATTACCACCCACATACCTGTACCCACCCACCTGCACACTCTACCTCTACACTTCCACTTTGCTTTGAATGGGAATTCCAAGTAGCTTCCATGACGGAAATATGACAAATAGTATATATATATATATATATATATATATATGAAAAGAGGTAAAAAATAAGACATCTCAATTGTGAAACTGGTTAGTAAAGTCCTTAATTAAGCGTATTGTTCATTCAGGGTGCCAGGTGTCCTTCTCATAAAGTGATAAAATGTTACACTGGCCCTTATACACAGTACTCACATGAGTCATTTTTTACAACTGGTTCTTCACCCAAACCTTAGAAGTAGGATCTCCTACTACCCACCTTCTTCTTCTATCTCCTTTTTTCCCCTTTCTGATTTTAAACCCAGGAAATTTCAAGGCTTCTTTTTTAATTGACCCCAAATTCCGACAAACGGTCTCACAATAGGCTTCTTTTCTGCCACGACAAAGGTTAGGAGCCACCAGTCCTTTTCAACCAACCCCCCCCCCCCTCCCGACTAGGCAAGGGGAGGGGCTAATAATCCAGACCAATCATACTGACCTTTGAGCCCTTTCTGCTGTACTTTTTCTCATGGCAGGTTTCTATAGAGAGGACCTGATCAGAGGGCCTGTCGGGGCCACAGCCCTCCCCTAACAAATCTCTGCTGAGCTTCCTTTGTCCCTGTGGCTTTGATCTCACCTGCCCATCAGAGCCAGCAGAACTCCCGTACTGTTCCAACACACGGCAAACAAATTGGCAACTCTTGGACTCTCAGACCGAGGCCCTTTCTAACCAGCGGGCCCACCCGGGCCAGAGATGTTAACCCTTCACCCTGGGTCTGGCTGGGTGACTGACTGAGTGACTGGATGGGTGGCTGGATGGCTGGATGGCTGGATGGCTGGATGGCTGGATAGATGGCAGGCTGGATGGCTGGATGGCTGGATAGATGGCAGGCTGGATGGCTAACTGTGTGGAACACAAAACAGAATCACAATTGTTTCTAGGGATTTGATTTCATTACTGTTGTTAAATCTTCTCTTACAGTCATCATTTTTTTAAATATACATTTGTTAGTTAGTTCTCCAGTTTACTGAAGACTACAGTACATGTATCTACGAGTCACATGTCACCTGCAAACACGGATACACTAAGATACATCATAATAAATGCAGGATGGGAAACAGAGTGAGCCTTCAGTTTCTCTCTCCATACAGAACAGCAGGACATATGAGGAGGAGGATGTAGAAACCACAGCTAGCTGCAGGGCTGAGGATTCACCTTCCAACACCTTCCTGTCACACATAGACACACACAAAAACACACCCACACACTCTGCACACACAGCCCACACACACTTACACACACATAGTTACACACAGTTACATTTACAACCACATACTAACACTAACATTTACACAAACATACATGCACATACATAAGGAAACACACAAATACACATACTTAGACAAACACATCTACACACACGTATTCACACGTACACAAACTCATTGACATGCATAGACACACAGTGGGTACTGTGAGTACAGCCTGATTAAACTCTGACAGGAAGCTCTCTCACTGTCACAATCTCTCTCTCTCTCTCTCTCTCTCTCTCTCTCTCTCTCTCTCTCTCTCTCTCTCTCTCTCTCTCTCTCTCTCTCTCTCTCTCTTTCTCTCCCTCTCTCTCACATACACACACTCTCTCTCACCCTGTCCCTCTCTCTCTCCTTTCTCTCTGTAACAAGATAGGCTTGTCCTATGCTTCTCCAGTCCTTTGATTGTTAGCTGCAGGTCTCAGGTACCTCAGCAGAGCCCTGCACCTCCTAACAGGGTGATGATTGTGGTGGGATGTAACTCTATAGGCCATCAATGGCTGAAACACACACGCACACGTACACACACACACACGCACACACACATACACAGGCACACATAGACATGCACAGTCACACACACATACATACACACAGCACCCCACAGTCACAAGGCCAGTACAAATCTTGGGCTGGGGGGAAGAGGGAGGAAGGACAGAGAGGAGGAGGATGGTAGGAGAGGAATTATGGTCATTAAAGTAATGCCACATTTAAAAAGTCAGGATGCTGTCATGGGAGATTGTCATGACACATAACAGGGCCAGGCCCCACCACAGGGCCAGGCCCCACCACAGGGCCAGGCCCCACCACAGGGCCAGGCCCCACCACAGGGCCAGGCCCCACCACAGGGCCAGGCCCCACCACAGGGCCAGACCCCAGCACAGGGCCAGGCCCCACCACAGGGCCAGGCCCCACCACAGGGCCAGGCCCCACCACAGGGCCAGACCCCACCACAGGGCCAGACCCCACCACAGGGTCAGGCCCCACCACAGGGCCAGGCCCCACCACAGGGCCAGGCCCCACCACAGGGCCAGACCCCACCACAGGGTCAGGCCCCACCACAGGGTCAGGCCCCACCACAGGGCCAGACCCCACCACAGGGCCAGACCCCACCACAGGGCCAGGCCCCACCACAGGGCCAGGCCCCCACCACAGGGCCAGGCCCCACCACAGGGCGCTGCATGAGAAAGCAGGAGGTAGATGGATGGGAGACAGAACTTCAAACTGACATCTGTATGGACCTGCACAGGACAGCTCCATCAGAAACACAGGGGAGGACTGACACACTTAACCAGCTATATAGAAGGGTCCTGTCACGAAGGAAAGATGGATGGATGGATGAACGGAAGAATAGTTGGATAGATTGATGAATGGATGAATGGATTGTTTAAAAGAAGGAAGTGAAATAGTTGGCTCTATTATTGAATGAGAAAGAGAGAGAAACCCTCCCTCCATTGGCTGGGACAGAGACTGCCCTGGCACCCTGTAAGTTAATTGGTCCGCTGACAGACATCTGTCCTTATGGTGCTTTTCCTCTGAGCTCTGTTTACACCTATCAGTCAGCACACACACTTAGAAACACGCTTTGAGGCACGCTTAGACACACACTTAGAAACAAGGTTTGAGACACGCTTATAGACATGCTTAGAGACATGCCAAAGCTATGTTAATAGCGTTAATCCTTCTGAGACAAACACAGGAGGGTGAGTGTGTGAAGAGGCCACATCTCTCTCGCTCTCTCTCTCTCACACACACACACACACACACATACACACACACACACACACAGTACATGAATTAGCTGGTGGTCGGCAACACCACCAGAATATGTGAAATTAGTTATAGGAAAAAACAACAGAATACAAGGACAGATCTCAGTCTAAGCATCTGTGATGCAACAAGATGTTTGCAGTGTTTAGAGAACCTGCAGTGGTTGTGGTGGATTTGTCGCATATATTCGAGGGTGAGGAAAGAGGCGGGTTTGGGGGCGGAACTGCCAAGCTGCCTGTTGGTCTGATGAATAATGACATGATTGTTAGTGAGCACTGAGAACAGGTGTCATTGAAACTGGAGGCTGGGGGTGCTAGGTGGCTGGAGTTTGAAGCCTGGGGGTTTGAAGCTGAGAGCTGGGGGGCTAGTGGGCTGGAACCTGAGGGCTGGAGGTTAGAGGCTGGGGGCTGGAGGTTAGAGGCTGGGGGGGGGGGGGGGGGGTGTTACAAGTATGTGTGTGAGCTCTAGATTCTAGAGTTTTATTCTGGAGTCCAGAACATATGTGTGGGGTCTGAAGTTGTGGAAACGGATGTAAACATGTTCCCAGGTACATTCCATGTACATTAGCCCACCTCCATTCCTCTTCTGCTCTTCCCCTATACCCCCTACCCATACACACACACATACACACACACACACACACACACACACAGAACCAAACACACACACACTACCCTTATCCTCTCTACCTCTGAATCCAGAGCTGCCACCAGAGTGGGCTGGTATGCAGAGAGGCTGAGAGTATTGTGTCTGGTAAGACCACTTGACATGGGGCACACAGAGAGCCGGTCTGAGGCAGAGAGCCCTTCACCCTGACTCCGACCCTGCCTCTGTGTTCTGGAGGCAGAATGAGGCAGAGAGCAGTTCACCCAATGTCTGACTCCGCCTCTGTGAGCAGGAGGAGGAGGAGGAGGAGAAATGGCAGAGAGCTAAAATAGATGTTTGAGCCGCTGAAGAGTTGAGGTATTGTTGGACCTTCTTTAAATAGCAGGGAGGCCAAGGCCTCTTTGCATCATGGTGCACATGCTCAACCTTTGGGTTTTCAGAGAACCCCGAAGTGGAACCAATTAAGTGGCCTGTGGAACCGTTTTACAACTGTATACTCCCAATAGAACTTGTAGAGATTACGGTTTCTGGAGGGATTGAACCGGATCTTGAGATTGGCTGTCCCGTTTATCTTGCCCTCGGTTTGTTTGGTTGGAAGAACAGTCTAGGTGACACAAGACCCTGAACATCTGACACAGACACACATTGACTCATACAAACACCCACACACACAGACACACACACACACACACACACACACACACACACACAGAAGACACACATACAAACACAGACACTCTGATATCGACACAGGCACACACTGACACAGTCACAGACACAGATGTATACCCAACAAATATTCGAACACAGACATACAGATGGAAATAGAGAAACAAAGAATCAGACACAAACACACAGCTACAGACACATAGAGATACAAACACACAGAGATACAGGCAAAGCTACTGTGTGCAGAGAAGTAGAAAATGTGTGCTTGTCTTTGTTCATGTGAGTGTCTGTGCCCATGTGTGTTTACATGTGTGTAGAGGCCTGTATGTGTAGTGGAGTGTGTGTCTGTGTATTTAGTGTGTGTGTGTGTGTGTGTAGGGGGGGGGGGCTAGATAATGAAAAGCAGAAGGTTTTTCATAGCTCCACATGCCCAGCCAGGAGGAAGTGTGATTCTTTAATAAACATAATCCCTGTTGGAGCTTTTTCTTCCAGCCAATGTGTGATGTCACATCCCAAGTTCATGGACATATCAGTTAATATTACGTAGTTGGTCATTTACAGCATGTATTAACAGATAATACCAACAGTTAAAAAGTTACGAACCGAGCCAATGGTAGCACTTCTGTTATTTCATTTATACAGGTGATCTCACAGAGTGCTCTGGTATGAGTGTTTGTCTGCCTGTGTGAAAGAGAGGGAGAGAGAGAGAGAGAGAGAGAGAGAGAGAGAGAGAGAGAGAGAGAGAGAGAGAGAGAGAGAGAGAGAGAGAGAGAGAGAGAGAGAGAGAAGAGAGAGAGAAAGAGAGTGAGTCATGCAGGTAGCCAGTGTGGAGGTAGCTGAGTGAGGGGTGTCCCCCCTCCGTAGTAACCTAACCCCCCCTTGGGATCGGACCATGCAGGTCCAGGCCCATTAGCAGACCTAATATTCTGAATTACCTTTCCAGCCATTTGTTGGGCCTTTGTTGTGATACCTACTTAAAATATCAAAGCAGCCAAGCCTCAATGAAACATCTGAAAACTGAGAAACACTGGTTTTATGTGTCAACGCAGTCCTCTCTCTCTCTTTCCTGCTCTCCCTTTCTGTCTTTCTCTCTTCTCGCTCATTCTGTCCCTTCTCTTTCTCCTTTTCAGAGCCCTGTGCAGGTATGCCTGGTTGAAAAGAAGAGTCCGGTGGGACAGGTCCAAGGAGAGGCAGGACACCTTCCCAGCATGCATCCTGCCTCCCAGGCTCCTCTTGACCACCCACTTCCGCTCCCAGCGATTAGGCTGTCCAGACGAGAGTTCATCTGCTGTGTGTGAGAGAGAGTGTGTGTGATTGTAGGGCACTGGTCTTTAAAGCCTCAGGCCATTCGCAGTGCAAAGGAGACTCTAATTTCAAATTGTCCAGGGGTCTCTGTGTGTGTGTGGATGCTTGTGTGACTTGTGTTCAGGGGGGTATGTGCAGTCTACAAATTAATTTCCCTCCCCCAAGGCAAGCGGAACCTCGTCAGACAGAACAACTCCAGAGAGGGCAAGACATCTCATCCTCCTCTAACCTCCCCCCAATCTCCCCCATACTTCCATAACCTCCCCCCAACCTCCCCCATGCCCCCCAGGCTCCACCAACCTCCCCCATTCTCCCTTAACCTCCTCCAGCTTACTCCAGCCTCTTCCCCTCTCTGCGGCAGGTCTGTTTAAGGGGCGCCGTCTGCCCATCTCTTGATGTGGTGGCTGTCTGACTGCTACAGAGGCTGTTCTCATGTCTGCTACATGGCCATACTGTGTGTGTGTGTGTGTGTGTGGGGGGGGGGGGGGGGATCGGGAAGGGGGAGGTCTATGAAGGAGTTTGACTCTGTGATTTCCTGCTCACATTTAGACTCGAGGGTTTTCCTGCAGGTGAGGTGTATTTGTGCCTGTGGGGTGGGGGGCAAGTGTAGATAGTTTGAAACAGCTTTGTGACATTTGTTATATTACAGCATATTTGTGGATCTTTGTGAAGTCTGTGTGTGTTTGTGTGTGTATTTGCTTGTGTGTGTGTGTGGATACATATATGTGCGTGTGTGAGTGTGTGCGGGTATGTCTAGGTGGGTGGGGTAGAGGAGGACAGTGTTTGAAGTGAACTTTGTTCCTCAGTTGTTTCGTCTCCGTGTGGCGGGCTGAGGAAAGACAGACAGCCAACAGCAAACAGCAGGTGTGTCTTCAGAGCCTCAGCGTCTCTTTACCTTCCCTGTCTGATTCTTGTTTTTATCAAAAGAAGAAAAGCCATCCCTTGCTCTGTGTCTTTCATCTGGGCCTGGGCCACTCCCTCACTCCGTGTCCTTTGTTTGTGTGTTGTGCTGCGGGCTGCAGCTTTGTGGGCACTAGCAGGAGTTTGTGTGTGTGTGTGTGTGTGTATGTGTGTGTGTGTGCAGCTTTGTAGGCACTAGCAGGAGTTTGTGTGTGTGTATGTGTGTGTGTGTGTGCAGCTTTGTAGGCACTAGCAGGAGTTTGTGTGTGTGTGTATGTGTGTGTGTGTGCAGCTTTGTAGGCACTAGCAGGAGGTTATGTGTGTCTGTTCGTGTGTGTGTGTATACACCTGTGTGTGTGTGTATACACCCGTGTGTGTGTGTATACACCTGTGTGTGCAGCTTTGTGGGCGCTAGGAGGTGATACTGGTCCTGCTGCATACCTTGACTGGGTTTGATAGTCGTACCATGTAGTGTGTGTGTGGGTGACCTGGAGTATGTGAGGTAGAGGATGTGTGTGTCTGTGTGTATGTAGGGGATCTTTGATGTGGTCAGACCTCTATGCAGGACGAGTCCTGCTGCGTGAATCCACTGGGTTAGCTCCATAGATGTGTGTGTGTGTCTGTGTGTCTGTGTGTGTGTGTGTCTGTGTAAGAGGAGGTCTTTGATGTTTTCAGACCTGAGCTTCACCCTTGGTTGCCCTCGCCTCTGCTCCTTCCACATGGTGGCACTATACCAGCTCTTACAGTAGCTATACTGAGTATAGCGACACAACTGTGTGTGTGTGTATGTGTGTGTGTGTATGTGTGTCTGGTTACTGGTGTGGTCATTATGGTTACAGTAACTCTGGTAGTCAGTAGGTACAGTAGTTATGTGGTTTCCGTAGTAGCAGACCACACAGGACATCCTCAGATGTCACATGACTACAGTGACACATCTAAATCCAGATTGTAGTCATTAAGACACTGTGTGTGAACATTTTTGCGTCTGTGTGTAGGTACGTATATGTGTGTGCTTCATACAGACTAAATAGAACAACATCTGTTTCTTCCTCCACAGGCAGTCCAGAGTTTATTCCCAGCATGCCTTTCTGTGTAATGGTGGGTGCAGCAGTTTAGAGTCGATGCGTCTTATAGATGACACTCTTTGGTCTCTCCGCACGGCCAGTTCTACAGGAATGTGACAGGACTGTACAAGGCTCTGGGTAGCCCATCAGTGCCACCTAGACTTCAGCAGTGGCATGCTGGCATGGTACAGTATTCACACTGGTGTTTTCCTGAGGCCAGACTTTGCTCAATTGTTCAATCAACGCGTCTCCCTGCCTTTCCCTTCTCAAACACCGCAGAAAGACCCCCCCTCCCCCCCACACTCCCTCCATTTGACCATTCTCAGCTGTGTGTACCAGACTGGGGAGTGTGTGCATGTGTGTTGTGCGTCATGTTTTGTATGTGTGTATAGGTATGTGTGTGAGTGTGCAGTAAAGCAAGGGGTATTGGGGGAGGGGTGTGGGGGTTGGGGGGGTGTAGTGGGTTGTCTATGTGTGGGTGGGTTGTCTATGGGTGTTTTTCTGTGGTGGGGTGTCTTTCCTGGTGCCTAGATTCCTGAGGGGGTTGGCACCAGGGCAGTAGAATAATAGAGCTGAGTGTATTTCTAGAATGTCAACAGGAGAGTTGGAAAGGCCCGGACCGATTCCCCTCATTGATACACATACTCCTCTTTTCCCTCCCTCTGCCTCTTGCTTGCTTCTCTCTCTATCTCTCTCTTTCTTTTCTCTTTCTTTCTCTCTCATCCCCTCTTCTCTCTTTCTTTTTTTCTGTGTGGATTCATTTGGTCATCTGACATACCAACTCTTGTCTGTAAAGAATGACTATACGTCACTGCTGATTGTAAAAGTCTTATATATGTGCCTCTGTGTTTGTGTGTGTGCGGTGTGTGTTTGTGTGTGTGCGGTGTGTGTGCGGTGTGTGTTTCTTTGTGGTGGGAGTTATAGGTACCTCCGGTCGTCATAGTCTGAGAGTGTGTGACGAGTAGAGGTACTAACATGACGTTAGAGAAGGGAACGGTGGAGAGAGAAGAGGAAAAGAAGAACACCAGAGACGAAAGACAGAAGAAAGAAAGAGAGAGCAGAAAGACGGAGAGAGCAGAAAGAGACCAGGGATAACATTCAGATCTCTCCAGGCTATCATCCTGTGGTCTCTGTTCCTTGAGGCTTTCTGGGCCACAGTGAGTCCCAGCCAAGCTGGGGGAACCAGAACAAGAGGATGGTCTCATCCGCGGGATCACACAGAACCCTCCAGGCCAACAGCCCCACAAGCCTGTGCTTGGCAGCAGCACACACAATTACATCTGTAACTCCACAAGTCAGCTGGCAAGGGAGCCAACTGGAGATGTGTGAATGTGTGTGTGTGTGTTGGTGCTGGTTTCTTGTCTTGAGAACAGTCCCCAGGAACATCTCCCAGGGAGATGTTGTGGTGAGTGGGCCATGCAACAAAAGACAGCAGTACAACTGTTGACATCTGCAAAACCAGGGCCTGGAAATACTGCATAAAACATTCACTCTCACACACACACACCCACATATACATTCTCATCACATCATTTGTGTTACTATCACTAGGAGGGCTCAGACTCCATCAGATCAGTAACGAGTTGCAGTTCTGTGGCGGTGGTTTGAAGTCTCTGTGTGACAGTTTTAGCAATCAACAAAGCAACATGCACATACACAGACAAACACAAGACCCAACACAGGCCTTTTGTGTGCCTGTGTGTGCATGTGTGCGGAGGGAAACTGCTACAGGACAGTTGAAATGGTGTGTCTCTTGAGCTTCTAATCGATCAGCAGATTGCATTGATAAGGGATGAATGGAGTAGACATGCCCACCAGCCCCCCAGCCCCCCCCCCCACACACACACCTCTTGTCGTGTCATCACTCTTGTCCTACAAGGTGTCTCACACCCTGCTAGCATGGGAGAGTGAGCGCGCTCGCCCACCATTGGTCCTCTCTCCTTGCATCACTGGGAGAGAGAAGAGAGAGACAGAGAGAAAGAGAAAGAGAGAGAGAGAGAGGGAGAGAGAAAGAGGGGACAACAACAAAGTGGCAGATTCCTCACATAGCTCCCCTTGTTCATGGTCTGCTGCTGTTAGAGAAACGAGGGTGTCCCCTTCCTGGCAGTGGCCCAGATCTCTGCTCCTCTTTTATCTCCATTCACAGGCAGCTCCATGGTCTCCTCCATCCATCACAGCCGCCGCGCTGCGACCACCGGTAACAGGACACCACGCCGCTCCGCTGGCCTATTGTCTGCTGCCGGGGCCACCGAGGAGGGGTGGGGAGATTGGGGCGGTGTAAGGTGTGTGTGTGTGTGGGGGGTGCACAAAGGGTGACCTCACACCTCTGCTACAGAGAAGGAAAGGAGAAAAAAGTAAATATGAGTTTCAGCGGTTCAGAGAGGAGGGTTGGGTAGACCAGCAGGTCGAGAGAGGAGGGTTAGGTAAACCAGAAGGTCGAGAGAGGAGGGTTAGGTAGAGCAGAAGGTCGAGAGAGGAGGGTTAGGTAGACCAGAAGGTCGAGAGAGGAGGGTTAGGTAGAGCAGAAGTGTCAGAGGGGTGGGTTGGGTAGAGCAGAAGTGTCAGAGGGAAGGGTTGGGTAGAGCAGAAGTGTCAGAGGGGAGGGTTGGGTAGAGCAGTAGAGCAGTATTTCATATATACGGGTGCATGCATGCCTTTGTGTTTATACATGTGTACACATGTATGTGTGTGTTGTCCCGTTTTTCACAAAGGTGTGTTCAGCAATGCTTTTATGTGAGCATGCCCCAGACTCTAACAGCCATATTGTGAGCACTTGTTCCATACATCCAGATCCCACACCCACCTGCAGAAGGATTGTTCTTCCTATGACCATGCTCCTGTCCTGGGTATCACGTCTGGCTTGGCAGACCCCCTCGCTGGAGGCCTGGAGAATTGTAGAGTAGGTGTAGAGCCTAACAGATTATCTCAGTGTAAGAACATTCTTGAGGCTGTCCAGAGGATCAAGATTCCCAGAGACTGGGATAGAATGCTACTCGCTCTACGTATTCTTATTTAGATGAGTGTTCCTTTAAAAACCTGATACACGTATATCCAGTAGGTATCCCCAAGTCTCCTGAGACTGCAGTTTTTCATTCGCAGGGTTTGAATCCACTTGTGAATATTTTACAGCTTCTACAGTCTCCATATTGGCCCAGCCTCACCAGCCTCTTCAACCAGCCCTGCTTCCACAGCCTCAATAGTCTATGTCTGTCCTCTGTCTGTCTACTGGTCCCAGCCTCATCAGGCTGCTATTGTTCAACCACATCAATAGAACTTACACAACCATTATCAACCCCTTAAAAACATGTCTTTTGTGTTTTCTTCTATTTTGTTGAGTGGTTATTGAGAATGTTCTGTCAAGTTTCCTGCCCAGCAGAACACACAGAAACACAACAACGATGTTAACTGCAAAGGTCAAGAACTGAAATCTAGCTTCTGGTAAACCCTCTGTCTCTCTCCCTATCTTTATAGCTCTCCTTCATTTTCTTTCTCCTAATTTCTTTCTCTCTCTCCAGTAAGACAGTCAGTCTGACATACAGTAGACAGACAGGCAGACAGACAGACAGGCAGACAGGCAGACAGGCAGACAGGCAGACAGGCAGACAGGCAGACAGGCAGACAGGCAGACAGGCAGACAGGCAGGCAGGCAGGCAGACAGACAGGCAGGCAAGCAGGCAGACAGGCAGGCAGGCAGGCAGGCAGGCAGACAGACAGGACTGTGAGTCCCACTGTGGATCATCTTAGTAATGAGGAGGCAAATTACTTTCTTAGAGCTTACTAAAAAGGATCCCTACTGGGACCTCCCGCCACACTTGCACACACACACACACACACACACACACACACACACACACACACACACACACACACCCACCCCCCCCCACACATACACACACACACACACTCACACTCACACACACACTCACGCACACACACCATGCCAGCCCCTGTCAACTGTAAAACAACAATGCTGCCTTTACTTTATTGATCATCCTGAGAAGGCTGCAGGGTTTCACTGACTTGCCATTTCCCTGAAGTGTTTGAAGAATTGTTCTCCGTGTTTCTCACAGGTCTGTTGACTGACAGCCTCTGTCCTTCTCACCCTGGCTTCTCCCCCTCCTCCTCCATCAGATCACCCCTTCTCCTCACCCTTCTTTTTTACCCCAGCTCCCCCTCTCCTTCTCCTCCAGTGCCTCCTTCGGCTCACCCCAACTCCTCCCTTCTCCCTCCTCTTCCTCACCCCTTTTCCTCCACCATCTCCTCCCCCTTCTTCTTCCTCCTGCTCCTCCTCCTCCTCACCCCTTCTCCCCCTTCCTCTTACTCCAGCTCCTCACTCCAGCTCCTCCCTCCTCCTACAATGCTAATCATGCTGGTGTCAGTCAAATCCTACTTTGTGCCATGCATTAAAACAATGGTGAGGGGCAAAGGCACTGAGGGAGGCGAGGCTCATGGCTGAGGTGTGGAGGCCAGGGCATGCAGGCTGGAGGCTGGGGCATGGAAGCAAGGTTTTGAGGCAGGAGGTTGAAGGCTGGTTCTGGATCAGGGCCTGGGTCTTGGCACCGCATGATGTCACTCCTCTCCCTCCCCGACCAGAGTTCTCATGGGAAAAGTAACACTTCTTCTCTCTTCTCCCCTCCTTTCTCTTCTTCTTTCTCTTCTTCTTTTTCTTCTTCTCTCGCCATAAAGGACGAGCGAGCCATAACAGTAACAAGCGCGACGGCTCCCGTGTTTGATGTAGGCATGTTATCTGTGCTCAGGGTTTTTTTGTGTTCCATTCAGAGTATAAACGTGACCATTGAAGTGGGCCGCCTAGCCTTCCCCCGGCACAAAAGTCCCTCGCTAATTGCTGCCACATCAAATAAGCAGGAGCATCCCAAAAAGAAACCCTCATACTGACGGAGAAGGAAAAAAAACATCAGACTATTCTTAAAGCTGGTCACTTCTTTTTTTTGGTCATTTCCATCAAAGATTAGGTTTCTGGTTGGGAGGGGGGGTTATCACACAGGAAAGGCCTCTTCCCAGATTAGTTCTGCCCCTGCGGCCGCTGGCTATGTGATTGAGGAGCAGTCAGGCCAGTGGCTGCAGCCCCCTGCATTGTCTTGTTGCGACGAGCAGGAACGGGGAACTGTCAGTCAGGGGACAGGGGGCATGGTGGGGGGGTGGGCTCAGAGCAGGGTAGGGAGAAGGGGGGGCTCAAGGGAGGGGGAAAAGGGACAAAGACAGAGCTGGAGTGTGGAACTACTGCCCTGGCTGTCACGCTCCATTGGCATGGGTGTCTTGGCCCTCCCCAACTCTCTCCAACCCACCCTTCTCTTTCCTTCTCCTTTTTTCTCCCTTCATCTCTCTTTATTTCCTTGCTCCTCCTTACTCCTCTAATTCACCCATGCTCCACACTTCTCCTCCATTCTGCTTCCTTCTCCTTTCTCCACACTCCTTCCGTTTCAATGGCCTGATACTTTCTCCAGTCTGGTTTGGTCAAGCTTGATCTGATGTTGTCTGGCTTGGCATGGCTTGGTCTATGCTTTCTGTTCTTGTCTGGTCTGGTGTGGTCTACTATGGTCTAGCCTAGTTTGGTCTGGTTTACTCTAGTCTACATGGTCCTGTCTGCAGTCTGCCCTGGCCCGTGTTCCGGTGCTGCACTGAACAGCCAAAAAAAGCTGTCACTCCATAGGTCTTTTCAAAAGGTTCAAACAAGGCTTAAAAGTCACAGTCCATCTACCCCTCAAAGCCTGCTAAGATAAAGAGCCCATTGACCAACTATACATTAGAAGTGTTTCTGCTACCCTCTCTCTCTCTCTTTCTCTATCTCGCTATCTCTCTCTCACTATCTCATCTCTCCCACACACATTCCTAGTGTTGTCTTTGGGGGCAGTGGCGTGGTTGTGATCCGTCCTCTCATCCTCGCTTTGGATCCTGTCAAGGTCGCGACCCGGTAGTGTTAGGTGGCGGCCGGAGTGATGGGCAGCACCTTTCCGAGTGTCGGAAGGTCTTTGAAAGCAACTAGACAAACAGATCAGGTGGACCTGCTGCCATCCATCACCAGGGCTTAGACTGCATCATTGAACCACGCAGGCCTGCCACTCACTCGTAAGTAAGCTGTCGCTAGTTGGGTGTGTGTGTGTCGGAGGGGGGGGGGGGGCAGTAGGAGGAGGAGGAGGGGGAGAAAAAGCAGAGAGGAGAAGATGGATGGGGGACGAATAAGCGAAGAGAAAGAGGAGGAAGATAAAAATGAAGAGGAGGATGGGGGAAGAGTAGAAAAGAGAAAATGGAAGAGGAAGAGGAGGAGGAAGGAGGAGAGGAAGGGGGGATGTAGTAAATCATGTCTGTAAAATGCCAGGCCTCGCTGTGTGCTGCCACCCGGCGTGTTGCGTGTTCCTTTGAACATGTCAGTGGTTGACCGAGGCAGGTTTAGGTTTCTCAGCTGACATTCATGTCGACGTATGTGTGTGTGTGTGTCTGTGTGTGTGTGAGACGGTCATTCAAGAGATCAGAGGCCCACGGGTGGTCAGACAGGGTGATATACTGTCCACTAGCGAACATGGAGTCCCCTCACTCTCACAGCACTCTCTAAATTTAGATGCAGTAAATATCCCAGTCATGTTGTCCCGCGTTGAAATCTGTGAATGTCATTACGACCGACAGGTCAATAATCGGGAATAAAACATTAACGCCCCTCTTCTTGGAAGTCCAACGGCAGGCCAGCCATTACATGAGTGATAATCAATCTCTCTAGAATGTCTGTGGCGGTTGTAGCATAGTTGACCAGGGACAGATTCTTGCATGGAGCCTTAGGCCTTCTTAAGGTAACCTTACACTCAAAATATTATATTTACAGATATCCTTATACCTCAGAGGGCCTCGTGTAAGAGTCAGAAGCCAGGAGTGGTGCGTGGAACTAGCTATCCATCCACACATCCCCAAATCTTTCATCTTTTACGAGGCTCCTAGTACCATTCCATGAGTCTTTTAAAGGGAGGATCTATCACTGTACTTCCAAGGTGTCTCACCTGTCAGTTTGTTTTGTTGTCTTCTCTTTAGGGTAGACTTCTTGTGTACACATCTATCGGGCTGTGTAAACCCCTTCGTGCCCTCTTCCCTTTGCATGTGCAAAAGACCAGACAAATAAAAATGTTAGTGGATTTAATGTTTCATTCCCTGAGGCCCTGACAGACAACAGAACCATCCACCTGCAGGGCTGGGGGCAGAGGGTTCAGACCTCCAGAAGGGAAGCCCCCACCCCTTCAGCTCCAAGCAGGCCTGAAGCCCAGACAGAAGCTCGTTTCCCCCTCTTCTCTGTGCTGGAGCCCCCTGACCAGGCTGGTGCTCCTGTTCCCAGTGGGGTAACATTAGAACCAAATCCTGGAACAGTACCTTCCCAGCTGGCCAGGACCTGCACACACTGGCTGAATACAGCCTCACACTGGCAGAGAGCTTTGTTCCTCTCTCTCCCCTTCACCCTCCCCCATCTCCCTCTACCTCCCTCAGACTCCATTCAGATTCACAGGAGAGAGGGGGGAGAGAGGTGGAGAAGGAGGGGAGGGGGCGGTTAGGAAACAGAGCACGAGAGAGATGCAGAGGTTCTGAGAAAAAGTCAGAGAGAGTAAGGGAGAGAGAGAAACAAAGAGAGAGAAAGAGAGAGAAAAAGAATGAGAAAGGGAAGAGAGGGAGGAAGAGAAAAAAGGAGTGGAAGAGAGAATGAGCGAAAAGGTGAATAGTTGTCCACTTTAACAAAGTAGCCCTGGAACAGACCATACTGGGCAAAACAGCACTCTGCCAGGCTAAAACTGACCAGACCAGACCAGGCCAAGACAGCTTAGACAATAAACCATCTAAAGGATTAATCACAAGAAGAGGCTCTCATACCTTCATTCCCTGCTGTTTGTTTGCCCCTGTCATGGTTTTGGTCATTACACCTGTCTACACGTTGTCTACATGTTGTCTACACGTTGTCTACGCGTTGTCTACACAATGACAACATCAGTCTAATATAATCAGACAGACTGACCAGAGTTTAGCTAATGAGAGGTCAGACCCCCCCCCACTCCTCTGCCTCCCTACAGGCCTCCTCTCCAACTCCATTGGGCAGTGGGGGGCTGAGGGGGTTACAGGGGTGGGAGGTGAGGATTAAGGACACACAATGAGTTAAAGGTTGCCTCTCAGACGACATGGGAGTTGAAGGATCCCTCAGTGTTGATAATTTGTCTAGAATAACTGCTGTGGACCGCCAAGCTCTTTAAGAGTAGAGGAGGAGGGGTTGGAGAGAGGGGGAGAGAGGGAGCAGATAGAGAGTGAGAGAGAGAGATGGAAAGAGAGTGGAGAGAGCGAGCATAGAGAGTAATAGAGGAAAGGAGAAGGAAGAGAGAGAGTGAGGGGGGGGTGTAGGGGGAGAAAAAGAGAAAAACTAGAAAGAGAGAGGAAAGTGAGAGGGGCAAAGAAAGGGAAGAGAGAGAGGGAGGCTCCTCACACTGCAGGCCTAAAAGAGCCCAGGAAGGGTGGTCTTTGGTCTGGGGGGGTCTAGAGGGGGGTGTAGGAGCGTTGATGTGGAGGGCCCTCGCTGTCAGAAAGGAATCTGGAGTGAGTGGTGTTGAACAGGGGCTCAGCCCTCCAGCAGGTCTGCACTCATACACCTAAGAAGGATATTTATACATTGTCTCGCAAAGTCCACAGCTTTTCTCCTCCTCTGTGTTTTGAAATGTGGTTCAAAGACCTGTTGGGTAAAAACCTGGGCAGACTATTTAGCTTTCATTCCTAATCGTGTGCTGTGCTGTCTGCTGTACTGAATGACCCCGACCCCAAACTGGAGTTGAACAGGTTTCAAATTAACGGTGTTCAAGAACTTATTCTTAAAATCTTTTCTGATGAGGGGTTAAGTTTTATCTCTGGATTGGCATCTGTGAAGCCTTTCTTTGTAAAAAAAAAATATAAAACATGATAACATTAAAACTGTAATCTCTGTCGGAAAGTGAAAACAGTCTGTGTAAAATCAGTCACAACGTGCTGTCACCTGTTGCTGACTTCCATTGCGAGCCTTCTCATGAAGGCTGACAAACAACAGAACACTGCCCTCTAGTGGTCAATAAGGACATGTGCAGGGTCCTGTGGTTAAGAGCTGGGCACTGAGCAGAGCTGTAAACTCAGCCAGTGAGAGTCACAGAGAGAACAGACATCCTTACAGCTGACATCAAGCTCCTCGCAGCCCGACCCACCAGACGCGTGAGGCACCACATGGAAAAACCTTTCTTTTGTTTATTCATTTATTCATTTGTTCGTTCAAGCAATCACATGGTCACGCAATCATTCGTTCATGCGATAATTTGCTCATTCATTCGTTAACATAATGTCACGTTGCTTCAAGGCATATCTTCTGGGTCGTGTTGAGTCTCTGTCACATAAACCACGTGTCACTGTATAAGCCACCTGTAACTGTCCTATGAACCACATACTGGATGAAACATATTTGACAGTTTCCGTGAGGGACACCTGCTACTCTGAGGCCTCGGGAGCGGATCTCTACGTCAGGAGGTGATGTAAGAGTGTTGATAAGGTGGGTTTGTGTAAAGAGGGGAGACTTTCGACCTGCTGTGGGCTGCGGCCATATGTCCACTTGTGGGGGGTTTCATCAAAAGCAGAAAAAAACCCTCTCGGACAACCTCTCGAACCAGCGACAACTGTTTGAAACGTTCTGTTGTAATGCTGTATTTCTACACACTGATCAGGCAGGACAAAACGTACGCGTTAGGTAATCCAATGAGAAGTAACTTAATTGGCCCCTTTTCCATAGTATATCTGTACCAGCTCTGTGTAAAATGTATATTGTTTACCAGCTCTGTGTAGCAACTGTGTGGCAGTCTTTTCTTGTTACTTGAGGGGAGTGGGCCTGTGCTGTTAGTATACACGAGCACTGGATGTGTTTGTTCTCACTATCAGGCCCATGCCATTCACCTCTGCCAATAGGTGTTTGTGTGTATGGCGGGTGGGTGGGGGTTACACAACACCCTTGACAATTCTGTAGTCGAACACGTCCTCCATTTGTTCATTGCCATGGTGCTCCACAGTCCCTTTGAAGTTACTCTGGTCAGATGAGCGGTTAGGGAGTCGGGCTATTAATCAGAAGGTTGTTGGTTCGATTACCGGCCACGCCAAATGACGTTGTGTCCTTGGGCAAGGCACTTTACCCTACTTGCCTCGGGGAAAATGTCCCTGTACTTACTGTAAGTCGCTCTGGATAAGAGCGTCTGCTAAATGACTAAATGTAAATGATAACCATTAACCTTTATGACATGGGCACTGGGGTTATTGAGGTTATCTGTGACGGCAGTCGTACAGGATCTTGACTTATATCACAAAGCGTGCGTTTATTGTGCCTCACTTCATTCAAGTTAATGCTGACATGAACTATTTCCAATTCAAGCAGACTGTGTGAATCATGTCTGTCTGTCTGCCTGACAATGGTGCTAGATGGGTTTAGACTGTCACTGAGTTACATCATAAAGTCTTAACTTCATACTGAGCAGTGGATATATCTTCTATTTTCTCTTGTGTCATCCTGTCTTTATCACTCTTTCCTTGTCTTTTTCAATCTCTCCTTCTTTCATCATCGCAGGGCTTGGGTCCACAGGTGTCTTTACACAGCTGGTGGAGCTGGATCAGAGTCAGATAGATGGACCAGAAGACTAGGGTCAGATAGATGGACCAGAAGAGGAGAGAAGCAAGTGTATACAGGTGATACAATGTGCTGAAGGCAAGAGATTACTCTGAGCCCAAGCCAACACACACAAACCTGGGACATGAGTGGTGGAAATCATTTTGTCACGTTCCAGGCTGCAGACTGCTCTTCTGCAGCTGTGCCAACACTGGGGGGAACCCAGGTGACTTTTAGAACATGTACACACACAGGTCAATCAATACTAATTGGTACTGAACCAAACACCACGTGTATTAACTCTTGCTTCCTGATGTTATGATCATGGTGATGCAAGCCTGACAGATACGTTTAACACAGCTGTGTCAAGGTTTGAGTTTACAACCCTACCGGATGACATCCCTCTAGGAACAGGGCATGCCCAATTGTACCATGAAGAGAACTCAGAATCACCAGTATTGCCCAGAAAAAACATGTGGGCACTTCCTGTAGTTAAATGTGTGACATCTAGTGGTTGGAATAGCAAACACCAACTGTGAGAAGCTTCTAAAATATGGGTCAAGTTGAGGACTTGACCCCCCCTCTCCCTACACACAAACAGGCAGACACTAACCAATCTAAAAAGGTACAGGATCTTTATTGGAGACATACCGTCATGCATTTTAGTGAGGGGTTGCAGGGGCGCAACCACCATGACCAAGTGTACGTAATCAGAAAGGAGGTATTTGGGTTTGTCCCATTTCCATTCACATCAACACACTCAACGTCTCACAATCAAGATTAGCGCCATTATGGTTATTATTCTCTTCTGTTGAACAAGAGCTGAATTTCATTAAAAACACAATAGACAATAAATATAATCCCCAGGTCATATTCAGTAAACAGCATTTCCAGAAACAGTAGAAACAAGTCTTTTTTTTTTAAGACAGTTTATCTTGGTCCTGACACATACTCTCCCAGGTCTAACTACTACACCTATTGAAGCCCCTTTAGAGATCAAATTATTATAACTTCATCCTAAACATTTACAACATATACAAGATCAGCTTGATGGAGTGGTGTGTCTGTGTGTGCCCAGGGGGTGGGGAAATCAGTTGGGCATGGATTAGACCCCATTTGGATTAGACCCCATTCTTTTCCTCCAACCTTCCCCCCCTCCCACCTTCCCCTATCATTCAAGAAAATAACTGACCACCTAGAAGAGGCCTACAGCAGGAGGAAGGATGTTCTTCCAAAGTTCTTCCAGAACATTAAAATTGAGTCTCTCTTTGCCAACCTCTGCGACCTCTGTGAGGTCACATCCTGTGATGACCTCAGTGTGTTTTCCTCCAATAAATCATGGCAACCACAAATGCTGCAGCAGCCACAAGGGAGGCGGTCCTCCAGGTCCATATGGTGCTCACCACGCCCCTCTACAGGCAGAGACAGAAAAGGTATATTTTAGGTTGTGTGTGTATACTGACCCAGCCTTCCTATTGTCTGTGTGTGTGTGTGTGTGTGTGTGTGCATGCGTGTGTGTGTGTATACACTGACCCAGCCCCCTTGCTGTCTGATCCAGCCATAGATGTTTTCTCTGATAAACTGGAGAACCCAGCAGATGATACGTCTGATGATGTCAAAGTGATTTTGCGTCAGTGCCTGGGGAGGAGAAACACAATCAGAATCACTCCTGCCGCTACCATCGTCTGGCAAACAAGGGAAACTAGCAGGTTCCAGAACGATCTCTCACAAACCACACACAGAAAACTTCAAATCTATTTAAGAAATGTCAAACTTGACTCTGACATTTTCTCTTTCAAATTCCAGCATCTTTAATGGACTTTCAGAAACCAAGGACCTTTAGCTCTGCTCTTGGAGAGCCACTTTCCTCTGTTTTAACTGTGAGCCAGTTCACATGATCCTAATAATTATCTGGTGGATCAGCTGAATCAGGTTACATCATTTGCACTTCTAGCCAGCTGAGAGAGTGAGGTGTATTTGAGCCTGTTTGTCTGCCAGCTGACACACTGATGATTGCAGTAACATACATTGTAGATGAGCCGGTAAGCCAGGTGAAAGAGGGCGACCACTCTGCCCCAGTTAATGCCATCTGCGAAGATGCTCCTTGCCACCGTGAAGAAGACATCCTGGGCACAGTTGGCTTGCACGGTGCCAATTAACCTATTAGAGAAAAGACATGTGACATCCTCTCCTCAAGCAGCCATTAAAAACAGAGGACTGAATGAAGACCTGGCGGGTGGGATCTACACACCGGCTCTACAGGTTAGTCTGGTCACACAACAATGGGGCCTGAACGGAACAATGGCCTCAACGTGAAGTAGGGTGATCAAACCTACAACTACGGTTTATCTACTGATGCTATATTGCATTTACATTTATTCATTTAGCAGACGCTCTTATCCAGAGCAACTTACAGTAAGTACAGGGACATTCTCCCCAAGGCTAGTAGGGTGAAGTGCCTTGCCGAAGGACACCACGTCATTTTGCACGGCCAGGAATCGAACCAACAACCTTCTGATTAATAGCCCGACTCCCTAACCACTTAGCCATCTTACCCCCCTCTATTGGAGATATATATATCCAGGAAACGCGGGCAGTCCGCCAGGTATCCCTGGAACCCCCACTGCCATGGCGAACATCCCACCTACCGTTGCAGCTCTACATTGTTGTTGAGCTCGTCCGCAATTTTCAGCAGCTGGCCCACAACCTCTTTGATCTCGGGGTCCTGGAGCTCGTTGGGACGCCCCCCCAGGTCCTCGGAGGACAGACGTCTGTCAGGATGCTCAGAGGTGATCCTACCCACCACATACCTGCACACCGGACACCAGAAGAGGCAGGTCAGGGCCTGTGTGTCCACTACATCCACCTTGCATGTACGAGCACAGATAACCGCTCACTAGCAGGGTACTCAACATAGGCCATTGTTGATAATGATTGTGTGAGTATTGATTGAAATGGTTAGAAAAAAGGTTTGATTACCCTCTTAGAACAATTGCTCCTTGTTCCATAATTCGGTCATCAACGACATCTGGAATAAACATATCAACAATTAATCATCAATAAACCTGATTTGGAGGTTTGACTGGAAAATGCTTGTTTCCTGGAAGCTGAAGGCCTATGCCTTGTCTGGCTCTG
Source organism: Osmerus mordax (assembly GCF_038355195.1). Lineage (NCBI taxonomy): Eukaryota > Metazoa > Chordata > Actinopteri > Osmeriformes > Osmeridae > Osmerus > Osmerus mordax. The sequence goes on along the minus strand of NC_090062.1, from coordinate 10,580,870 downwards.
TAGGAACTCGTATGCTTACATACTGGCCAACCCGTCACTGATACAGATAGCCATGAGCTGAAGAAATTAGTGTGACGTCACGGGGCATTCCCATAGTATTTTCACAACTTGCTGAATTTGGGACAGCAATCTCCAGAGGGAAAAATATCAATATAAAACCGTGTAGGCCTTATAGATATTCGGTTGATAACTAAATGTGTATAAACCGGATGTCATTACTGTAAGTGAACAACTTAAAAAGTGAGACATTGTGTCCCTATTTCAAATTAGCCTACTGTTTTCCAGTTGTAGGCCTATCTTGTTCAAAGTATTTAAATTGATAACTAGACCGATACACTCTCTTGCATGAAACTTAACTACCATCAATATCCAAGAAATCAACATTTAAGTTTCTGATAACTTTAAATAAAAGACACGATCATTATAAATATTTTACCTTCGCCGCCGACAGCACCGAGTTCTTCCTCGCCAGTTTTCTCCCCTACTTCTCGGGAATCTGCCATTGACGGTAGTTTCTCTCCTACCGCCGTGTCGGACCGGTCGTGAGTTACTAGCCTACAGAGTGGCTACTACCGGTAGACAGTCAGTTATTTAACCTAACGGTACATGTACCCTATTAATAAGTAGATACTTTAATTGACTTTCAGAACAACTTGTCCGAGGAGTCGCCTATTTCCTCCCAAGTTACTAACACGGAAATGAATCTCATGAGGGAGTTAACCAATGAGAAGTAACTGTTGATGAAACTGCGCCTCGTGTGGACTGTACTCTAGGTAGCTGAAGCGAGTTTGGGCTAGGGCTTCTAGAATATCACAGACAAATAAAAGTAGCAGTCAAAAAAACAGTGGTTCAGATGTCTGGATTAGAAGTCGTGTGCTTGTCAACCTTCAACCTAAACCCTTGTTTTGAATTATTATGTAGCCTAACAAGATGTAGGCCTAGGCCTATTCTAAAACACCTTTAAACTGTTAATAAACTCGCCAAAGGCAATTGGCTGGAATAGGATTGCTAGAATATAATTGGCTGGAAAGTATGAGGGACACTCCAATATTGAAAATTGACATTCCACTGACAGAGCTTTCTGTGTCGCTAAACTCTCATAGGATCTCTATTAGCTTACACAACAAACATGTTAATAGGGGACAACAGTTAAAAAAAATGTAGGCTAGCCTACATTTAACATAAAAATCTAACCCTATTTCAGGGGTAGAAACAGACTGCCAATAGATGTCGCTGTCTAACCTGAATTTCATCTCCTTTTCCGTCTACTGAAGGATTTTCCGAGAAAGTTGGACGCCAGTCTCGTTTACCTAGTTGTATGACATCAACAAGGTGGGTTTATCAGCTTATCAGTAAATATTTCTGGCAACAAGGCACTTACTCAACCCTGAAAAACAGATAGCATTACAGCTAATAAAAATGAATAATTATACACGTTCTTGTTCCATACCATACCACAGGACTCAAGGTTATAGTTGACAGTTTTAATTGCAGGTCAGATGTCCAGGTGCAGGTGTGCCTTAATAGGTCATTTGACGTTTCTAAATGATTCAAACACCCCTGGAACAAGCTGGGCTTCATTAATCAAAAATATTTATTGGTGTATAATCAAGTATCCCCCCTCCCTCCCACACACACACACACACACACACACACACACACACACACACACACACACACACACACACACACACACACACACACACACACACACACACACACACACACACACACACTCACTCACACCACCCCCACCAACCCCATTCTCTTTCCTTCTGTGTGAGAAAATGTCATCCCTGCAGTGGGACAGTCACTAGCAGCCTGTTTTAATTTTAGACATGTCATGACAGGATGCTGGTGTGGGTTGTGTGTGTTTTGGTGTGTGGGAGTGGGGGTAGTGGTAGTGGTGGTGGTGGTGGTGGTGGTGTGTGTGTGGGGGGGGGGGTAGTTGCAGCAGGAAGGGAAAAGTCCCTAGGAAATTGATATTACTAAATACATCATGTAACTTCTGCGATATAAAATTCCTAAACTCAATGTACAAATATACATTTGGCTCAAGCCCTCTTCTTTTCTGCAGTTCTTCTTAAATACCAATGTTTAAACATATATATTTCCTTAAACAGCTCTGTCAAACCAGTGTGATAAGTTTGACAATATTAACATGGGGAAGGTTGTATCTCACCACTGTCCCTCCAGACAGTACTTCCTTCTGTTTTTGTGTGACAAGTATAGCAGGGAGAGGAGGAGGAAATAGGAGGGGGGAGGAGGGTTGAATGGGTCCAAGGTCAAGTTGAAAACATGGGGGAAAGAGTTTTTTTGTCCTGAATAATCTCATTTCAATTGGAGTTTTATGGTGTCCTCCCTTTCCACTCGATCCCTTTCCCTCTTCCTAACCCCCCCCCCCCCCCCCCCCCCCCCACACACACACACACACACACACACTCCCTCATGCCAGAGTATTTTCATTTATACATACAAATGTGTTCCATAACATATAATTTATAATGAATACCATTTCTCTCCCTGACACAATTATGATTGGGTCACTGTAATTGCTCACCTCATCATTAATCTCCAACCAATTCACACAGTTGTTATTATGAGCCCATATACAATACACAACACCAAGCCCTCAGATCAACATTCAGTTACTGATATGCCAACAGCATATGTTTATACTTTCCTCCAGCTGTTTATCATACTCCACGAAGTGTGGTAACTGAATAAGTGTACTTTAAAACCAAATACATACAGTGATGCATGTTTGAAGGAGAGGGAGAGAGATTTGTTGTGAGTGTGTATGCACGTCTGTGTGTTTGCACAAGTGTGTTTTTACGTGGGAACAGCAAAACAGAACACATGGTTTGCATTCAAGTAGAGACTTCCTGTTGGTGCTTTTATGTAAATTAAGAGTACACTATGAGGAAAAGGCTCTAACAAGACATCAACTTCTTGTGTGTGTTTAGGGCAAATGTTTCTTTAATACTTTCTGAATCCTTTACCCTCCTCTGCAGTTAGATATATGTTCTAAATAAATTGTAGGCTTGGTAAGACTGTTTCTTTCCAAATAATTATAGTCAATTGTTTATCAGTGTTTTAAGTAGAACCCAGAGAATGTTAGAAGAATTTATAGGCGAATTCTTAATAAATGAAAGAGTTCTATGGGGAACCATCCATAACCCATCCATAGGTTTTGGAAGTCGCCTTTCTTAAAAGGGGCCAGATACATTAATCTGAGTACACATACAACTCAGTCTTTTAATCTCCAATAGAGGATTAAAAAGTAAGCCTTATTTATCTAAATATGAATGGTAATAAACACATAGAAATGTATGAAGGTTGTACTCCCAGAAATATAACCTGTGAAAGCTGCCAGTAAATTGTCTGACATGCAATTTTGAATAAATAGACATAGATAGATTGCCAGACCAACCACTGGCAACCATAAACTACATTGTTGTTACTGTGTTCTAACCACTCATGTTATGAGGTACATAGCCAGAGCCGACAGGTGTGTGAGACCTGAAGTAAGTAGTAAATTGTCCACTTGGCCTCTACAGCCATTTGAGTTGTGAAGTAGATCAGTCTTCTATAATGTAAAGTGGCTGCCAGCAGTTCCGGGTGCTAGGTGCTAGTTAAAAGACAGGGTGTGGTTGGTAACCTGATACCCAGGTGGGATGTATTGTGTGGAGGAGGGGAGGGACAGGTTGAAAACCAATCCCTTGCTCTTAGAAAAACAGGTGTATAAAGAGGACAAACTGGATTTGTACCTGTGCAGAGATCACCCACACACCTTAAACCTGAATGTATTGTTGACACACGGTCTACGGGATCTTAGCTTCCATTAATAAAAAGTTGTTTTTGTCGTTGGATAAAGAAGTCCAAGGGGCACATGGATGATGATGATGATGATATCTCTTGTTCTTAGCTGACCTGATCCTCTGTGGGATCTCTCCCCAGCCCATCCTATTCACAAATATTCAGCCTTGTGTAAGCAAAATTTGTTAGGGAAAAGTATTCTGAAAGACTCATTGTTATTTGCATGCATTCTGTGAGCTCGTGCAATTTATCCAGTGGCCGAGCGCTCAGGTCTCTGCTCCCGCCCCTGATATCAGATAGCAAGGGAAGCCCAGACCTCTGGGGGAAAAAAAACTGTTTAAGCAAATGTATTTTCTGAATTTCATACAGCTTAGCCCCAGCCCTAGAATAAGTCCTAGATCCAGCCCTCGCCTCTACAGCCTCAGCACCAGCTCCAGGGCCGGCTCGACCCAATAAACAAACTAAACATTTATTTATGGGGTCGGGCCCCCCAAAAAACCGTAGTAAAAAAATTGCTTTTGCTAAATAAAGAGCCCCCGACACAATTTTTGTTTAGGGCCCCCAAAACCATAGGGCCGGCCCTAGCTCAGGGTTAGTCATAAACTATATCCAACTTCAACCCAATATAGTGTGATATGGCCCTGATCTCAGATTAAAATATCTGAGATAAAATCACCTGTAAAGGGTTTATGATGATGAAGGCCAAACTAGTGTTGCTATAATCGGTAGGGTGATTGGTGGGCATGGTATTAACTATACAGGAGATTTGTTCTGGCTTTAGTGTTAAAAGGATCTTATGGAATCACTCGGGGTCCATCTGAACATCATCCGTATGTGATCCCCTTCTCCAGTTGCTACACGCCTTTTGGAATGTTACAAGGAGGAGTCAACTCAGGTGCAAGTGTTGTCAGAGTCGCATTCTAGTCAGAGTCCAAGCCTGGAACTAGGAATCCCATCAGAATAGGATCAATCTAAATTCCTCAGGTAGATTGGTTAGCCTCGACTAGGTTAGGGGCCATGCAGTGAATTTACTCAAAATCTCGCCATATGCTTAGCTGACGGCATTCATATGATCTTATATAGTCTTGTATAGGAAGTAGCCTACGAGACAGGCTGATAAGAGTTTCAGAGGTGAGCAGCGCGAGAGGAGGAGGAGGTTGATAGTTCCGCGGTGCTCCTGGACAATAACACATCTTCTATTGTCTGTCGTGACACAAGGTAATTCTTTCTGGGTGGTGGTGGGTTAAAATAAAAACTGCAAATGTAATGTAACTAATCTTGTTTCTTTTTCTAAGATTTTCTTCAGCGAAATCTTATCAACGTTGTACTTCTTATAGACTTAGTGTGTTACAGAACCCTTTGTAAAAACGTGGGAATCGGTTGCAGTTTCAGCTTGCCATAAAGTCGTATTGAATGGTTAGTTGTAAGGTGTGCCACTTGTGAGTTTCCATCGGTGAGTCCTGAGCGAGCGTATTCACCGGTTTTATGGCGCTACAGCGGGGTTAGCCTCCATGATACTGACACTCCAGAGTCGCATAGTCTGCACAGTCCCTGGATGTTTTTATTTATATTTGTTACTATGGTCTACATTAATTAAAATGCTGGTCCACCAATCGACTGAGAGCAACTCATGCCGGACTTGTGACCGCGGGACGAAGATAAATCACTTTAGACAAGATGACCGAGCGCTCTTAGCACAATTAAGATGAATAGCTATAGCCATTTGAAATAAAATTGTGATAAGTCCACTTTAATTTAAAAAAAATTGATTTACGCACAGGCGCGTAAAATGCAAACTGGAGAGATGGTGTCCGCATTCGGATTTGTCCCCTAGATGCGCTCTGGCGTGTGGAAGCGCCCCAAGATATTAAAGCTTCGCCTCTGACCTTAATCACGACAAGAAACTCATCTGTGACTGTCACTCGAGACTATTTGAAGACAAATAATTTCTTGGTCACAAAGTTTGCACTTTTCCGCGGGATAGGTATACCTTATTGCCAGAATTAATAATGTCTATTAATTTGATCGCCGGAAACATAATCACGGTACTTGGCATGTCTACAGTGTAGGCTATCCCATGTATTGGTATTGTGTCTTGCTCGAATCTTTGAATCTCCAAAACACATAGTATGCAGGAAGACCTACGTAAAACGCGTGCTGCCAAAAGCACACAGTCTACCGCCTACAGGCTAGCTGTCCATCTAAAAACGACAATAAATGTTTTTTTGTTTTTGTTTTTTTTTACAAAATACTTCCTTGCAAAAACATACATTAAATTCTGACAAATTCAATACCCCACGGCTAGCACTGTCCCGTGTTGTAGGTGCTGTTAGATCGTCGCGTGGGCGGCACCAGCTGGCTCGCTTCTCGCGCTCCCCACGCCGACCGTAGTGATGCGCAAAGAAATGATGCTGAAAACCCAGTTGGCACGACGCACGCGGTGGGAGGGAATACATGCTATAAGGCGTGTTATGATGTGGGAAACACAAATGGATTAGAGCGGGGCTATAGAAGCACAGCGTCTTTCCCTCCGTAAAGACTCTGCAGGTTGTCCCCAACACGCGGACAGAAGGCGGCGAGGCCGGAGACGCGCCGTGGGAAACCCAACGTTTACATGCAACGCCATGGCACTAAACCCACAGGCGTAGTGGGTAGTTCGACCGCAGGCTAGATGGTTACCGGAAAGCGGGGGATATAGGAATATAGTCTTGGTTTGTCCGGTTTTAAGTATCTAATGGAAAGACGAGGTGACGGAAACTACCCGGTGGAGACCGTTGACAGTCTTGATAGGAGAGGATCCGGTAAGCTGTCTCGTTCTGAGAACACACAATTTAAATGTCCAAACATGTCCAAACATTCAAATTGTGAGAACAGCACCATATATTAATATTGCATAAGGATAGAAAAGTCTCGAATGAACTGGAAAGTAGGCTTTAATTCCCTGATTCAACAAGCTGTTCTTTTTCTGTGGAATTTGGAATGATCCTCTATATTTTATCACACGATCACTTAACAAACATGATAACTATTTTTTGTATTTGTGTAAGATTCTTGACTAATTGATTGTTTGGTTTCTGTGCACCTCGCAGTGCTGCCTATTCCAGTCCAGTGTTCACAGTCATCGTCACGGTCAGCATGGTCACATCTATTGTAGTGAAAAGATGTAGAATGCTGGAAGGGCTTGCTTTGTGCTCCCTCTAAACTGCACGCTCACATTCACCAGCAGGAGCCCTGCAGCAAGGAGAATGTGATGTCACAATTCAATGACTTTGAAGCATTTGTCTGTAAAGACTGAAAACTTGTCATTCAGACCTGCTGGAACCATGCAGGCCAGTGCAAGCCCAGACCCTAGTCTGCAGGACCTGGAATTATCAGACCAACACCTTTCTGCGCCATACAGCCCCCCCTGTATGGCGCAGAAAGGTGTTGGTCTGATAATTCCCGGTCACACATAGAGCCTCATAGGTCACACAGAGTATTTTTTGCTGTGCTTCTGCTGTAGCTTTCTAGACCTGATTTAACACTGTAACACAATTGCAACCCCTGCACGCGAGGTGAGAAAAGTGAATATGAGATATTTAAATCAATATTGGAACAGGCTTGCTTTGGAATGGGTGTTTTATACGACCCACCTGGGATGCAATTTCTCATAGAGGGTACGCAGTTACAGTAATAACGCATTCCAGGCAGCATCTACTGGCATGAAGCAATTTTGCAATGTATCGTACCTGAGCAGACATCATATAATTCAGCCAACCATTACTCATTCATCTGCCACCTGAATCACTGGCACCTTAGATCCAGACTGGCATGTCTTTTTGTTTGGTATTGATTGAAATGTACTTCAAATCCCCCTTCACTCAGGCTCTCTCCCAGGTGAGACCTTCATTGTTCATAACCAGCCTGGAATAAGTCTCCCTGAGCAGGAGCAGAGTGCCACCATGAGGAGTAAAGACAACTACGTTTCCGTCCCGGTGGAGGAGAAGTTTCCTGAGCCGGGCCTTCTGGGAACCACCAAGGACACTCAGGACGACTGCTACAACCAGTATGACTCCATAGTAAGTACATAGTGCTCTCAAACTGGACCCAATGCAACTCAGCCCCACAGAACACAATACAGCTGAAAGGAGAACAGAACAGGGGTGCGTTTCCCGAAAGCGTCGTAAGCCTAAGTTGATCGTAGAATCCATCGTAGGACGAATCTTAGTTTTACGGGCCGTTCCTAAAGACATCGTAGCTAAAGTGTCTCTTGAAAATTCGTAACTTTTGAAAGTGCATAGATTAGCCTACTCCTTACGAGCATGTTTGGGAAACGCAAGTAAGAAATATCGATGGTTTTGTTTTTTTGCTCGATCGTTGCTACGATCCATCGTTGTCGGGAAACGCAGCCCAGAGTAGTAACAAACCAACCCAGGCAGAAAACTTAACTTTATTACCTAACCCAAGCCAGGAGGAACCGACCCAACAAAACACAACACAACAGGGCAGAGAATGACACAATTGGTCCATTATTTTTACTCTGAGGTATTGGCACTAGTCTGCTTCTGTTTGTTGTTCTGTGTTCTCCTGTCCTTTGTTTTGAGTTCACTCTGCTCCATCCTTCTGCCTCAGGAAGTTGAACACAGTTCCCTTATGATTTGGGTACTCCTGCTGTACACGTTGATGATACTTCCTGTTCTCTCTAAATGCCTTCCTTAAAACGGCTTTGATGCTGAGCTGAGAATGCAAAAATGTAAATAAGGGATGAATCCTCTGGTTGTACTCTGGGGTCTGCGTTGGGAGTACAACAATCTCCACCAAACCTAGACAACGCTGATAATTATATTAGCAATAATTGCTGTGTTAATAAACATCCCCAAAGCCATGTCTCCGAAGCCTGTTAATAGCTTTTGAAGTCAGCAGAGAAACTCCGGTGAAGACCTTTGTAGATGTAATGAGACTTTAATTGTTTTTAAGGGATAAAAATGTACAGGGAAAAAGTTACTGTTGGGTTCATGGATTAGTGTGCTGAGAATTCTGCATCTTGTCAGCTTTAGACACGATGTTTCAGGATAAGGTCCCCAAACTAAATGATGTGCTGATGTAATACCCCACCTGTGTTGCGTTTAAACCAAGCTGGACCAGCCCTTCATTAGGCTGTGCTCATGTTCTGTATCTGTACACGCTATCACAGGTATGTAAAGTACACATGATAACTTTACTGCATAAATTATCATGCTTATAGGGCTTATCGAGGTTATCTCTGCATCGTGTTGATGAAAAGAGATGTTCTCTAGGCTACATACTGTCTCTGCTGCAGAGCTGTTTATCATCGCTAAGTGTGCATCCTCCATGTTCAGTCGGAGGTGGCTGGGTCAAGTCCCCTCCCTCAGGTCACAACTGTACAGTGAATCAGCGTGGTCATTAGACCCTGACCCCCCCGCCACCCCTCCCCATCCCCACCTCTACTGAGAGTGATAATGTATGCTAATATGTGATCTAGTGTATGCCTGATGATGCCTCTGTAGACCTAGGCTGAATAATTGCTATGCAGGCTGGCTCTGTAGAGTTCTGCTGATCTCTGCTCACAGCCGCTGCAGGAGGGTGTGGGTGGTGGAGGGAACTCTGGTAAGGACGCTGGAGATCTCAGTTCCTGTGTCTGTAAACGGAGCTCTCCTATTGGTCCTCGGCGGCATACTGTGCTGTTCACAATGCATCCTCCTCCCGACCTGGAGGGACTTCCTGTTGTGAGGGGGCTGAGGCTGGGGCCGATGGGGCTGCTCTGTGTGGGGAGTATCAAGGCTGGATTGTGTGTCTGGGCTGAAGAAAAGCAAGGGTGGGTGTGAAATACTGGTTGATGGATAGAAGATGAGAACATTTGGTGAATATTGTCCATTTCATTTGCCAACATATTCAAGTGCCCATAGCCTGGCTGGTAATACTCATTCTTGATCCTTATAGAGCAGCCTAGCTCCCTTCACATCTTTGTTATAAATTCTAGTATATGTACTATAGTCCCTAGACTCTAGGGCCTAGAGCCTCAACATTAAAAACATAAATAGGAAATGACAAGAAGATAGTGTGTTTTTGGGGGCTAGTGTGGCTTATGTGTCACTGAGGACAAATACCCATCTCCAGAACAAACAGCTGCTGATTACACATTTTCTCTGCATCATTTGCACCCCACCTCCATCTCTCCCCGACCTCCCTGACCCCTCCCCCGACCTCTACATCCTACCCTCAGCAGCACTGTCATGTTTAATCTGTCACCATCTGAAGTAGCCTGACGATAACCATGCCATTAAACTATAGCATTGTTGTTTTTATTAAAGCCAGAGATGAGGTCAGCCCTCACAGGTCTAGTATTATGGGATGGCTCTCCATGATTTCTACTGTCTGATTGGATACCCTAGTTAATTTCACAGTCGTTATGACTTCGATGGGATTAGGTTACTTTATGACATAACATGTGATATTCCTCGGTAGATAGATAGATTATTATCATGGTATGACCTAACATAAAGTCTGGGAAACTGCAGGTCTCACCTACAGTTTAAAGATGCCACGTGTCTAAAATTGAGCTTTTTACACTGAAACTACAAAGCCATGTGCTCACAATTTGGTCCCCTCCCTCCCTCAGTTGCTGAACTCCCTAAAGCCAGACGGGGCCCCGCCAGATCACGGCCTGGGCCCGTACTTCCAGGATGGCAAGCGCAGGGTGGACTACGTTTTGTCCTACCAAGTCCAGAAGCCTACCAGTGTGCGGCGCAAGCCCTCGCGCTTCTCGGACAACGCCCTGGTCCGAGGCCTGCGACGCAGCCTGAGCTGGACACGGAGCCGCCCTGCCCCGCCACCCCGGCAGGACCCAGAGCTGGCCGCACAGGAGAACCGGCTGGATTACCATGACGATGACCGACGCTTCAGACGACAGGACTTTGAGGAGAACCTGATGGAGATGGGACTAGAGCTGGAGCGGGATGAGGGGGTGAGGACTGGTGAGGTAGAAGAATGGAGGGGTGAGGTGAGGTGAAGCAGAAGGAGGAAGGTAGGAAGAGGGGTGGTGAGGTGGTGGAGCTGACAGGTGAGGAGATGTGGATGTAAATGGGAGCCTGCTGAAGATGGTTGGTAGGTGTTGCAGAGGTTGAGAAGAAAGGGGGTGTGTAGGGCGGATGAGGTTGAGGAGATGGAAAAGGAGGTTGGGGGGAAGGAGGGGATTTCTAGACAACTGACACTTGCCTGTCTGTTGTCTATGTATTGATGTTTGCTGATTACGTTCTCTTTAGCAACTGAATAGCACATTAAATCACCTCTTACTCAAATTGGTTATCGACACAGGCGCTCCCCAGGTTCAGTACCCTGACCAGGGCTGCTGAGGAGGGTGAAAGTAGCTGGTGCTCACAACTTGCCCCGAGGAGCTGCTTGTGGTAGATATGTCGGTCTGATAGAGAAGACACTTTTCTGACAAGAATGTGGTGGAACAAGTCTCCACGGCGACACAACGGACCTTTGTTCTCACTGTTGTGGATCCATCTTTGTATTTACACTGTAACAGGCTTTTTAACACCAGCATACCTCCACCAAGATTCAAATGCCTGCATAGAAACAACTAGACAAACCACCCCATCTCTCTTTCTTTCTCTCCACCTTTCTTTTGTTCTCTCTCTACCATCTCTTTCTATCTATAAAATGATATGATGAAAGAGTATATATATATATATATAAAATCTCTTCCTCTGGAGGGAAAAATCTATATTTTTCTGTGAAAAATACAGCGACTGTAGAATAAGACAGTTTTACATAGTGGGTAACATGTACAGCTAGACATCAATATGAAGCTAAGGAGTGGAGAGGTGTGGACAACCATCTGACAAGCAGAGAGATCTCATGAACACACACCCTTACCATAGAAAAGTTGATTGACGAGAAGGAAAGTCTTTACCATTGAAACCACCACCCACATCCCTATAATGCATAGTTTACTACACAAACAAATACACCCCCACACACACACACAGAAAGGTATTGAGACAATCATCAGGAAGAACATTTGTGTGAACGTGCGTGTGAGAGTGTGTTTGTGTGTTCTGTACTGCAGTTCAGACTGACTGCAGTACAGTCAGTCTGCAGTGTTCGGAACAACAGACAGGTCAGAACCTTGGAGTGGGCCGGGAGGATGGGAGGATGGGAGAGGAGGTGGAGGGAAGGAGCGCGGGAGAGGAGTAGTGCAGGAGTGGAGGACTGGGGAAGTGGTTTGGTGGCGCAGGAGAGAGGGTCTTATATAAGCACTGCTGTTTATACAGGAGACAGAGGAGGTAACTTCTGTCCTACACTGTATATCCTCTGTACTGGAGATACGGAGGGGGGGGGGGGGGGGGCGCAGGCAGCTGGAGAAGAATCAGTCAAATCAGGTCATTAAAGTGGCTCTGTAATACCATTATACTTCCTATAGATTGCGCATGGAAGATTATAGAAAAGCAAATAATTGGAATGATTGGAAAGTAAAGTCATTGAAACAGATTATTGTAATGTGAGTGAACTGAATGAAAGGCTGATTGCAGATAAAGCTATGATGGCAGGTATGTTATGTGTAAGGTTGCAGTGTGGAACAGTATTCTATTACTCAACCACTTCCTTCCTTATGCCCGTACATGTCTGTGTCCCCAGAATAAGATTCCTGGGATCGGCTTTCTGAAGATCCACGCCCCCTGGAACGTTCTCTGCAGAGAGGCAGAGTTTATGAAGCTCAAGATGCCCACCATGAAGGTCAATGTCTATCAGTGCAAACTACAATTCTGCCTTTTATGACATTAATTGTTATAAAAGAGCTGTAACACAAATAAAATCATGGTTTGATTTGATTGGTGATAGGAGGAAGATCTACCTTATAAAATCAGCAAATTACAGGTTTGATTTGAATTATCGGACCGTCAACCACATTGGCTGGGGAACACAGTTGACCGGTTGTTTTCCTCCTCGGTGCCCACACTCCCTGTTCTGTCCTGCAGGTGTACGAGGTGAAGCAGGGGAGCAACCTGGTGGAGAAGGTCCGGCTGTTCATCCACAAGGTGACGGCTCCCCTGCACCCCAAAGTGGATACCAGCCGGCAGCAGAGCGTCAAACCGCTGTCCCATCCTTTCTCCAGAGAGAAGCAGCACCTGTGAGTATCAATACTTAACATCTAATACTCACACCGTGGCCTGCTCATCTGGGAGTACTGATACTATACGACCTCAATACATTACTGTTCAAAATGCTATACGACCAGACCCTAGTTTGGTTCAAAACACGCGCTCTGTGGAAACGTTAGGCCTCTTGATCTGGTGACTGATCCACTGCAGATATTTATAAAGGGGTTGGATTTTCTTTCTGTCTGAATGTGGGCCAACTGCTAGTGCCAAGATGTCCCTTGGTGCCTGTGTTCTCTGTCGCCCTGACACGTTGATATGGAGAGAAAGACACTGCTGTTACAGGAGTACGGTCAGTGTGGTGAACCTCTTGACTGTAAGGAAGCAGGAACAGAATAAGTGGAATGTGTTCAGGAATGTTATTGTTTAATTCAAGTGTGTGTTAGTGTCTGGTGCAGGAGCATCCTAGCGGTGTGTCTGTGTGTGAGTCACTGTGTTCTTCTACCACAAAATTGATTATATTTTCATGGCACCTATAATTCACATTTCAGGAGCAATGACAGTAATCACCTAGCCGACGCTAGCTGGACTGAAATGAATGGAAAAGAAATAGCTTGAAACCTTTTACACAGGCTTGCATGCACAAACATAATTACGCACATGTGCACTAAGGGACGTACACAAATTTGTGTACCCACACACAAACACTTGAGGGCACACACAGATACATGCACGTACACACACTGCTGACTCCTCTGTCATACTGACATGTGTAATAAGGATCTTACAACTGCTACAGGCTCTAATCATGCAGTGAAACCTGCTGCAAAATGCTCTATGGCTGGCTTGAAGGTTGACTGACGGAGTATCTGGATCGTTCATGCCAGCATTGCTGGCATTCATGACCGATTTATTGGGTTCTGGTTATTGTGAAAGGATTTTAAGAGGATAGTTGTTGTGTTTTTGTTCACAGGTTTGATCTTTCAGACAGAGAATCCTTCTTTGACACCAAGACAAGGAGTTCTATCGTAAGTGTGTGTGCGCGTATGTTTGTGTGTGTATTTCTGTGTGCAAAGTGCCTGTCAATACAGCTGGCCTCCAGAGCACCACTCCATTAGTTGAGTGAAAGTGTCAGTAGATTAGAGTCAACATCTCCATGATAATGTGTCCCAGAGTAGTTCATGTCTGGCACAGGAACACTAGTAACACATTTTAGAAATGACCATCTACACATACTGTCAATTTAGGTGTATTTTATTGTCTCACCCACTGGAATGAAGCCAATTGGACCAGTCTGAAATGTGTCAACTGTGAGGTAAATCAAATGTACCTGGAAAGGGAATCATCACAGCTGTCTAAGATAGAGATCCTGCTGTGGTCTGTATGGTGCCTGTGTAAATGTGTGATCAGTGTGTGCATGTGAACATATTTCTGTCCCTGTCCAGGTCTATGAGGTCCTGAAACGCACCCGGTGTAGTCAGGTCACTTACACCATGGGTAAGACTTCTCTCTACCTCTTGAACGAATCCTCTCCATCTGTCCAGAAGCCCATCTGTCCACAGCCAGAGCTGTGTTTGGTTTGATACTGAAGCTTGAGTGTGGGATTTCCATGTTAGAAAGTGAAGCTTCTCCATTTGACTTCAACAGGACTCACCAGTCTCCTTGGTAACGCTGTCTACATGTCTGCCTACCCTCTGCATGATGTGAGTGTTACATCACATGAACTAGACCGGCCCACGGAGCTATGCTACATGTGTACATTTAGTTATTTTAGTCATTTATGTAAAAACATGGCTGTAACCACGGTGATCTGTGTTACAGGGAGACATTGACAGTCCCACTGATGAGGCAAACGACAGGAAGGTGAGAGGTTAAAGGTTACAAGTGCACGCACATATACACACACACAGTAGCAGAGCTCTAATATGGAGCTGCTCTGACTTTCACCAGCAGAATAATTATACTGTTTGCCCGACGCGTTGGATGTGTCACCAAGGCAACCGCTTTCATTTCTGTCTGGGCGGTTTAGGAGCATAAAAGCTCACACACTTGCACACACTCACACAAGCGCACACACACACACTCACATACACGCTCACACACAAACCACACACTCACACATAGAACCCTGGCTCTCTCAGTACTCTAATATGGAGGGTAATGCTGCTGAAGTTTGAAATTGCTTCTCTTGAGGCGGTTGTGATTCTGTAGGACCTAACAGCCCATTATGTCCTTCACTTGACCTTGGGACATAGAGTAATGCATCATCCTCCTTCTCCATGTCTGGGGTGGTGGTCAATCAAATAAATAGTATACATTCCTGTATTAAATAATAAAATAAAAAAATCATAGTAATAATAATAACGGTAATAATTTCAATACATATTTTTTTTTAATTATCATCGTATAAGTGTTACAGCAGTTATACAGTATCCTGTAGTTGGAGGAGACCTCAACCTTAACCTGAAGTCTCGTAGCTGCAGGACAGTTTGTTGGTGAGCTACCCTGAATGTTAGGAAAGCACAACGTTCCTATGTGACAGGCTTGGCTCGAGGGGGTGTGATTCACAAACACGCACACGCTCAAACATATTCACACACAAACACATGGACAGACATCCACAAACATCCATAAACACACAGTTTACATTAGGAGTTTTAAGGTTTTTCTTGTTTGTCCCTCTATGCTCTTTGTAGCTGCTGCACGAGGAATGGGCAAGTTACAGCGTGTTCTACAAATACCAGCCCATTGGCCTTATCAGGTAGGAACACCACCCGTACCGGAACATGGGAACTCACTTTACTAGTACAATAACAAAGGAACCAACCTAACCAATAACGGAACATAGGAACCCACCTTGCCAGTGTCAGAGCAAAGGAACCCTCCATTCCAGAATATAGGAAACCACCACACTAGTAACAGAACACCACATCAAATACCATCAGAGCTTCATGGATTTAACTTGTTTATTAACTGTTGGTTGATTTGATCATATCTGAGTGTGTGCATGTTCGGGTGATGTAAGGGTCAGTGAACTGTCTCGTTTCTTATAGGAAGTATTTTGGGGAGAAAATTGGTCTGTACTTTGCCTGGCTGGGTGTCTACACCCAGATGCTGATTCCTGCTGCCATCGTGGGAGTCATCGTCTTTCTGTATGGCTGTGCTACCGTCGATGACGACATCCCCAGGTGCACTCTCCTACTCACTCACTTACTCTCTCTCTCTCTCTCTCTCTCTCTCTCTCTCTCTCTCTCTCTCTCTCTCTCTCTCTCTCTCTCTCTCTCTCTCTCTCTCTCTCTCTCTCTCTCTCTCTCTCTCTCTCTCTCTCTCTCTCTCTCTCTCTCTGTCTCTCTCTGTCTCTCTCTCTCTCTCTGTGTATCTCTCTCTCTCTCTTTGTCTACACACACACCTACACACACTATCACTGAACACAAACACAGTTGGACCAATCAGATGTCCTGAGCATGCCTCAGAGAGGCATCGTGTCACCATGAGGACTCTCTAAGTGACAGCAACAGAGGGTGGGCTACACACACAGTGCGACAGACTGATTCAGGATTATTTCTGTTTACCACTAAACAAGGATTTAAATTTGTATTTTTAGATTTTAAATCCAGACGTGTGCTGTCCTAGGGCCAGATCAGGAGTATTGTAGGCTGGAATGATTCAAAACCCAATTGTAGAGGTTTTAGAGGGTCTATAGATTTTTGTCTGTCTCCTCTTTAATCAGATAGATTCATTTGCTGCCTCGTTAAATTGACATGTACATTTATTCATTTATCAGACGCTTTTATCCAAGAGAGAGCTTTACAAAAAGTGCATAGGTCAATGATCATAAACACCGAGATAGCCCCAAACATTGATGAACTGTCTGCCTCATTCAGGCTTAGTAATGAGTGTGCTGTAATGAGCTTGATGATGTCACCTTTCCACCTCCCTCCCTGTCTCCCACTCTTTCAATTATTCTCTCTTCTTTTCTCTTTTTCTGTGTCTCTCCCTAATTCTCCTCCTCTTCTACCCGCTCACCCGTCCTCCCACTCCCGTCACCCCTCCCTCCCCAAGTATGGAGATCTGTGACCCAAGGAACAACATCACCATGTGCCCCATGTGTGACCGGGCCTGCAGCTACTGGAAGCTAGGGACAGCCTGTGGCACAGCCAGGGCCAGCCATCTCTTTGATAACCCTGCCACTGTCTTCTTCTCCATTTTTATGGCTCTCTGGGGTAAGGATGCACACACACAATAACACCCACTCAAACACACACGCCCACACATGCACGCCCACACACATGCATGCACACACATACGCACACACAAACATCTTTCATGTCTTGTCAGCCTGCCTTGCCATCTGCCACCCAGCAGTAGAACTAGAGCAGGGCCAGGTCGTCACAGTTACAGAGGGATCGTTGGCCGCTGACATGCAGAGACCTCTCCAGACCCCTCCTCCTACAGCGTCTGTCTATATAGATCTTAGCTTCCTACAGGCTGGAGACTTAACTGAGTCATGTGAAACCATACCTTACGGTTATGGAGATCCATCTTGTCTCATCCCACACCTGCCACAGCCCTCTTCTCTGCACCTGTTGCCTGGGGTGGTGCTGATGTTGTTGTTGATGTGCTTATCTATGCTAGCTGCCATGTTTATGGAGCACTGGAAGAGAAGGCAGATGAGGCTCAACTACATCTGGGACCTGACAGGCTTCGAGGAGGAGGAGGTGAGCTCAATACCTGGGTCCAAATCACTACCAAGAAGATAAAATATTAATATTAAACATCATTAGACTTTGAGACATCCAGTGATTGTTCTGTTCTCTCTCTGTGTTTGATGTTCCTGAAGATGGCTGTCAAGGTTAGGAAAAATATGATTTTGTTTACCGAACGTTAACCTCTAAAACCTTTTGCAGAATGCTGACACACAAAACTGCAAAAACTGCTACTAACAATGATTTAAATTCCCCCCTATATTTTACACCGCTCTCTATCTCTCTGTATCTCTCTTCCTCCTGTTGTTTTAATCCTAAATATTTAACTCTGATGCCCTGACTGGAGCTCATATGAACCTGTTTCTGCTTCTGACTGAAAGCTGCTGCTGCTACTGCTTCACTCACTAACACTCACTCACTCACGCACACACTCTCACACACTCTCTCTCACACACTCTCTCTCACACACACACACACACACACACACACACACACACACACACACACACACACACACACACACACACACACACACACATACACACACACACTCTCTCTCACACACACACACACACACACACACACACACACACATACACACACTCACACTCTCTCTCTGACTGACCCTGTGTCTTTCCCTTAAGGACCACCATAGAGCTGAGTACGAGTTCCGGGTCATGCAGAAGAGACTGAAGATGGAACGCCTCTCCCCTGAAGTATGTCCTCCCTTTCCTTGCTTCCTGTCCCCCCTCTTATCCTCTTCTTCCTCTCCTCACATCTCTTCACCTCTCCTCTTCCTTCCCTGCCCCATATCCTGTCCTCCTCTTATTCTCTCCTTTCTTCTTCCAAATATCAGTATGTTGCAACCTCAACAAGATTCTTATGTCTGTCAGTTGAGCCCTTTGGCTAGCTAGATAAAAGACACACACATACAGTACATTATCTCTGTGTCTCTCTCTCTTCATTCCTCCATCTTCCCTCTCTCTCTATTCCTCTCTCTGCACCCCCAGCCTGTAGCTTGTTATCCAGCCTTGCTCATCTGGAAGGCCAGTCTGTGGCAGTCCTGACCTACTTATCAGAACACTCCTATAGGATTTGACTGACGCTGTGACTCCAAAAGGCTGCATTATATTAGCCTGGCCAAGCCACAGTGCACACACACCCCGGGCTACAGCTGGGCAAGACATGGAGGTTTTGCGTGTGTTTGTCTTGGTCTAGCGTGTTTCTGCATGAATACAAACAGCTTGAGACATACCTACTGTCTGAGGCCTGTGGTTTGTGTATATCTCTCAACATATTTTGTACATGTCTGTGCTTGCATGTTGTGTCTATGTGGATGTGTGTGTGCTTGTGTGCGCATGTGTGTGTGTTTCAGACGGAGAAGGTGAAGCTGACGTGTACTGACAGGATGCCAGCCTATCTGACCGCCTTGTTAATGATGATCTTCATGGTAACGCTCCTCTCCACCAGTATCAAACTGTCAGATGCCACAGTCAAGCCAGTTCCGCTTCTTCTTTCCCCAAATATCTGTTGACCTCTCTCTGCAGGTATGTGTGACCTTTGCCATCGTGTTTGGGGTCATCCTGTACCGGATCTCCATCAAGGCTGCACTGCACATGAGCTCCTACCCTGTCGCCCGCTCCAACATCCGCGCCACCGTCAAGACCACCGGAGCCATCATCAACCTCATCATCATCATCATCATGGACGAGGTCTATGGGTCCGTAGCACGCTGGCTTACCACACTGGGTATGCTACTGGTTTGAGTATAAAAGGGGATGGGTGGGGCTAGGATGGGCACCCAGAGGTTTATTGTCATTGGCTGGTTTTTTGTCTGTGTGTCTCAGAGGTTCCGAAGACTGACAAAAGCTTTGAGGAACGTCTGATTGTCAAGACCTTCATCCTGAAGTTTGTCAATGCCTTCACTCCCATAGTCTACCTGGCCTTCTTCAGGGGGCGGTGAGTGGCTCCCTCCATCACTCTTTCTGTCTTCTTTTGTTCGTTCTCTCCTTATTTCACTCTCTCTCTCTAGAGATGGATCCTGTCTCTAACCGTGTGTTTACATGTGTATTTTCCTAAGGCTGGTGGGTCGCCCTGGAAACTACCTGTACGTCATCGGTTCCTACAGGATGGAGGAGGTGAGAGTTTCATCCCATTGTTCACAGAGAATCCCATCTGATCTAGCTAAACAGACACATGTCTGTTGGCCTGTCTAATCTGTGATTTGCATCTTTCTGTTTGATATCATCTGTGCTCGGTTGGTCTTGTCTGGCAGTGTGCCCATGCAGGCTGTCTGATGGAGCTGTGCATTCAGCTGTGCATCACCATGCTTGGAAAGCAGCTCATCCAGAATAACCTGTTTGAGATCTGCATCCCGTGAGTATGCACACACATACAGTACACAAAGACACCCCCCCACCCAACACACAAACGCAAACATACTCTTGTACACACAACCAGTTATGTGACGCAATACAATGCAGTAAAGGCACTATCATGATCTAAAAAGATAATGGTTTGGGACATATGCCCATTTTCTTTTGTACTCTACTAAATCACCCACCAACACCCCCCACCCCACCCCACACCCTGACACAAACAGAAAGCTGAAAAAGCTGATCCGGAGGAGGAAGTCAGAGATGGACTCCCAGCAGGAGGCGGAGTTTAACAAGACACTCCAGCGCCATGAAAAAGACCACTTCCTGGGTCCCTTTGTGGGACTGACTCCTGAGTACATGGAGATGAGTACGTACTAATAACTAACCTTTAAACAGAAATACAAAACTATACATTATAAACCAAATACAAGTACTTAAAGTATATGTACAAATTATTTAGACTCCTGAGAGCCAGCAATTAATTGAAGTCTTGTACAGTGGACATTGGTTTTGGGCTAGTAAAGTAGCAAGCATACTGTCATTTATTTTTATTTATTTGAGAGGACATTCGACCTCTGATTGACTTCAGGAATAACCATGTACTGTAATTCTACTTAGTGAATTTAGTTATAGATCCATAACCATAGCAAAGTCTTCAACTTACAATATGTTTATTGGCCTAAACACTTTCGGTTATGTAAAATGTGAACATTAAAAAGGAGGAGGAGAATGCGCTGATCCATCTCTCTCCGCAACTATACTTATTTCACTATCCTTCCATCCTTCCTTTACTCTATCCCTTCACCCTTGATCCATTCTTCATTCTACACTTTCAGATGGTAGAATGAAAGTGATCCTTAACCTGTATAAAGGTGGATAAATGATATCAATATAAATTACACATGCACATACATATTTTCCTTCTGTTAAAAACACCAAGACTAAACTAGACTACACACTACACACTCTAAACTCCTTTATAATTGATGTTTCGGAATAAGGAAAGATTATTTATTTGTAGTGTCAAACATCTTTTCCCCAATGTTGATATAGGTCATTTAATCTGGATAAAAACACTAATGAATGATACGGAATCAGCTTGTCTCCATTGCCATGGTAACAGTGCTGGTTGATAGATGAGCAAAATGACCTTTAACCTGTAGTTAGATGGACAGTGCTATTGGATTGAGTGAACAGAGTATTAGTAGGGCCTTCAGCAAAAGCAGCAGTCGTGTAATGTGGGAGAGATTGACATGGACAAGCCTGACATAAGGAGAAAGATTAAAGGCTTAATGTCCTGAACCCTCTTTCTCTCAGCTACTATTTCCTTTTCACTATGCTTCCACTACTCTATCCCTTCCCCCTGTCTTCCTCCATTCATTTACATATCCATCCACCCCCCTCCTTCCATCTCTTTAATCCCTTCATCTTTCTACTTATACACCCCTCCACACGACTGTGATCTCTCTCAAGCCATCCATCCATTCCTTTTTCCTAACATCCATCCAACATCCCTTCATTATACACTTTCACCAGATCCTTAACCTGTTTAAAAAGTGGTAACATTTGGAAGCTGAAATTAGAAAACTGTTCTGCCTAAATATCCAAAAAGACTTGGTCTAATAGTAGATTTTTCCTTGTTCCAGTCATTCAGTTTGGGATGGTGACTCTGTTTGTGGCCTCGTTCCCACTGGCTCCTCTGTTCGCTCTGCTCAACAACATCATCGAGATCCGTCTGGATGCCAAGAAGTTTGTCAATGAAGTCCGTCGACCAATTGCTGCACGTGCCAAAGATATTGGTAGGTGTCTAGGATCTCCAATCATAGAGCCGTCCAATCGTAGAGCTGGACTTGGTTGTAACAGGTGGTTCTAAGTGTTTGATCAAGACCATTGGTAACATGGACTTCCTATCTTCCAGGAATCTGGTACAACCTTCTGAGGGGCCTCAGCAAGGTGGCTGTCATTGTCAATGTGAGTACCTGTCTGCTAACCCTTACCAAACCCTGGCCCCAACCCCAAACTCTCTGCTACCTGCTCCTACACTGGATATCAACATGTACCTAATGCTTTATGAAGCCTTTTAACTTGTCAGTGCTAAGGTGAGTTGTCTCTGGGGCCTTTCTGCGTGGAGTGTGCATGTCCTCCCTGAGCTCACAGAACAGATCGCTCTCCTGCCCATGTCCCTGACCAGGACATGAGATCCAAACCCCCACGTGGCTGCCCACTACTGTTCCTGCTCACCCTGGAAGTTGGACAGATGGAATGGGGGGGAAAGGCAGAGAGAGAATTTCTCCTGTGTGTTCCACCGCTCCCTGCACACACGGGTGTTTGTTTTTACCACAATGTGAGATCAATAAGGAATGTTCCTTTTCTCCTCTCCTCTACAGGCATTTGTGATCTCCTTCACCTCAGACTTCATCCCCAGGCTGGTGTATCAGTACATGTATAGTTCAGACGGCTCCATGCACGGCTTCGTCAACCACACACTCTCCTACTTTAATGTTACTGACTTCCAGCCAGGCACCGCCCCTGTGGAACCAATGCACCTGGGTTACAGCGTGGAGATCTGCAGGTATGGTGTGTGTGGTATGTGCGTGTGGGTCGGTTAGGGTGTATTGGGAATATGGTGTGCGAAGTAAACAGTTGTGCCTAATAGACAGGTTTATAGAACTACTCCCTAGTGCAGCAATGTGATCCTTTATTGATTCTGTTAGCTAGATTTCCAGCCAGTGCCATTATTGACTACACTAAATTGCCTACCACAGCTGGCTATCCAGGACCCAATTTCAATTAGTGTGTGTATTTGTGTGTGTGTGTCTGTGTCCAGGTATAAAGACTACAGAGAGCCCCCTTGGTCCAACGAGTCTTACGAGCTTTCTAAGGAATTCTGGGCCATCCTGGCAGCGCGCCTTGCGTTTGTAATTGTATTCCAGGTCAGAGGCGTCAAATGCGTGTACTGTAAACACTCACACATGTATAGTGCATGCTGTACATCCGAAACATGCCATTCATATTTGATTATTGAACGTAAAAAAAGCGCTGTTGTGTTATCTTTGGGTCATTGTGACCCTTCAGTCAATGTGACCCCCCCACGTGTTGCGACAAATTTACCTCATACAAAAATAAAGTGATTTTCTTTTAACAGTCTCACACCCCCCACAGCGCGAAGGTTAAAATAAAATGCCTTTATTTGTTTTTGTATTGGGTAAAGTTGTCGCAGCACAACGATGGGTCGTTGTGAACCAAAGGCAGCACAAGGGTTAACAGTCTTCCAAAAAAAAAAAAAGGCCTTGCACTAAACATCCATATTTCATATGTGTACATTGGTAAGTACTCCTCGTCATCCATGTTTCAGAGAGTCAACATCGCGGAGTGATTTAGATGTGAGTGTTATGAAACTGAGAGCTCTCAGTGGTGCTGAGAATGGAGGGCTGTCTTCAGAACCTGGCTCTGACAGGGGATGTGTGAACAGAACCAAGTCCATCATGTAGGATGCCATGCAGAACACCTGTCTAGCACTGTCACTCTGTTGTTATGCTCTCTGTGGAACCTAGCCCTTGTGTAGAATGCTATGCAGAACACACATACTATGTGATCCCTGTAGACACCTGGACCTCTCTATTCTATTCCTGGAGGAGAAGAGACTCTTCTCTCTCTGTTTTGCATTCCATTATGGATGTATGTCTTGTAGTTTTTGATTTACTGGTAACGGTGTAATGTCAAAATGTTATATATAACTATAATGGGGTCTCCCAATAGTTGAGTCTATTGGGATGTTTGTACAGATCATTCATATATAATTCCAATCTATACTATATTTATTAGAGTACATATAAAGTGACAGTTGTGTCTCCTCCATATAGAACGTGGTGATGTTGATGAGTGACTTTGTGGACTGGCTGATCCCAGACATCCCCAAGGACATCAGCCTCCAGATCCACAAGGAGAAGATCCTGATGGTGGAGCTCTTCATGAAGGAGGAGCAGGGCAAGAGGCTTCTCCAAGACCCTCCCCCACATAACCACACAGCCAATCAGAGCCTGAGTCAGCCTCGCTTGCGCCCCTCTTCCCATACTTTCACAAACAGCTCTAACTGTTAACTGCTAACCAGCAAGCTAACAAGCTGGCCCTTCTGTCTAAAACTCTAGTCTGGTCTTGTCTGGTCTAAAGTGGACTGGTATGGTCTGGACTGGACTGGTTTAGGCTGGAATGGGCTGGACAGGGTTATGATGACAACTGTACATAGCAGAGACTCTCTGCGTCTACAACTGCTCCATTCCCCTGACTTGTAACAAGTTGTATACAACCTGAACCCATGTCAAATTTTTGCTCCAACTTAGTTTTCCACTTGTCCCCTTTTTCTTTCCACTTGCCTGCTTAAATGTTCGTGTATAGCCCAAGGACACGGGGATACTTTAGGGGAAAGGATGTAGAGAGGGAAGGGTGACGTCTCTATGACGGTCAGGTATTTCACAGATCATGAAGCCTTGCATCCTCTTTTTATGAACAATGAATTTGGATGTTGGAGAATACTTTTTCTTTCTGGTATTCTAACTTCTTTTGTAACATTTGCCTTTGTATGAGATCTAGAGGATGTCGGGGCACAGATTGGCAGAGCTAAACAAATCCTGACCTTCTGTCAGTCTGCTCTCTGCTCCTCTCCACGTCTCTGTGGTCTGGGCCTGTCAGTCTGGTCTCTGTGTAATAGTATAGCTCGTAACTCATTTGAGAACAGCTGTGCAGCTGTGCAGGGAAACATGAACAACATGAGAAAATCTTGATTCATGCCAACTGGATCAAATGGGACTGTGTCTGTTAGCTAAACAAAGACAACAGTTGAGGTAAGATTAACTGTGACAGGATAATTGACTCTGGGCATGGCGCAGGATTTAAGTGCCAATGTATTGCTCAAAAACTAAGATTATAATCTACTACTTCTTTCATATATTTCAATTCTATTTTTATTTTAAATGGGGGGCTTGACTTAAAAAGTAAAAAAATTGCGAGACTAGAGGAGTCTGTGGAGGAGAGGGCAATATTCTGTCATTTAGTTCTATATACTTTGCTAATTTATTTGACTTTTGATATTTACTCTGCATTTCATATGTCAGAGATCTGTTGAAATTCAAAGGTTTCTAAAGACCTTTCTGAGGGTCAGTGTCATGTTAAAAACCCATTTGTAACCTGCACTTAAAGGGTCCTGAAAAAGTACAATGACTGAAATCTGACGTTGCAGTGACATCATCATGAGATTGAGTGGTAGGGTGGGGGCTGTGTTGCTGTTGCACAATCTGATTCTGACTGAATGACTAGAATGTCAGGTTGATGTCTGTGTTTGGGAAAAGGACTGATGTTAGATCCAGCCTCTTGTATGTTAGACAGATTTACTAGATAGAGAATATAGCTAGAATCTTACATAGAAATAGCGTGTATGTATTGTGTTTAAGTATATAGCATACTATACAATAGTACAAAACTAATACTGTTGAAGATATAGTACAGGGAATGCTCATATTGAGGTAGTAGAATGTGCAATAATTTATGCCAAGATGTGTACACTGTAGATGTTCAGCTGTAGATGTATTTGCCATTACACACACCCACACACACTCCTCCCTCAGACCACTGGAATGTATAATTTACTTGTAAGATATCTTTTTCAACGATTCTGTCCTACATCTACCTGTATTTGTGTGTAACAGATGTTTCTGTGGAACAAGTGGAAAAATGGTGTCCACAGAACAAGGGATCGATAAGGAAATGCACCAGTAGTTCCAGATTTTCTGCCATTTCTCACTCTTCTCTTTTATATGATCTTTGCTGCTGTAGATAAAGGAAGACAGAATGATACCAATAACTAGACTTTGTGCTTGACTTGCAACCAATAGTCAAATCGATTTCAAACACTCCAGTGTATCCCTGAGGAATCTGCTCCAACTTAACCGTTGTGTTATCTTCGGGTCATTCTGACCCATCAGTCATTGTGACCCACCGTCGTATTGCGACAACTTTACCGCATACAAAAACAAAGTGAAGCATTTTCTTTTAATCGTTGGGCTGTCTCAGACCCCCCACATTGCAAAGGTTAAAAGAAAATTATTTTAATTTGGTTTTGTATTGGGTAAAATTGGGTAAACACAACGATGGTTCGTTATGAACCTTTGGGTCATGTGACCCAAAGGCAGCACAAGGGTTTTAAAGAAAAACATTTACACTCTGGTTGACTTTATCGGTAGAGTAGAACCAGAGCAGTTTAATCTTAATATTTTGGTTACTCTATTGCTTCTTTATTCCCGATGTTGCTGTTGGACAGCTCTGTTGATGTCTATTTATATTGTACAGCACTACAGTTGGGTTCTCATATCTATGAGGTACTCTGCACAGACCTCTCTGGTAGGTTTGTTTTCCAGGAGTTAACTGATTGCAAATGTATATATTTGAAATAAAATAAAGTTAACTCAAAATTTACTATGTCCTGCTTGTGTTTGTGTCCATTGATATTCATATGAAAACCAGGAAAAAGATGACAGGGAAGATAGATTAGCTGGGGATCTGTTTTGTCTTATTTTAGCATTAGGTTAGATTACAAAACTATCTGAATTAGGAAATAATCCAAATGAAAGAAGCAGGTTATATCTGATAAAAACAAGGTTAGCCTGTCGTTTTATGTGCAATTCCTTGAATGTTCGTAAGCTTAGCCTGGTTTCTCGGACTATGATAATGAATTGCTCTCAAAGTCCAAAGTCTATTTTTCAAGTGACCCTGGCATTGTGCTACACAATCATAATACAAATGAAAAAATGCAGTTAAAAAGCACTTGGACTGATATAAACATTAAAAGCAAATGCCTCTTTCCCCTTTGCCTGAACAAGGAATTACATATCTCAGATTGTTTTATTTGTTTTATAATCACATTCATTATATTCCATGCTTTAAATTGCATATCTACTCAGACAAGTTCTTTGTAAAAATGTTTGTTGTTTACAAAAACATGTTGTTGAAAATAAAACAATACTTGAGCAAACAGATAGA
This sequence comes from Osmerus mordax, assembly GCF_038355195.1. Lineage (NCBI taxonomy): Eukaryota > Metazoa > Chordata > Actinopteri > Osmeriformes > Osmeridae > Osmerus > Osmerus mordax. The sequence goes on along the minus strand of NC_090062.1, from coordinate 10,553,831 downwards.
CATGCCCTCAGCAACATCCAAGCTGGTGTACACCATTCAGTAGGAGCAGAGGGAAAAGGGGTATCCAGGAAACAGGACATTTATACACGCAGCTTTGTGAAAACGCCTGGCTGTATGTTGAGGTCTGCTGGTGTTCAGCTCCAAATGAAAAACGCTCGTCTCTTCTGACCGAATCGCAGCGCGACACCAGTTGTTCGTCGGCCAGAAAGACCGTCTGATAGCTACTGGTCACCTCTCCAATTTGGCGTTTACCTTCAATGGTCAGTGACAACTAAAATCATGAGCTTGATGTTTGTATTGCAGATTTACATTTAGAGAGATTACTCCTTTCAGCTCTGAATCTTCCTCACAGGACAGGACCGCGTACCAAACTGACCTGGATCAATCACAAAGATCAACTCCATTTGCTGAACAGAACTGATGCTTTGGTTTTATTGCAGTGGGTGAGACAATTCAAATGCAACGTGTCTGCAAATTGTAACTCAGTGATTAATCATAATCTATATCTTATAATGGACAGAGAGCAGCAGCCACACAACCCAGTATAACATGACGACCACAAGCAGAATCATACTTCCCTACAATTACACATCCATTCTATTCCTTTCTTTTTCATTCAAACATCCAATCAAAGCAGCACCAAATAATCAGAAACAGCACACATGGTTGAGATGGAATTAATAGGACTCTAGGTAACCTATTAGGCCCCTTAAGTTCTCTCGCCTCTGTCTCCTCCTCCTATTCAAATTAATGTATTCCTCCTCCTTTCTTCTTGTCCTCTTCCTTCTCATTCTCCTTGGAGCTTTTCCAGTTCCTTCACCACCAGATCAGCAGTCAGGTTCAGGTCACAGCTCCTAAGGGCTCGTACAAGGTCATCCGCCCGTGCCTCAGCACCCTGGCTCTTCTCCCAGACACACAGCATCCCTGCCACTTGATCCTCCAGGACGTCGCGGTGCTTGGTGACCACGCTGTCCAGCATGGCCTCTGTCAGGCCCAGCCTCCGGCCCAACATCCGCCACTTCCTCCCAAGCTGGGCCATGATCACTTTTCTTGCAGCTTTTAGTTTGGCTGGAGGTGAAAAAGCAACAGTGAGAGGGAATGAGAAGAGTCACCAGCCATGTCTTTGATTAGATACTGGCTAAAGGAACGACTTGGGTGTGTGGTAGACTATAATTTGTGTCAGTATTGGACGCAACGTGTTGTATGTAGGGATTGGCAAACCTAGGCTTTCTGAAACACAAAAACAATTCAAACATTTTAGTCGGGGCCTTTGAAACGCTCGAAACTTTTACTCAACAGTGACATCTGCTGGCAGCTACGACTATGGCATACACAACAGTCATATCTAATTCTACAATAAACTAGTACTGGTCCTTGTGGTTGAACGGAATTATTGTCGTCCTGCAAAGCAGATGGCGTGGTATCGATTACGGGAGCGATGGTTTTCATTTAACAAAACAATCGGGTCAATCATGATTTTTGAACTGTTTGACACGATAAACTCAGTGTAAAGTTGTTACATATTCATATATATATTTATACATCTTGAAGTGGCAGACAAATGATCAAACATGATTTCGCTATCTGTCTCTAACTGTCTCTAACTGTCTCTAACTGTCTCAATCTCTCTCAAACTCTCACAACTCTCTCTACCAAGGTCTCATTCAAAACTTTTGGTTTTGCCACCTCATTTTATACCCCGACACAGTGTTTTGGCAAGTGCAACACATGTTCCGTTCAAGATCACGTCACAAAACGTTTCGAAACACTTTGTCACGTGACCGAAAGTGGTTTAAAAACCCGTCTCGAAACGTTCCGATGCAGTGAGTGTTGCAGAATGTGTCGAGACAGTATCGACACCGTAGTACAGAGCGGTACATACAACTTGTATGTCTTTCAATTACGATAGAAGGCTACAATTGCCTGATTTATATCAACACCTGTCATCTTAATTGCCTTTCTTTCGAGATTTTTCACAAAACATAACTTACTACACAAAAATAAATGAGTTATACAACAACACTGCATGTCATATTGCTGCCATGTTACAGTTGTCCTTAATTAGCGACGGCCTAAACTGTACGAAGAACAACACAAAACTGAGTACGGGGTGACTGCCCGCCAAGGCTAACCTGGCAACGGCTGTCGGTTTTCGGAAAGCAGTAGCTAGCTAGCCTAGTAGTATTAGCGCAAGCTAGCTATCTTCACCCAGACAGTAGCATCTCTAGAGTACCTTGTTCCGTTTTGTCCGGTAGATTTGTCTGTGGTCCAGGACACTGACTTTCAAAGTTATTCAATGTCTCAGCGAGATCTTCCCGACGAATTTTGTTCAAAAGTAATTTAAGCTGTTCCGTGTTGTTAGGTCCAAGTAATTGACGCTGCATCAATTCTTGAAAAAGTTTAATGCCACTGTCAACTTTCTCGAGACGCTTTTTCCCTAACTGTGGACAAAGGAACTTCATTTTTTCCAAATTGTCATCACGGAGATCCTCTGAAATTTTCAGTAAAACGCTGAAGAATTCAGTCATTTTGATCCAATTTTGAAGCGAAGGATTACAATACCTACACGGGTACAGTAGTCGAAACCAAAAGTAAGATTAAATCGTTAATTTCCTTGTATACGACCGGTTGACCTCTAGGGGCAGTATTGGATTACAAAAACATTTATCACAGGAAAAAGTCAAAGCAGAAGGCTCTGCAGGTTAAAGCGTGCTCTTTCATCGTACTCATTAAATCAATGGTTCTCTCTTTGTAAGAACTTTTAACTGTATTTCAAGGGCATTTTGCTGTCTGTCCACGTTAACCGGAATATGAACCTATATAAATATTCAGTGTTGTTTTTGTTGTTGTCTAATCTATGGTTCTTCGTCTGAGCATAAAAAGGCATAATAAAATATTTAACGTTTTGAATCGTACACAGATCGGTGATTTCCGTATTTTTATTGTGTTGATCATACAGTCCAGATGGTAACAGGCTAATTGAATATGTGGTGGGTACTTCAACATAAGGGGACTTCTCAGTCAGCAGATGAAGGCAGATTAGATGTTTCTGAGAGGGAAAGAAATGGAAAAAAGCATAAACAATTTAGCTGTTGAACCACAAGATTTGTGTTTAAGTTAACTGAGCATCTTGTGAGGGCAGGTTAGATAAACTCACAGCACTTGTACAGTGTGGTGAGCCTGATGATGTCATTCCTGCTCATCTCAGTGGCTTCACCAAAGGCCAGGTTTCCGTTGGGGATGGGCACCATGGTGGGTTTGTTGTTTTTGGAGAAGGCATACCTAGAAAACCACAATACCCACAATACACCACTCTTTATACAGCAGGGTGAAATGGATCTTGTTCTCAATGCTCTGGAAATCACTTTTTGTTTAAGTAGTTTGAGATGCACTTTTAGAGATTACAGAGGAATGTGTGACTGACCTATGGTACTGCATCACTGAGTTGTAGTCATAGGGAGTGCCCTGGTTCAGAGTGGCGATCTTGTCATAGGCAAACTTGTAACCTGATGGAAGGAGATCACTTTTCCAGTACTGTGAGGATACTCATAAAGTGAGAGCAAGCTAAAAAGAAAGAAATAGACTGATAAAGAGAAACAGGCACGTTGGGAGTAGGTGAGAGTGAGAGAGGTGGACACCAGATGGAGAGGACAGAAGTGTTGCTCCAGTGTTACTCACTATCTATGATGTTTTCCCAGTAGATCCTAATGTGTTTGTCCCTGTCAGAGCGGGTCTGCTCGTGGTTGAAGCCCAGGGCGTGCAGAAGCTCGTGCTGAACCGTGCCATGGTACAGGCAGCCCTGGCGATCCAGAGACACAGTCTGGCCACCACCACGACGACCAACATAGGAGGAGCACCTGCGTAGAGGTGAGGCCACTGGAATTCTAAACCTCAGATTATAAATTGTAGGTGATACGTTATTTATATGGTAATCTGTAGCAGGCTGACTGACCCGCTACGCGGCTCAATGCTGAGGTAGTCCCTGTCACTGTTGCGGTAAGGTCTGAAGCGTATGCAGGAGACGGAGGAGAAGGACCCGAGACCTCTCTCAATTATGGACCTCTCCCTGGAGGCTGGCAGAGGAGAGAGGAGTATAGAGCAGGAGAAGGAAAAGTGAGAAAGGAGGCATGAAAAGGAGCAGGTAGAGGAGCGATAAGAACGATTCATCAAGGAGGAGGAAGAAGGAGGGTCAGTAAAAAAGCCTCAGAACAGGCCTGCAGCTGACAGGGGTTTCAAGATATTCGTCCTAAAAGTAAATCCATATGGAGTATAGCCATGCAGTACTGTGACATACAGTACTGGTTGGAGATGTAGTAGGGAACGTAGACATTTCCGTCGCTAAACTTTCCCCACATGCAGCCACGGGAGGTGCAAGGGTCAGCGTTCCTCTCAGCCTCGGAGTCCACAGCGATGTCACCCTCAACCAGGATAGGTCCACCCAGGTCAAGGACTGGGGGGAACGTAGCAGAGGAATGACAGTCGGTAGAAGGTAGTCATTCTAACTAATGGGAGAAGCATATGTTAGAGGATTATTAGACTCTAACCAATGGGAAAACGGTATGTTAGAGCAGTGGTTCTCAAAGTCGGGTCCCAGGACCCCTAGAGGTCCGCGAACCATAGCAAGGGGGTCCACAAAATAATTTGCCATAAATTCTAAAATTGTGGATTCAAGAGCACAAAGGGTATGCTGAATGGGTGTTACGATTATGGGTGGGTCCCTGGCCCCAAAAAGGCTCTAACAGTGCATGTTGAGAGTCAGCAGTCTTACCCCTATTTCTATTGGCTCTCTCCAGCAGCACAGACACAGGCAGGCCCTCTGACAGTTCGACAGAAGTCTCGACCTTCAGATGACAGAAATGCAAAAGCAGATATGAATATGATTTTAATATGAAGTTATATTAATAGGTGTAGTTGTAGAAATTTTTCTGAGGTACGGTGTGTGTCCAGCGGGTCTACCTCGGTGAGCTCCTCGGCCCAGACAGAGACCAGCAGCAGGGCCAGGACAGCCCAGGAGAATCTAAACACAAACATGTTGCAGCAACGGACCTGCAGAACATCAAAAGCACTGGTCAGATGTGGTCAGTGGAAACACATGCATAGAGCACGCTGCCCGCTGTCTGGCACAAAGACTCACCTTGGAGCTTCTGCAAGTAGGTTTGAGGAAGGTCAGTGCAGCCAGCCTCTTATACGGTTCCCTCAGGTACACGTGTCAATACCTGAGCAGACTGGATCTCAGCATGCATCATCAGGTGGTAGTGTTCCCCCCAGGAACACCTGTTGATAAAGATAAGCACATACAAGGAGGAGGGGGAGCATAAGAGTGCAGAACAAAAACACTGGTCAGATGGCTAATACACACTTACATAAACACACACACAATTACACTAGCTACACGATTACAGGTAGGAGAGACAGAGACTTCAGTTCTGCTGCCGTACAAACAGATGGACAAGAGTTCCTACTTTGCTGTTCCTGCAAGTGGAAATACAGGAATATGTTTAGGTCAGCCTTTTATTTAGGGTGGAACTCTCTGGCCAGCCTACAGCTTCACATGTTGATAACAGACGTTCAACCACAGAGAAGGTAGAGTGGCACCGAACATACTCTGAAAAGCCTTGGGAAGCTGGGGAAACCCAGCATACGTTTGATGGGCACACAGCCACATCTTATCTGTGTTTTTCATAGCTCTGAGTAGCTTCTGTTAATATTCACAGATCGGCCTTTGTGAAGGACATCGAAACTTGGATTGTGTTTAGGATTCTGTTACTCCCCTGTATCTGACATAGACTCAACTAAGAAATCTTTGGGGTATTTATCAACTGTCTATACCTGGGTGTTGAATAGAATAGAACATTTTGAATGATAGTCATGTATGATTGTCTGGATGTCATGTTCTACTCGGGAAGTGAGCTGCTACTCTATTTTATTTCTTAATGGTACACTTTTAAATGGTGGTTATACACAATGTGAATTGCAAATATAAGTATTTCGTTTATTTCACAGTGTATAGTGTGGAAATATCTTGTCTACAGTCTACATCCATGTGAAACTGGTCATGACATAATATTGTGTTTATTTGATGAAGTAAACAAAAATGTATAATAACGAGTACAGTCCCATTTCAGATTTCCTTTGCTCAGATTTATTATGTTGAAGTTTTGAATTTAAAGTTAAGTTGTAAAATTAAGGTTGTTTGACGGGATGTCCGTCACCAGGGGGCCTTGAGTCCACAGAAGACGTCAACACATTTCTGGAGGGGGAGAAAGAGAGAGTCATTCAAACTCTCATGTTTTGGAACTTAACATAGAGCTGTTGAGTTATATTATATTATATATATATATATATTATATATTATTTTATATTGCATGGAACAGTTGTCATGTATGTAAACCCTAAACCTTCCTCTTTGGTCTCAGGGCCATAACACGTCTCTGTAAGCTAGGGAACTCACAGCACTGGTACAGTTTGTTTATCCTGGTGATGTCGTTCTGGCTCATCTGGGTGGCCTTGCCGAAGGAGACGTTGCTGTTGGGGTAGGGCACCATGGTAGGCTGTCCATTCATAGAGAAGGCATACCTAGAAACCGACACTTCCACATCAGAATGCATAATTCTCTGTGAAGCAAACCAGGGGTCACAGCAGAGGCTCTATTGTTGGTGTGTGTGTGTTACCTCTCATACTGCATCACAGAGTTGTAGTCATAGGGAGTTCCCTGGTTCAGAGTGGCAATCTTGTCGAAGTTATACCTCATGTCTGGTAGACAAATATATGGATAGACAGAGACAGGAGGGGAATCGAGGAGGAGAAAGATTGGATATGTTGAGTGAGCATTTTACAACCATAGTGTAAAATAAAAATCAAGAGAGGCCGGATGGTGAGGAGTGAATGAGAGACAGGTTGATGTTGTGTTTTTCTCACTGTCAATTACGTTTTTTACCAGTAGACTCGGGGGTGCGACCCCCCTTTCTGCACTGCACACTCACCAGACTGGACGTTCTGCAGCAACACCCTAATGTGGTTGTCCCTGTCAGAGCGGGTCTGCTCGTGGTTGAAGCCCAGGGCGTGCAGAAGCTCGTGCTGAACAGTGCCGTGGTACAGGCAGCCGCTGCGAGCCAGAGACACAGTCTGCGCACCACCCTGGCGGCCAACATAGGAGTAGCACCTTGGAGGGAAAGAGGAGTAAGATGGAGAGAGGAAGGAGTAAGGGGAGGACAAAATATGGTAGGAGGAGGAGAAGTAGCCAATGGAAGAGGAGCATAAGGAGGATAAAGAGGAGGAGGAAGAGTTGATGAAATAGGGGGACTTGTGAGGGAGGTTGCTCAATAAGAGAGCCTACTTAGCTGGAATGCTGGACCATTGTTTTGTTTGAAGTGTTTACACTTAATGATCCATTTTGGAAGATGTTATTTTACCATGGTTAGCTGCTGCATCTGAGTGGATAGGGACTCACCCATCGCGGGACTCGATGCTGAGGTACTCAGAGTCGCCATTCTGGTAAGGTCTGAAGCGGATACAGGAGACAGAGGAGAAGGACTCCAGACCTCTCTCAATGATGGACCTCTCCCTGGAGGCTGGCGGAGGAGGAGAGAGGATGAAAAGGTGCGAGGAGGGATGAGGAGTAGAAGACAGGAGAAGAATGGACAAGGGGGAAGGAGGAGGAGGGAGGCAGATACCAGGTTGGGATGGAGGACAGATCTTTGCTAAAAGCTTGTTGAGGTTTTATATCTGCTGGTGTCTCTTGTTCTCGTAACCATTCAATGATACAGTAGCTTACTTATCCAAGTGTCCTATAGAAGTGTACTTACAGTACTGGTTGGTGATGTAGTAGGGAACGTAGACCTTTCCATCAGTCCACTTCCTCCACAGGCAGCCACGGGAGGTGCAGGGGTCGGCATTCTTCTCAGCCTCGGATTTAACGGCAATGTCGCCACCAATCAGGAAAGGCTCATCAATTTCAGGGTCTGTGATTGGTGGCGTGGGAGCGATGCAAGAGACATCAGGTCTAGCCAATGACAGTTGTGAGTTTCAGAAGACAAAATGTACTCCAGCCAACAAGAACTGTTTTTGTAAGTGGTCAGACTTACTCCTGTTCCTATTGGCTCTCTCCAGCAGCTGGGACACAGAGAGTTCCTCTGATTGGTCCTCTACCACAGCATTCTCTAAGAAGAGCAAAGAGATTAGTCACAATCATTCACACTCAACATGCAATCAAAGGAAGCCAAAATAGTTACTTTCTTACCTTCCTTCAGAGGACAACACAGAAGACGGAAGAAAAAAAAGAGTTAATATGGCATAATTAATGTTCTATAGAAGGTGTCACTTCTGTCTCTTCTGAACAGTGTCCAGCGGGTCTACCTCGGTGAGCTCCTCGGCCCAGACAGAGACCAGCAGCAGGGCCAGGACAGCCCAGGAGAATCTAAACACAAACATGTTGCAGCAACGGACCTGCAGAACATCAAAAGCACTGGTCAGATGTGGTCAGTGGAAACACATGCATAGAGCACGCTGCCCGCTGTCTGGCACAAAGACTCACCTTGGAGCTTCTGCAAGTAGGTGTGAGGAAGGTCAGTGCAGCCAGCCGCTTATACGGTTCCCTCAGGTACACGTGTCAATTCCTGAGCAGCCAGGGAATCCCAGCATGTATCATCAGGTGGTAGTGTTCCCCCCAGGTGCACCTGTTGATAAAGATAAGCACATACAAGGAGGGGGAACACCAGAGTGCTGACGGGTCTCCATTTGTTTTATCGCTTCTGACATGCAGATTTTTGGACAATCCAGAGAAAACATTGAACCATGTGGGAATTCTGACATGTATTAGCAGTGTAACCAAACATGTTGACTAGTTGTGTTGGTATAAGTGCTTTAAACTTTAGGTCAAACAGGTGCTACCTTCCACATGCACATCTGTCATTTTCAGTCTGATGCTCATTCAAAATGTTGATATTTTCAATCAAACATTTCTAAACAATATTGATTATTCTGTCCAAAACCAAAGAGACTGGTTGTGGTGTGTTTGACTCAGTTAAACATAAGGGTGGGCGCCCCGGTAGATCACCAGATAAGTGTATGTAGCGTGTCAACTGAGTCTTACCACAGAGGCCTTACCGCAGCAGTTCAATAATACATTTTATGGTAGATCTCTCGACTTCTCTGAGTCATACAGCTTTCCGGTCAACTATATGCACTTAATATTGAAGGATTATTGGATTTAGGCAGTGCCAATTGTACTTTAGATATGTATTTAGACACTGTATATTACTGCTGGTTTTATTCACATGGCTTTTTATAGTTTTTTTTATTGCTTGGACTCATGCCATCATTGATCAAAAATAACTTTTTAACTGTTAACTACATTCTTCATCTGTAGTTTTCCAGTCTGAGTTGTAAAATAGATGTCGGTCTCTAAAGATTCTCTTTTATCAATTGAATCAGTAATTACTAAAACACATCTCACATGTTATATGCCATGAATGATAAGGAAGACAGTAAAGTCATTGATGTTCAGTTTTGTTCAAAGTTTATTGTAGGATCACAGTCATGACATAAAATAGAAGTTCAGTCCAGGATGATGAAACTGTGTACATGTAACAGAGGTGATTTGAAACACGGTCAGGACGTCCCCTTGGTATAATGGCAGATTCCTGGGCTTCGGCAAGTCACAGCGATTGTGGTGAGACCCTTGCAGGGGGAAGCATCCAATACGGTGTTGATGTTTGTGCCCATCTGATCTCCTTCTGTAGAAACCAGACAACAAACGTGCAAACACAGTTACCATTGCAAAATCTAAAATAGTTTACATAAAAGTATTAACGTATTTAAATCAACTTCCTTTTACTGTATTATTTTAAGTAAATAATTATGAATATAATTCCAGTTGAATCCAAATGGTTCCACAGGTATTTTTAATATATGGATTTTTTTTTGTCTAACTTAGAATTAGTTTAATGAGATGTGTGAAATTCATTACACAATCAAAACATGTTGATCTGAGTGCATAGGTGAGAGGAAAGCAGCCAGCAGAAGTGCTACAGATTCCAGAGTTAATAAGACGACCAGTTTCATCTACAGTGACAGAGAATTATGTCAAAAATTAGCAGTCCTTGTCTGCACCTTTTTGTCTGATATAACAAGGAGTTCAGACTTTCCACACATCCCAACACTGTGTGGCAGTACTGTACAACTCTCTTATGAACTTACAGCACTTGTACAGCGTGTTGAGCCTGGCCTTGTCATTCCTGCTCATCTCTTTGGCCTGGCCAAAGGCAACGTTGCTGTTGGGGATGGGCACCATGGTGGGCTGGCCGTTCTTAGAGAAGGCAGTCCTGTAGGAGACACATCCATGAAGAAACTGTTATTTTCTCTGTAGGACTAAAGTGTGGACTATTACCTGGCGATGTCTGTTTCTCTTAGACTGAAGTTTAGACTAGTCCCTGTGGTTGTCTCATAGGCAGAGATCCAGTACTGACCTGTGGTACTGCATGACGGAGCCATAGTCATAGGAGGTGCCCTGGTTCAGGGTGGCGATCTTCCTGAAGTTGTGCTCCATGCCTGAAAGTGTTGTAAGGGAAGAGACATCCAGTATACAGTGATATTATATTTATTAGTCAGTGAAGTACTCCTGGCTGGCTATCAAAGGTGCTCAATATGGCTGTTTACAATATATATCTGCACATAAGTAGGATACATATTTGTATGTACATATACAGTAGCAAAGGTGGTTTGGGCTACAATGGTGAGGTACTGTAGCACTGTCAAAGCAAGCACGTCAGGGGTTCAACCCCCCTTTCTGCACTGCACACTCACCAGACTGGACGTTCTGCAGCACCACCCTAATGTGGTTGTCCCTGTCAGAGCGGGTCTGCTCGTGGTTGAAGCCCAGGGCGTGCAGAAGCTCGTGCTGAACAGTGCCGTGGTACAGGCAGCCGCTGCGAGCCAGAGACAACTCCTGAGCATTACCGCGACGACCAACGAAGGAGTAGCAGCTGCAGCACAGATGGAAATGGAGTGATGATCGTTGTATAATTTAGGTTTTGAGACCAAAAGCTCAAATCGTAGTGTTTTCTTTTGTGTCCTCAGTCAAATGGAACCAGAGACATGACGTTTATTCTCAGTAGTAAAAAGGCATGTCTATTTTAAGGTCTGATTAGATGCTAGACAGCTATCCTAGAAGATTTGTATACCCATTCTTAGACTGGATGCTGAGGTAATCCCTGTCATCGTTGCGACGGGGTCTGAAGCGGATACAGGAGAAGGAGGAGAAGGACTCCAGACCTCTCTCAATGATGGACCTCTCCCTGGAAGCTGGGGGAGGAAGAGAGAGGACACAGGAAGGAGACATGAGAAGGGACAGGGAGGAGACGGGGGAGGAGAATAGAACAGAACAGACAGTTGGTCACTGTTTCTGAACTGTGAGGGTATCTTTGATTTTGCTCCGGTTAGCATAAGATTGTGGCCTGTATGCTGGAACTGGGCTAGGATTATAAACAGCTATACAAAGCAAAATTAACAAAAATTGTACTAGGTTTAGAGTTGCAATAGCAAGACTAGGCAATTTACGTACAGTACTGATTGGAGATGGCGTAGGGAATGTAGACCTTTCCGTCGGTCCACTTTCCCCACATGCAGCCACGGGAGGTGCAGGGGTCGGCGTTCCTCTCAGCCTCGGATTCCACAGCGATGTCACCGTCCATCAGGATAGGCATATCCAGGTCAGGGGCTACAGCAGAGAAGACCACCATCAAGAAGCAAGACACGGTTAAGGTACGTTGCCAGATATTTCCTTAACCCCCTCAATGTTGTCAAAATAGGATGTAGAGAGATGTGCAGCATGTTCCTCAAAATGTGTGTCTCAAACATCTGCACTACTGCGATCCAACAGGAGGTGTTTGTTCATATTCTTCTACAATGTCTGGTTGAGTTGGTCAGCCAATAGCTTCTGTAGTATTAGTATGTTGAAGGGCTAACTGACTTACTCAGGTTCTCATTGGCTCTCTCCAGCAGGGCAGACACAGACATGTCATCTGATTGGTCCTCCACACTCTCTGCAAAGTAACAGAAGTTAGGGCTCTCTTTTACACTTCCTTACAATGTGCAACATTCCATACTCAAGTTTTGGAAAATGTAGTTCATCATCTTACACAGAACAAAAATGACTATACGCACCTGTCTACAGAGCCGTAACAGTGATTGGAGAGAGATTTAGAAGAATAAAAAGTTATGATATGTTAGTATATAAGTGACAAAGCACACAGCAAGATCTGTAGATACGGCACATAGGTAGACTGGGTGGTATACCTCCTCCTCTGCCCAGCAGGCAGACACCAGCAGCAGGGTCAGAAGGGTGAACTTGAAGGCAGACATCTGGAGGTAGAGAGGGAGATGCAAGACTCAGCTACACCACAAACACACTGGAGGAACACATAGTAGTAGAGGTGGTTCGGGGAGGAGGTATTGTTGCCAGGGACTCACCTTCAGTCTTCAGGTAAAGTAGACCAGAAGTAAAGAAGAGGGTCTTCATAGGGGTTTATATACATTTTTCGGGTCCAGGCGATGACGCCCCCACCTCCATATATGGACTGGAGGAAGAACAGGGACACCTGAGTCAGCTCGACTGACTTGTCTGATTAGGTATGGGCCAGCAGAATGTTCTATGTCAGTATGTCTGCCTGCCTGCACATGTCTTCTTGTCATTAAGTTTGTATGTCTACTTGTTTATCTGTCTGACAATAAGCAGGTTGCTATATTTTAATAATTGAACAGTATTGGGTTCTCAATACCATTTGGAACAGTCAAGGATTTCCTGTGTTTTGATCCAGGTTGCTAATGTTCCAATCACGTCAAGGCCATGTCCCTGGCTGATGTGTGAAAGCAAACAGGTGTTTCATGTTGTGCAGGGCGGGACATCGAGTCCATTCCTTTAACTGAACTCAATGTTTCTATCTACTACTGATATATTCTTTGATTCTTGTAGTGTGATGCTTATTCACATTTTTGATATTTTGTAGGCCTATGTAACAGTCGTCAGACTGTTCAGAGACTGGTTGTGGTGTATGAATAAGTCAGACACAGCAGACTTTTGTCTCAGGCATAGGACTTAATTTATACATTTTATTATTGGTATCCCGACATCTGTTGGTCACTGCCAATTCTGGCCCAATGATTGAAGAGCATTATTATGTGTGATATGGCTATGATTATACCAAACGCTATGTGGTGATGGGCAATCTAACCACGCTTTAGCCTCCCTATATGTCTGCCTCATTCGACAAGAAACCATTTATTGACCCTTTGCTCCGCCATGTTCCCCAAATTCATGGCGATGTGAGAAATAAAATGTTCAGTCTAAGCTAGTTTGTTTCTTGTGAAATCGGTTTGTATGCAGTCGTTACTTTCCAAGTCGTGTTGCTGTGTTTTTAACGAACGCTAAAGGGCTGTTTGGGAAATAATTCCGACTGTCCTTACACAAGAAACACATAGGCCTACACATTCATATGAAACGTTCACACATTCATACTACTGAAAGCTCACATATACACATAAGTGAAATGCTCGCATAGACGCGCATTCACATTCACATGTGAAATCTTCACACGCATTCATACTACTGAAAACTTACATACACATCCATATGAAATGCTTGCACAGACGCATGTGAAACACATTCACACACATTTATGAAACACTCAAGTCTTATAAGGCCGAGTAAGAGTCTTTGAGAATGTAAGAGTGTGAGAACATTTTCACTAAATCCGGTAGGCCTTTCAGTATATCTGGAAGTCAGTTTAGTAGTTAATAATGTTCTATGTCTGCTTGCCTTTATATGTCTTCTTGTCATTAAGACTGTGTTTAAGAGTGTAAGTTTGCCTGTCTGCCTTTCGGTCTCTCTGTCTGACTATAGGCAGGTTGATATATTTGAATAAATGAACAGTCTGGTTTTCTCAATACAGTTTGGAACAGTCATTGACTACTTGTGATGGTTGCTAATGTTCCAGTCCTGTCAAGGCCATACCCCTGCTTATGTGTGTGAAAGCAAACAGGTGTTTCACGTTGTAAAAGGACATGCAGCACCATTCCTCTTACTCAGCAAAGATGTATACATGTTTTCTAAAGCATAAGCAGACTTGTGTATGTTCTCAGTAGAGCAAATGGTTCATCTCCTTGATCTTGTTCTTTCTTTTTTATCTCTTTCTGATTTACAATACTCATAGTAGAGTAGGGAAGATGTAACATCTTAATTTTGTAACAGATTCTTGCCTTGTAATTGAATTTATCAGCAATTTTGTGTTGTTGTTGTATTTACTATTTCTATTCTACTTCAACACACATAGTAAAATAACTGCAATTCCAGCATATTTGGTTCATACACTGTTCAGGTTACCCCTCTTCCAAAGGGCACAGAATAGGTTTGGCCAATATAAAATGAATTCTGTTTAGAAATAAGGAAATGTACGAGAGAAAGGATATTCTGTCTATTTAACTAGAAGAACTAGCAACCAGTCACAATCTGACTGTTATTTATTGTAAAAAAGAAAAAAAGAAAGAATATCTTATACTCCTTATATAGGCGATAGGTGACATGGTGACTGAAGCAATACATTACAGAATGCTAGTACAGCAAACAAATGCAATGTTTATTTCAGTTTTGATTGGATTTTGGTACAGACCACAAAATATGACTTGAGCTGACATGAAAATGTTTGCCAATGCAATTTTTATGCACAATACAGAAAGCTTTTCTTAAGAACATTACGTCTTCAGAATATGCTACTCTTCTATTGAGTCAAACCTGGTGCAATCTGAGAATGAAAGAGAGAGAGATGGGAGGTTACCGTCAATCAATTCACAGATTATCCCTTATTAGACAAAAAAGCTGTAGTTAATTGTAGTTACAGTGGTTTACAGCTGTAATTAGATGGAGTTACAGTAGTATACAGGTATGGTTTAATGTAGTCTACAGCTGTAGTTAGTTGTTGTAAGTGTCTCTTACTGCAGCTGTAGAGGAGGTTGATGTGCATGATGTCTGTAGGGCTCATTTGAGTGGCCCGGCCAATGACCGCATTGTTATCTGGAATGGGAACGATGGTGGGTCGTCTGTTCCTGGAGAAGGCAAACCTGCAGCAGCCACAAGGGATATTAAACACCCATACATACACACACATGTATGCATTAATTGATTCATGAAATAATTCATAATTTAATTTGTATGTACAATTGGTTAGTGTCACTGAAACACCTACCGGGTATGACATTTTCCAAGAGTATACGGACATGCAGATCACGGTCAGAGCGGGTCTGCTCGTGGTCGAAGCCCAGGACGTGCAGCAGTTCATGCTGGATCACGGAATGGTGCACACACCCCTTCTGAGCCAGAGACACCACCTGACCAGACCCACGGCGACCCACATACGAGTAACATCTAAAAGCACAGGATAGAGAGACGCAAGATGTCAAAGATCCTCTCTCATGTAGTACAATAGAATACACACATGAGTATTAGCTGTTAATTTATTTGCATTGCTTTTCCAGTTCTGACAGAGGAAGAAATGTATGTGTATTTGTACTACAGTTGTCGTCACCCTGAGAGAGACTGGATGTCCACAAAGTCCCTCTGTGTTGTCCTGGGGATGAAGCTGACACACGAGGAGGCGGCGAAGGAGTTGAGACCATCCAGGATGACAGATCTCTCCCGGGATGCTGCACACACAGACACCAGGATTGAGTCACACCGGTTCACTACTGAGGTACTACGGTCTGATTAGAGTCTGCACCAGCAAGCCAAGATTCAATAACTCTGAAGATTCTAATTTCTGAAAGACTTTTTAATTAAACAGCGTTGAAAACTATGATACTTTGAGGTTGTGAGGGGTCATTTTAGTGGTCCCTCACAGGCCTGATCTAACAGGTTCCACAGAGGATTCACACTCACAGTAGACGTTGGAGATGGTGAAGGGCACATAGACATTGCCGTCAGCAGCCTTGGGCCACTTGCAGCCACGCGCTGTGCAAGGATCAGCATTTTGCAGTCCTGTCTTCACTGCAATGTCTCCGTACATGACCAATGGCTCATCCAGTCCCTCCCCTGAAGGAGAGGAGAGTATGTAATTGTCTCAGGTTGTAGTTAAGAGTCAGGGTTAGTTGAGTTGAGTGTGTAATGTGATCTGCTTGTTGCCTCACCAACATGCATATTGGCTCTCTCCAGTAGGGTTGAGACAGCAAATTCATCAGCTTCTATGCTGTTGACTGTAGGAACCAAATAACAAGAGAGACAAATGGTTATAAAGGTATCACTGTACCAGTCATTTTTCAGTTACCTTAAACAGATTTAGGTTTACCTTCTTCCTCTGAGCTTTCTTCAAACAAAGCCTAAAGAAGTTGAGAACTAGAGATTAAACACAGAATTCATAAGGTAATAAATTGTCAATATAGAGTTTGGTAAATCTAATAGTTAACAAGCAGAATGAACCTTACCTTTATATAGTAGCCCTGAGTGGAGCACAGGAGAGCAGAGAGGATGGCAAAAACACAGAGAGGTGACATGATAGAGATTGACCCACAGACAGCCTATAGGAGAGAGCACCCTGGAAGTTAAACACTGCTGTTTATATACCTCTCCAAACTGTCCTGAACCGCATCAGCGAGAACCAGCTGACCAGGAGAACATTGCTAAAGAGCAGGGGATCTTGACCAACTCTAACCAACCGTTTCAGCAAGTTCCTAGAAGTATTGTTATTATGGTGAAGATTAGAGTTATGCAAAACTGAAGATCAATATTTTCACATTTTAGCCTAAAGTTTTGAAAGATTGTACAGTATCAAAGAAATGTTGTGTTCTGCCTTTTTTTTTTAGCTAATGCTTACTTAAATCTAATTTGAAACTGTACAATCTTTGAAAATGTTACGGTGTTAAGTGATGAACATTTTGAAGATTTGAAAATGCAATGTTACAGCTTCTGTTTGAACTCAAATGTGTCTATAAACAATCTTTGTAAAAGCAGAACAAAAGCCTTCAAGGGGGTGTTAAGAAATTACTTACTTCATTACCATGAATGAGCTGCAATAGACCACCAGACAAGTTTAACAGGACTGAAGTTATAGATTTCTAGCACCTGCATTGTATCTATGCAGGTTATGCTTTTTGACCAAATATAAATGACACCAGACTTTAAAACAGACACTCACAGTGTCTTTATTAATAGGATTTATGATACACACTAAAATTGCAACAACAAAACATTTTTATCAAATAATCTATGCAACTTTTCAGCAGCTGTTGCATAGGCTGAGGTGAGAGAGAAGTTTTGAAACAGATGATGAAACATTGTTGTCTCACTGTGAGAGTTTGCGTTCCTAAACATCTGCAGGTTTGTGGTTTCTTGGAAACATTATGTTGCAAATACAAGATGTAATCCAGTTCTCAGGCCTGCAATGTGGTCCTACATTTAGTCATTTAGCAGACGCTCTTATCCAGAGCGACTTACAGTAAGTACAGGGACATTCCCCCGAGGCAAGTAGGGTGAAGTGCCTTGCCCAAGGACACAACGTCAGTTGGCATGACCGGGAATCGAACTGGCAACCTTCGGATTACTAGCCCGATTCCCTCACCACTCAGCCAACTGACTCCCTGATGCAGATATCCCTAGCCCTTGTACAGTCTTAACATTCTGTATACTCTCCTTGTCCTAAGGGTAAAAAATGACACACCTTCACAAAACCCCTAAAATAAAGCAGCTTAATTTAATTTTAACCCCCTAATCTATTTGCATGAAGAAACGACTTGTCATTCATCACAAACTTTGTGAATATGTGGGTTTCACCTCTTAACAGTGTAGAAAGACTGCATTTAATGAATGGACAACCACTCATTACAGCAGACCTGTCATAACTGTTTTCTTTACTAAAGTAGAGGTGTATTATTGCAACATGCTCTGGGTTGTATTATTCCCCATCTTCTTATTCAGATACCTCCTCTTCTAAATCATTGTTCTCTTGTTCCTTCTGGACATCTGAAAATATCAGATCTACAACCTTTAGATCTGAGAGCTGAGACCCTAACTCTGTTGGGCACTGAAATGTGCAGTCATGGCTTCAGCAAAGAATACTGGGGGTACTGTCATTTGCAGCACCTTTACAGCCTCTGACTGCACTCCCCATAAGTAAACAATGCTTTCAAGAATTATTATTTTTGTCTGAAATTTGGTTTAGTTTGTCTGAAATTGTTTTTATTTTGTCTGTGAACTTGAGTCATGTATGGGATCGTGTAGGGGAGATGCTGCACATAAAACAGAAATATTTAGTTGTGTCTGAGTTCAATCAGTAGCACAACTAATCTAAATATCTTATTCTATGTGTGTGTGTGTGTGTCTCTTAGTTTTTGGGGTGTGTATAATGGTTTTATAATTGCCGGTCAAAAACGACCATAAGACAATCTGTGTACCCTAGTGGTGTGCAGCTTTCATGGAAATGTGAATAAAGACAATGTTTCACTTTTTCTAATGTTGGGGTCACTTTAGGAAAAGTCATTAGTTTTCAAGTAAGTCATTTTTGGCTCCTAAGACAACACAAGGGCTAGATGGTATGATACACATTCCTCTCTGGGTTTTACTCAATATATTGCTGTTGATCTACAAAGTATCAGGTCTTTGAATCATTTCAGTGATAAGTGTGACTTAATCATTGCTTTAGATGTCTGAACTTGAGGCATTGCTCTGCATTAATTCCCATACTTACAATCATCAATATATTGCTTACCATCAGACCAAAGGGGGTCTCTTTGTGATCTGAAGGGGCAAACTTTGGACTGTCAATCCAAATACAGGCCTATTCATTATGCGCCCTGCAAGGGTGTGAGTCTGTATATGTGTGTATGCAATATAGGGATTTCACAAGAGCTACATTTCCAGTCAGTGGTTAACTTGCTAAACTTGGTCAAAATAGTTGTTAATAACCGCAATATGAAATGTTGTCTAAAGCACAAACTTCCATTAGCATGGACAACGACAGAAAAGTAAATCTGATCTTAATCTTAAAACGTTGTGTCTTTTATATTTGTTTATCACTTTTACAAGATTCAGCTTGACAAGGGTTTTCATGAAAAGTTTTGACGTTTTTTCTAAAACAAATGATTTAGGACATGTGTAAACAGGTTGACTAGACTTACCTTGAATTGCTACCTAGCTTGTATCTGTCCCAGTCCTTGTGTGTAGGTGATTTGAAACAAGGTCAGGACGTCCCCTTGGTATAATGGCAGATTCCTGGGCTTCGGCAAGTCACAACGATTGTGGTGAGACCCTTGCAGGGGCAAGCATCCAATACGGTGTTGATGTTTGTGCCCATCTGATCAGTTTAATCCAAATGGTTCCAATGGTATTTTTAATATATGGAAATGTTTTGTCTAACTTAGAATTAGTTTAATCAGATTTGTGAAAATTCTTTACACAATCCAAATATGTTGATCTGAGTGCTTAGGTGAGTGGAAAGCAGCCAGCAGAAGTGCTACAGATTCCAGAGTTAATTAGACAACCAGTTTCATCGACAGTGACGGGGAATGATGTCAAAAATTAGCAGTCCTTGTCTGCACCTTTTTGTCTGATATAACAAGGAGTTCAGACTTCCACACGTCCCAACACTTTGTGGAAGTACTGTTGTACAACTCTCTTATGAACTCACAGCACTTGTACAGTGTGTTGAGCCTGGCCTTGTCATTCCTGCTCATCTCTTTGGCCTGGCCAAAGGCAACGTTGCTGTTGGGGATGGGCACCATGGTGGGCTGGCCGTTCTTAGAGAAGGCAGTCCTGTAGGAGACACATCCATGAAGAAACTTTTATTTTCTCTGTAGGACTAAAGTGTGGACTATTACCTGGCGATGTCTGTTTCTCTTAGACTGAAGTTTAGACCAACAGCAACAGATGCACGAGTTTGCTGACCATCCCCAACAGATGCACGGTTACATGGAAGCCGTGCATCTGATGGCACAACACCGGAAGTCAGTTTAGTAGTTTAGCAATTTACAGAAGCCGGAGCAAAATAGCTTTAAACTAAAACAAACATTTTTAAATACTGGGTGACCAAACACACGGATCTAGAAAAAGTCATGAAAGCAGGGTTCTGGATGTGCTGTCTCACATAGGTAGGCCTAGTAGTTTTTTGTTAAGAGAATAGAAGAGAAGTATGTCGGTTATTTGTGTTAATAACTGATGTTCTTCTCAACACAAAATCCTCTAAAACTCATAATTCAAAAGGTTTAGTAATGAAACGCGAACTAGCCTTTCTTGCTCCATGACATTGCATTCTGATGAAATATACCTACCCCAGCTATGATTACCAAAGGAAATTTATTTTGTTTAGCAGTTTTAAAGTATTTAACATGGCTCTTCTTACCAATGTATAGGTTCAAAGGCATTCACTTTTAATGCCTTTAAAGCCTGGTAGGGTAGGCTACTCAGACAAGTTGAAAACAACAGCCTTCTAATCCAGAATATCAACTGTCCTGAAAACTGACCAAAGGTTCACATGCCTATACCTTACAAAAGACAAGTACTAAAACCTCTATGTGTCAGTATCAAAGTAAATGTTTTCACGTTAGCAGGGTTACTCAATGTACAGCAAGAATCATTTGATGCTGGGATATACAGAATATAAATTACATGGGGGGTGCAATTCAGGGCAGGGCTGTATTAAGTCTAGCCAAGAAATGCACCCCCTGCTAACAAAAATCAAATTTGGGCTATGAAACTGATACAAAGTGACAGAGTGGGGAAGTAGGAGTCATTAAAGCGAGATACATTTATTTGCTGACCAGAAGCCCCACACCACCTTCTGGTCAAAAAAATAATATTTTGACACGGGAGAGATTATTCAAAAGGGTAGTGAAGCGTCTATTAGCCTAATTATTTTGCCTGAATGGGAACCACTCAATCAAACAATGTCACATAAAGCACTGAAAGCCCCTTGGGTCCTAACCCAAGACACATGCCGACTTGCGACTTCATACACACAGACACACTGTAGTTAGATGCCATCCTTGACCAAAATTACTGATATTCTTCACTTGTAGTTCTCTGGTCATAAATTGAGTCCGTAATTATTAAAATATATCTCACATGTTATATGTCATGTATAATCTATTAAGGAATACAGTAAAGACAGTATTGTTCAATGTGGTTACAACATTTATTGTAGGATCACAGTCATGACACAAACTCTTAGGGGGATAGAAGTTCAGTCAAGGAAGATGAAACTGAATACATGTAACATAGGTGATTTGAAACACGTTTAGGACGTCCCCTTGGTATAATGGCAGATTCCTGGGCTTCGGAAAGTCACAATGATTGTGGTGAGACCCTTGCAGGGGGAAGCATCCAATACGGTGTTGATGTTTGTGCCCATCTGATCTCCTTCTGTAGAAACCAGACAACAAACGTGCAAACACAGTTACCATTGCTAAATCTAAAATAGTTTACATAAAAGTATTTACGTATTTAAATCAACTTCCTTTTACTGTATTATTATAAGTAATCTGGATAAGAGCGTCTGCTAAATAACTAAATGTAAGTACATAATTATACATATAATTCCAGTTTAATCCAAATGGTTCCACTGGTATTTTTTATATATGGGCATTTTTTGTCTAACTTAGAATTGGTTAATCAGATGTGTGGAAATTCGTTACACAATTAAAATATGTTGATCTGAGTACATAGGTGAGTGGAAAGCAGCCAGCAGAGGTGCTACAGAGTTAATAAGACGACCAGTTTCATCTACAGTGACAGAGAATTATGTCAAAAATTTGCAGTCCTTGTCTGCATCTTTTTGTCTGATATAATAAGGAGTTCAGACTTTCCACACATCCCAACACTGTGTGGCAGTACTGTACAACTCTCTTATGAACTTACAGCACTTGTACAGCGTGTTGAGCCTGGCCTTGTCATTCCTGCTCATCTCTTTGGCCTGTCCAAAGGCAACGTTGCTGTTGGGGATGGGCACCATGGTGGGCTGGCCGTTCTTAGAGAAGGCAGTCCTGTAGGAGACACATCCGTGAAGAAACTGTTATTTTCTCTGTAGGACTAAAGTGTGGACTATTACCTTGCGATGTCTGTTTCTCTTAGACTGAAGTTTAGACTAGTCCCTGTGGTTGTCTCATAGGCAGAGATCCAGTACTGACCTGTGGTACTGCATGACGGAGCCATAGTCATAGGAGGTGCCCTGGTTCAGGGTGGCGATCTTCCTGAAGTTGTGCTCCATGCCTGAAAGTGTTGTAAGGGAAGAGACATTCAGTATACAGTGATATTATATTTATTAGTCAGCGAAGTACTCCTGGCTGGCTATCAAAGGTGCTCAATATGGTTGTTTACAATATATATCTACACATAAGTAGGATACAACTTTGTGTGTACATCTACAGTTCATGGACTTATTTCTAATTCACAACCAAGCACGTCAGGGGTTCGACCCCCCTTTCGGCACTGCTCACCAGACTGGACGTTCTGCAGCACCACCCTAATGTGGTTGTCCCTGTCAGAGCGGGTCTGCTCGTGGTTGAAGCCCAGGGCGTGCAGAAGCTCGTGCTGAACAGTGCCGTGGTACAGGCAGCCGCTGCGAGCCAGAGACAACTCCTGAGCATTACCGCGACGACCAACGAAGGAGTAGCAGCTGCAGCACAGATGGAAATGGAGTGATGATCGTTGTATAATTTAGGTTTTGAGACCAAAAGCTCAAATCGTAGTGTTTTCTTTTGTGTCCTCAGTCAAATGGAACCAGAGACATGACGTTTATTCTCAGTAGTAAAAAGGCATGTCTATTTTAAGGTCTGATTAGATGCTAGACAGCTATCCTAGAAGATTTGTATACCCATTCTTAGACTGGATGCTGAGGTAGTCCCTGTCACCGTTTTGACGGGGTCTGAAGCGGATACAGGAGAAGGAGGAGAAGGACTCCAGACCTCTCTCAATGATGGACCTCTCCCTGGAAGCTGGGGGAGGAAGAGAGAGGACACAGGAAGGAGACATGAGAAGGGACAGGGAGGAGACAGGTGGGAGGAGAACAGAACAGACAGTTGGTCACTGTTTCTGAACTGTGAGGGTATCTTTGATTCTGCTCCTGTTAGCAAGGCAATGTACGTACAGTACTGATTGGAGATGGCGTAGGGAATGTAGACCTTTCGGTCGGTCGACTTTCCCCACATGCAGCCACGGGAGGTGCAGGGGTCGGCGTTCCTCTCAGCCTCGGATTCCACAGCGATGTCACCGTCCATCAGGATAGGCATATCCAGGTCAGGGGCTACAGCAGAGAAGACCACCATCAAGAAGCAAGACACGGTTAAGGTACGTTGCCAGATCTTTCCTTAACCCCCTCAATGTTGTCAAAATAGGATGTAGAGAGATGTGCAGCATGTTCCTCAAAATGTGTGTCTCAAACATCTGCACTACTGTGATCCAACAGGAGATGTTTGTTCATATTCTTCTACAATGTCTGGTTGAGTTGGTCAGCCAATAGCTTCTGTAGTATTAGTATGTTGAAGGGCTAACTGACTTACTCAGGTTCTCATTGGCTCTCTCCAGCAGGGCAGACACAGACATGTCATCTGATTGGTCCTCCACACTCTCTGCAAAGTAACAGAAGTTAGGGCTCTCTTTTACACTTCCTTACAATGTGCAACATTCCATACTCAAGTTTTGGAAAATGTAGTTCATCATCTTACACAGAACAAAAATGACTATACGCACCTGTCTACAGAGCCGTAACAGTGATTGGAGAGAGATTTAGAAGAATGAAAAGTTATGGTATGTTAGTATATAAGTGACAAAGCATACAGCAGGATCTGTAGATACGGCACATAGGTAGACTAGGTGGTATACCTCCTCCTCTGCCCAGCAGGCAGACACCAGCAGCAGGGTCAGCAGGGTGAACTTGAAGGCAGACATCTGGAGGTAGAGAGGGAGATGCAAGACTCAGCTACACCACAAACACACTGGAGGACCACAGAGTAGCAGAGGTGGTTCAGGGAGGAGGAATTGTTGCCAGGGACTCACCTTCAGTCTTCAGGTAAAGTAGACCAGAAGTAAAGAAGAGGGTCTTCCGATGGGTTTATATACATTTTTCGGGTCCAGGCGATGACGCCCCCACCTCCATATATGGGCTGGAAGAAGAACTGGGACACCTGAGTCAGCTTAACTGACTTGTCTGATTAGGTATGGGCCAGCAGAATGTTCTATGTCAGTATGTCTGCCTGCCTGCATATGTCTTCTTGTCATTAAGTCTGTGTTTAAGAGTGTAAGTTTGCCTGTCTGCCTTTCGGTCTCTCTGTCTGACTATAGGCAGGTTGCTATATTTGAATAAATGAACAGTATGGTTTTCTTAATAAAGTATTGAACAGTCATTGACTACTTGTGGTGGTTGCTAATGTTCCAGTCCTGTCAAGGCCATACCCCTGCTTATGTGTGTGAAAGCAAACAGGTGTTTCATGTTGTAAAAGGACATGCAGCAACATTCCTCTTACTCAGCAAAGATGTATACATGTTTTCTAAAGCATAAGCAGACTTGTGTATGTTCCCAGTAGAGCAAATGGTTGACACTATGGTGACCATTTCTTGGTTCTGTATGTCACAAATGGCACTTTCTACTACATAACTCTACTATAACCTTATAGGCTGGGAGACACCCGGCCCTTACCTCTGAAATGCTAAACTGGCTTTGCTTGATGTTTCTCATGCCTCATTGTGTAATGATGTCCTGTTGCATTGGTAGTCATAACGAGAAGTGTTCAGATGTGGTCTGATTATTTCTTCTTAAAAGTTGTGTATAAAAGGAATGTGGACCACAGTCTAGCCTTTTCTTCTCCTATCTTTTTCTTCTTCTCTAGCTTCTACTTCTTGCTCACTCCTACTTCTCCTTGATCTTGTTCCTTTTATCTCTTTCTGATTTACAATAATTATAGTACAGTAGGGAAGATGTAAAACCTTAATTTTGTACGAAAATCTTGCCTTTTAATTCATTGAATTTATCAGCACAAAAAAATCATACAAAAATGTATGTTCTGTAAGATCTTAATTTTAAATTAAATTAAGAAACGTTAAGATTTTTTATTTTATTTACTATTTCTATTCTACTTCAACACACATAGTAAAATATGCATTCCAGCATATTTGGTTCATACACTGTTCAGTTTACTCCTCTTCCAAAGGGCACAGTATAGGTTTGGCCAATATAAAATGAATTCTGTTTACAAATAGGGAAATGTACAAGAGAAAAGATATTCTGTCTATTTAACTAAAGGAACGAGCAACCAGTCACAATTTGACTGTTATTTATTGTAAAAAAGAAAAAAAGAAAGAATATCTTATACTCATTATATAGGTGATAGGTGACATGGTGACTGAAGCAATAAATTACAGAAAGCTAGTACAGCAAACAAATGCAATGTTTATTTCAGTTTTGATGGGATTTTGGTACAGACCACAAAATATGAATTGACCTGACATGAAAATGTTTGGCAATTCAATTTTTATGCACAATACAGAAAGCTTTTCTTATTAACATAAAGCCTTCAGAATATGCTACTCTTCTATTGAGTCAAACCTGGTGCGATCTGAGAATGAAAGAGAGAGAGATGGGAGGTTACCGTCAATCAATTCACAGATTATCCCTTATTAGACAAAAAAGCTGTAGTTAATTGTAGTTACAGTGGTTTACAGCTGTAATTAGATGGAGTTACAGTAGTATACAGATATGGTTTAATGTAGTCTACAGCTGTAGTTACATAGTTGTTGTGAGTGTCTCTTACTGCAGTTGTAGAGGAGGTTGATGCGCATGATGTCTGTAGGGCTCATTTGAGTGGCCCGGCCAATGACCGCATTGTTATCTGGAATGGGAATGATGGTGGGTCGTCTGTTCCTGGAGAAGGCAAACCTGCAGCAGCCACAAGGGATATTAAACACCCATACATACACACACATACAGTACAGGACCCCAATACATACATACAGGACAGGAGGATATTGTAATACCTCTGTCCTCAGAACTACATTATAATAATAGTATGGATTGTAGCCTGTATATCTAGTTGTATGTTGAGTTTGAGTTTGTAACTGACCTGCTGTAGTGCATGACAGAATTATAGTCATACGGAGTACCCAGGTTGTTGGTGTTGATCTTATCAAAGTTGTGTTCTTGTCCTGTGAGTGAACAATATGGCAGAATAAGACACCTTCTTCATAAACAGAATATTAGATATTGCACAATGCAGACAGTATCTTTGTCCTTAATGGAATGTGTAGATGCTCGCCTATCAGAGGGGTTGGGGTAGTAAATAAATGTATGCATTCATTGATTTATTAATGAATTCATAATTTAATTTGTATGTAAAATTGGTTAGTGTCACTGAAACACCTACCGGGTTCAACATTTTCCAGGAGTATACGGACATGCAGATCACGGTCAGAGCGGGTCTGCTCGTGGTTGAAGCCCAGGGCGTGCAGCAGTTCATGCTGGACCACGGAACGGAACACACACCCATTCCGAGCCAGAGACACGTCCTGACCAAACCCACGGCGACCCACAAACGAGAAACATCTAAAATAGAGAGTTAGAGAGATAGAGAGTTGCAAGATGTAGCCTCTGTAAAGTAAACTCATGTAGTACAATAGAATACTGAGTATTAGCTGTTAATTTATTAGCATTGCTTTTCCAGTTCTGACAGAGTAAGAAATGTATGTGTATTTGTACTACAGTTGTCTTCACCCTGAGAGAGACTGGATGTCCACAAAGTCCCTCTGTGTTGTCCTGGGGATGAAGCTGACACACGAGGAGGCGGCGAAGGAGTTGAGACCATCCAGGATGACAGATCTCTCCCGGGATGCTGCACACACAGACACCAGGATTGAGTCACACCGGTTCACTACTGAGGTACTACGGTCTGATTAGAGTCTGCACCAGCAAGCCAAGATTCAATAACTCTGAAGATTCTAATTTCTGAAAGACTTTTTAATTAAACAGCGTTGAAAACTATGATACTTTGAGGTTGTGAGGGGTCATTTTAGTGGTCCCTCACAGGCCTGATCTAACAGGTTCCACAGAGGATCCACACTCACAGTAGACGTTGGAGATGGTGAAGGGCACATAGACATTGCCGTCAGCAGCCTTGGGCCACTTGCAGCCACGCGCTGTGCAAGGATCAGCATTTTGCAGTCCTGTCTTCACTGCAATGTCTCCGTACATGACCAATGGCTCATCCAGTCCCTCCCCTGAAGGAGAGGAGAGTATGTAATTGTCTCAGGTTGTAGTTAAGAGTCAGGGTTAGTTGAGTTGAGTGTGTAATGTGATCTGCTTGTTGCCTCACCAACATGCATATTGGCTCTCTCCAGTAGGGTTGAGACAGCAAATTCATCAGCTTCTATGCTGTTGACTGTAGGAACCAAATAACAAGAGAGACAAATGGTTATAAAGGTATCACTGTACCAGTCATTTTTCAGTTACCTTAAACAGATTTAGGTTTACCTTCTTCCTCTGAGCTTTCTTCAAAAGAAACCTGGAGTTAAAGAGATGACACACAGTATTTATAAGGTAATAAATTGTCAATATAGAGTTTGGTAAATATAATAGTTAACAAGCAGACTGAACCTTACCTTTATATAGTAGCCCTGAGTGGAGCACAGGAGAGCAGAGAGGATGGCAAAAACACAGAGAGGTGACATGATAGAGATCGACCCACAGACAGCCTATAGGAGAGAGCACCCTGGACGTTAAACACTGCTGTTTATATACCTCTCCAAACCGTCCTGAACCGCATCAGCGAGAACCAGCTGACCAGGAGGATATTGCTAAAGTGCAGGGATCTTGACCAATTCAAACCAACTGTTTCATCCAGTTTCCAGAAGTATGGTTATTATGGTGAAGATAGGAGTTATGCAAAACTTAATCTCAGTATTTTCCTATTTTAGAAAATTCATATTCACATTTTTGAAAGATTGTACAGTATCAAAGACATTTGGTGTTCTGCCTTTTAGAACGAGGACTAAAGTCTGGTGTCATTTTAATTTGGTCTCATGCTGACTTTAATCTAATTTGACACTGTACAATCTTTGAAAATGTTAAAGTGTAAGTTTATTACAATTTAGAAGATGTGAAAATGAAATGTTACAGCTTCTGTTTGAACTCAAATTTGTCTATAAACAATCTTTGTAAAAGCAGAACTAAAGATTTCAAAGACCGATGTTAAGAAATGATTTACTTCATTACCATGAATGAGCTACAATAGACAACCTGACAAGTTCAACAGGACTGAAGTCAAATTTCTAGAACCTGCATTGTATCAATGCAGGATATGCTTTTTGACCAAATAAAAACAACACCAGACTTTAATACAGACACTCACAGTGTCTGTATTGATAAGATTTATGATGCACACTAAAATTGCAACAACAAAACGTTTTTATCAAAGAATCTATGCAACCTTTCAGCAGCTGTTGCATAGGCTGAGGTGAGAGGGAAGTTTGTAACCAGATGATGAAACATCGTTATGTCTCACTGTGGGAATTTGTGTTGCTAAACATTTGCACGTTTGTGGTTTTTTCGAAACATTATGTTGCAAATATAAAATGTTATCCAGTCCTCAGGGCTGCAATGTGGTCCTGATGCAGATATCACTACATTGTATGAAACATTCATCTCTGGGTTTTACTCAATATATTTATGTTGGTCTACAAAGTATCAGGTCTCTGAATAATGTCAGTGATAAGTGTGACTTAATCATTGCTTTAGATGTCTGAACCGGAGGCATTGCTCTGCATTAAATCCCATACTTACAATCATCAATATATTGCTTACCATCAGACCAAAAGGGGTCTCTTTGAGATCTGAAGGGGCAAACTATCAATGGACTATCAATCCAAATACTGGCCTATTCATTATGCGCCCTGCAAGGGTTTGTGTCAGTATACCTGTGTGCATAGGGATTTCACAAGAGCTACATTTCCAGTCAGTGGTTAATTTGCTCAACTTGGTCAAAATAGTTGTTAATAACGGCAATATGAAATGTTAGACTATCTAAAGCACAAACTTCCATTAGCATGGACAAAGACAGAAAAGTAAACCTGATCTTATTAAAACGTTGTGTTTTATATTTGTTTATCACTTTGACAAGATTCATCTTAGGGTTTTCATGAAAAAAGAGAAGTCAAGTGGACGTTTTTTCTTTAAAAAATATTATATTATAAAAAATATTATAAAATATTATAAATATTAAACATTTAGGATATATGTAAACAGGTTGCCACTTACCTTGAATTGCTACCTAGCTTATCCGTCCCAGTTCTTGTGTGTATGAGCTCTGATATAGTTTATACGTGTCGTGCGCTAACCCAGTTAGAACCACTAATGTGCTGAAAACACAATTTCATAATGTCTGATTTCATCCGACATATTGACATTACAGTGATTATGAAATAGGCCCTATATAGCAGAAAACTAAATATTTATGGTCTTGTGGTTAACCATGTTTAATTGCCTTTCCACTTGAGCATAATGCTTGTTCAGTCGACTGGATTGAGGGAACAGTACAGTCTTGCTCGCTGTATTTTAAAATATCGATGAAGTAATATCATACAAATTGTCATTTTTATCACTATTTAATATTTATTTAAATGGTAAGTCAAGGTCTCTTGAACAAACTTCATTGGTCGAACGGCCCTTTCTACTGAACCATATACCAGCAGGGTAGCCTACCTTACATAGCTAGACGTCTGTGGTTGTGCACATTAAAGTACCCCACATTAACAAAGTCTGTTTTATGTGTTTTGTATTTAGTGGGGTTTGTTTTTGTTTTATGAAGAGGCCAACTGGCGCCACTTGTGAAATGAAGCCTGAATATCAGCATGTTATATCATGTTAAAATAAATCTTACACAATAAAATACCCAGATTTTAAAACACATAACTGAATCTGATTTGGCACTGTGTTTTCCATATAATTTAAATGCTTCAAAAATGTTCCAATTTACCATAGCCTAATGGTGACTGAATGGACGAATTTTAACATTGCTCAACGATCTCTGGACTTTTCTTGAACGCACCCTTAAGCACTAAAAGCTTCCTTCCTCTCCGGCGGCAGATGGGAGAGCCCTGTCAATTTCATAATGGCGGACACGTGTGGACAAATACTTCTAGGGTCTGGGCTAACAGTCCTATCCCACCCGCTTATGTACATCAAAGTACTAGTTCAGGTAAGAGCGTTATACATTTTCTTGTGTGCATGTAGTTAAGCAAGTTAACAGATTTTGCGAGCAAAGCGAATCCATCGGTTCTTGTCACTGTCAGTGACAGCTAGCTAGTTAGCTAGGCTAATGTTAGCTTCCTGGATACATTGTGTAGATGATTAAATCGCTAGGTTTATATCTTTTTTTGTGTTCACCATATTTTATCTGCTTCCCACTTCAGGAATTAATTTTACTGAATGTCAGTGTGTTGTACGTATATGTGCTTGCAAAGCAACGAAAAAGTAGTCGCTAACAATGATAGCTCGCTATGTTTTGACGTCACGAAAGGTCATTCAAAGGAACTACTGTCGACCGCAGCTAGCTATCTTGCTACCATTAGCACCACACAGCTAGTAGGGATAAGTTTGATTTCGACAACACAGTAGTAGTATTCAAACATCACATTTTAATTAACTCGTCTAGTTATATGCATTACGGTATAGTCACACGGGGCATTACTATCAAGCACAGCATTTTGCAAGCTCGTTTCTGGCTAGGCTAGTTGGATAGCACTACTATACTTAGCTTCTACTGTAATGTATGGGTGCCCTTTGGTCCACAACAGTCAGTACTGTAGCTGTTCAGTCTTGGTTAGTGGGTTTGGGTAGGGCGTGTACGTTTGCATGCAGATATGTTGGTTAGGTAAATGTTGAAACTGTTACTTCAAAATCAGTCTGAAAGTTTAAGTTTAAACATGAGTCTGATTAAGTAGAACGTTAGTGCAACAAAAACGTTGTCTTTTGTTGGCCAGCCACCATCATTTTGAAAGTGAAAGTAGGCTCGTGTAGCTATAATAATGTGGCTTGTCGCCACTGGTTCTACTTAGCTAGGTTATAGCCCTAACTTCCCTGTGTTGTGGCTCCAGGTAGGACATGAACCCCTGCCGCCCAGTCTTGGCAGGAATCTGTTCGGTCGCCAGGTCTACCAGCTACCTGGACTGTTTGCTTATGGTGAGACGGAATCACATTATTTGTGGTTTTGCAACAGAGCATGCTATACCAATCAGGATGAGTATTCTAAGTCTTACATGTCTATAATGGGTGTCCTCTCATCTGCATGTGTATGTGTGTTCCAGCCAAACACATCAGCAAGATTGATGGCAATGCGGGTCTGTTCAACGGTCTGGCCCCCAGGCTGTGTGCTGGCACCATCGGCACCATCGTTCACAGTCGGGTTCTGCAGGTCAGACCATGAGCAAGGATTTTTACACCACATGAAAGGTTGGATCCAGCTTGGTTAGAGCCCAGTGTACATCAGGGATCCCTAATCTACAACCCCTCATTTGAAACTTTAGCTGGTTGATGATCTGAATCAGGTTAGTCCCAACTGGAGTTGAATCAAAAGCATACAAGCTTTCCAGGAACAGGGTAGGCAGCTCTGGTCTACATCCCTACTTGTACGTAGACCTAATTACCTTTGTAAATGACTAAATGTAATAACAGGTTGTCTAACTTATCAAGTCAAGCCTCAGTGTTCCTATCAGAGGACTTCCAATATTACATGTTTTCATTCTTTGAGACTTTGGCCCCCAGCTGTGTACAGGCTTAGCAGATCAGAGTCCATGCCAAGCTGGTCAGGATGTTGACTTGATGTAAGGTGTCACCTGAAATGGGCTCTGCCTGGCGGTGGGAGGCTGTAACACCACCTCCTTCCTCCATACCTTCTCTCACATAACTAATGTTGGCTTCTATATTCAGACTGGCTAAAGGTGTGAGCGCTGACAAGCTAATATAAACACACAGTCTTCTGTCATAACCCTGCCCCCACCTCTCCCACACATACACACTCACTAGTTCCACTACGCCACAGCCTACTTAGACCTGGAGGACACTTCTAACCCAGCTTAACTATGAAATATGAAAAAGTAACCCTGATGGGTTGTTAGAATTCAGACATTCTCTGACACTTCCCACTGATTGGCTGTCTGTAAATCTGATGTCATATTGGTCCTCTCTCATTCAGAGATGTCATGACGCAAAATTTGAGGTTACGGGCAGTGGACAGAAACAAGAAGAAGGCTCCCTACAGCATGTTGTCAATGAGGTACGTCTGCCAGGGGTTGGGGCTGGGATTGAGGCAGGTCAGTCCTCTGGGGTCAGATGGCTGAGCGGTTAGGGAATCAGGCTATTAATCAGAAGGTTGCCGGTTCGATTCCCGGCCGTGCAAAATGACGTTGGGGGAATGTCCCTGTACTTACTATAAGTCGCTCTGGATAAGAGTGTCTGCTAAATGACTAAATGTAATGCAAACTGCTTGTAACTGATCCAGATGATGACTCGTCCAGTGTTAAAGAATATGTTGACACGATGAATAGATTTTCCCTAGCTAACTTCACCTCCTCCCTAACTTCCTGTCTGTCCTTGTGTGTATCCTGTCAGACGACCAAGGAGATGATTGCACGCTCCTGCGCCACCATCGTCACACACCCCTTCCACGGCAAGTCTGCCCTCACCATGCTTTCTGATGTGACACCTGTGTGTGTCCTATCCCCGTTTATTGTGTCCTCCTTTATGTAGGGCTATCCCTGAGACCACAGTCGTCCTTGTTTCCATAGCGATAACAAATCATGTTTTCTGTCTCCATAGTAATCACCTTGAGGTGCATGGTGCAGTTCATTGGGAGAGAAGCCAAGTACAGGTGAGCTTTTGCTGTTTCACCTGCCTCACCCCACTAAACACACTGGGGTTTGTAGTTCTGCTATCTTAAACTCTGAAGTAGTAAATGGTATTACAAGACTGAGCAGATGACATGAAGTGGATATATCACCGCTTTTGGAGTTAGTAATGGAAAAGGTGTGGTGAGTTTATCCGAGGATGTCTGAACCATGATCCAGTAAACTGAACTGACCCGTCTCTCTGCAGTGGAGTGTTTGACTCCGTCGTCACAGTCTACAGAGAAGAGGGCATCATGGGATTCTTTGCGTAAGTAGGAATCTGCAGGCCGTAACTCTCCCCTTCCACTGTAGTACAGGATACATATGTAATGTACACTTGTTCCCTTGCACACTTGGCTCTGATCCCTGTGAGGTTGTGTCTGGGCTTTCTTAATGTGTTTTAGTCTGGAACATCAGGTCTAGTTCCTTCCCAGAATAATTATTTGTCAATGCAGGATACTCTGATTGTTCTCGGTCCATCTCTTGCGCCCCTCCCCTGCCTGCTCTTAGGGGTCTTATTCCTCGTCTCCTTGGGGATGTTTTGTCCCTGTGGATCTGCAATATGCTGGCTCACCTCATCAACACATACGCCATTGACGACTCGGTATGACAAACACACACACACAATGTATTCTTTGTTACAGTACTTT
This sequence comes from Osmerus mordax, assembly GCF_038355195.1. Taxonomy (NCBI): domain Eukaryota; kingdom Metazoa; phylum Chordata; class Actinopteri; order Osmeriformes; family Osmeridae; genus Osmerus; species Osmerus mordax. The sequence continues at coordinate 10,520,285 of NC_090062.1, read as the reverse complement.
ATATGCTGCGTGTACATGTTTAGATGAGTTTGAATAATGCATTTAAATGATTGTTTTCTCTCACTAGATGAGTCACACAGGAGAAATCAAAAACTGTTCTCAGGCTGTGACTGGGGTACGTATCAAATACACCCTATTTCTCTGAACCGGGAGAGATGTTGCCAAATCATGACAGCCACTTGGCACTTTTTAAACCTGGCCTCAGTTTAAATGACTTGTGTACACTGACACTGTGTGTGTGTTTGTTACTTCCAGTTCTTTGCCAGTATGCTCACTTACCCGTTTGTCTTGGTGTCGAACCTTATGGCAGTGAATAACTGTGGGTGAGTTAAGCAGCTGGTGCACCACACATTTTCATTCTGCTACTGTGGTGGCTTTAGTTTCAGAGTAACGTGTCAACCCCCATCCTCTTTTCCTTCCTCAAGGTTGGCTGGAGGCCTGCCACCCTACGCCTCAGTGTACCCCACCTGGGTGGATTGCTGGAGACACCTCAGCCTGGAGGTAAGTGACTCACATACACAGACAGACAGACTTCTACTTCAGTCATTAGACTCCTCCCATCAGGATCCTTTTGTAGGACACAGTCTGCTGTCCTGCTCGTTCACCACTAACCTCTCTTCTCCGCTACCTTCGTCACCAGGGCAACATGAGCCGGGGTAACAGTCTGTTCTTCCGCAAACTGCCGGTGGGGAAGACGTACGCCATTGATCAGAAGAGATTTTTTTAAGATCGTAGCAGAAGGAGCAGCATAGAATCTTATTGTAAAAATATAAATTTACATTCTGCCTGAAATTGGTTGGGGGGGGGATGTTGACACCTAATCCTTTGTATGCATTTGTTTATGATGAAACTGATTTTGCTTTTTTGTTTTTTAACAACCCGTCTGTCTGCCATCAAGTAAAGATGAAGCTGTGCTGTTTTTGAGGGTGCTCAGATTGGGACAAGGGAGGAGCTGTGTTAAAACAGACCTGTGAACAAACTGACTGCTGCTCCTCTAATGGAGCTATGCCCCTCCACCTAGACCCACCCACCCCCCAGTGAAGAGACTGACTCCTTCCTGTCTGTCCCTTCCTGCCAATAAACCTTCCCTTCATCTCGCCCCCCCCTCCCGTCCCCTGGTGTGTGTGCTGTAATGTTTGAAGGACCACACGTCTGCAGCCTCTATTCCTGGTCGCCTTGTTAATATAAATTAAAGATGGGGATTGTTGCTAAACCTGCATGTAGTAAATGTTTAACTGATGAGATATTAAGCAGTGAGATCTGTGTCAGGGGTGTGGGTATCTGTGTGGTGTCCTGGTCCTTGTGTGTGTGTGTGTAATCATGGTGCTGGCACGAGGGGGTCCAGGGGAAAAAGGTGTGATTGTGTCAGAGCACACATGCAACCGGAGCAGCCCAAGGGCCTTCAGACAACGAGGGGGCACCATAGAGCTGGAATGTTGACAGTACAGGATGGTATCTGGCCTTGTCACAGCAGTCAGGCAATTGTATGAACTCACTTTGACAGACCCAAATAAAGAGTCTTGCTTTTTTTGATCTATTCTATCGTTTTTTGGGGGTGGGAAACCATGCGCCACTATATGCTAATGTTTGTGTCAGACCTGTTGTTCATTTGCAAGCTTCACGGTTCCTGCAGGTTTCAGTAAGTCAAATTTAAGACCATAAAGATTACATTTAAGACCTACATGATGCATTACCAAAACATTTCAAAGAAATTCTGAAAAAATCTTTATTTCAATGAATTCAGTCATTGAAAAAGTATTCATTTAATTTACAGATAAAGAAATCACATCAGTAACCTAATTTAACTTCATTCAGCACTAAGTACTCGGGGGTGGGGGGGAAATCCATTCACATATGAATCGTGATTCAGTCTTCTAGCGATTCACATCGATTCACTTTAGAAAAAAAAAAATATATAAGCATATATTGAATCGCAAATTGATTAAAAATCGTGAATCGATTTTTTATCGAACCGTGACCCCAAGAATCGAAATCGTGAGGTACAAAAATATTCCCACCTCTAATAGATGGTAAGCTGCACATTTCTGTTTAATGATGTATCCGTGTTGCAGAAATAAATAAGTCTATTCAAGAAAAGTCTACTTATCGTCACTGTATTTTGTGAATTAGTTCTTAGAAACCCTTCAGCAAACTCACTTGTTTTGTAAATATGATTAGAAGGAGTATTCTGTTTTATAACTTGGCATTAGCAGAAACAAAACGTATGTTGTCTTTTGGCATTTAGCAGTATCACAAGGGCAATTACACCGTCTTGTAGAAAGAGTATTTGCAGGAAACCTTACTGTGGCTCAATGGGTAAGCATGTGTACCATCGAGTCTATTGCCAAACACGGTACCCATAGTTCAAATCTCGTTCCAACTAATTTAATTTATATCAGTTAAGTAATATATATGTTTCAGACATGCTGGTGCAGTACTGCAACAGCCTGTGTTCAAATCCAAATTTTAAATTGTTTATTTTAACTTAAAAGTTACATTGTAGTCATGTAAGATGTGGGACTTCACCTTCACATAGTTTCATAAATATAATCTCTCCTCTCCGCCAAACGCTTGTTAATCTCAGGAAGATTCTCTTTAGTTTAGTTTGGTTAGAAAACAGAGTGCGAAATATACAATCATAATTGGGGGGGTCAGTTCTTTTTCAGGGCGTAAAGTAATATTACGATTACAGGTAAGAACGATATATAAATGTTTCCCCCCCAACCTGTTGTTTTTACCTCTTTGGGGGGGTCGAAGTCTTAATTAGGGGGGTCAAACCCCCTCATAATTCAAACCCTGGACTCAAGAGCTCAGCTTTGTCGGCTACGACTCAATACTTTTGTGCTACTTTATAATAACTTTCTGCGGCCAGCGTTTCTGGAAATGAACGAGGGCAAAACATTTTTTAAACCTGACTAAATGAAATTTAAGACCTTGGATGAAAATCTGGCCGTTTTTAAGACGTTTTAAGGCCTTCAATTTAAAGTTCAGAATTGTAGACTTAAGACCCCGCAGGAACCCTATTTATTATAATTTCTTCGGAAGTACAACAGACTTCTTAATAAAAAGTCAAGTTTGTCAGATCAGGTTCATGGTCTTCCTGGTATCAGACCATGCTTATATAAGAAAAATATATATACTTTGTAGGTGTTTCTCCATTTGCATCCAATATTATGAACCTGTTACCCTGACTTTCCCCAAAATCCCAAAATAATTTAATTCTATCATTGTTACAATTCCATATGCTTAACTTCAGAACCATCAACACCTGAACATTCTGTCTGCATATTGATATACTCACCTACACACAGACATTTCAGACCACAGAATAAAAGAAAAACTCTGGAAAAAGTTTTATTTTTTCTTAAATGGACAATAAGACAGTGGCTACAGTAATAAACCAGTGCTCTGAGTCCCCTCCGATCCCTTCCTCACACTCAAAAACACACATACACTACCCCCCCCCCCCCCCCCCCAACAGTTTCTCTCTTCTCACACCTTTTACCACCAGTAACAACCAGATGTTAAGATAATTGAAAATAGGTGTAGCTGTCATCCAATAAACAGTCTGGTTGTTTCAGGCATAAGTGGAAGGTATGGCAAACATACAGACACACACGCTCCCAGTCCTTCTTAGGCATAGTACTGCAGGTTGGCCTTCTTCTTGGCCTGCACCTCCAGGATGCCCTCCATGTAGTCTTCATGGTTGAGCTCTGTTGCTCCCCGACGAAGCGCAATCATACCCTGAAGAAAGGGAGAGAAGGAAGGGTAATTTGTGGTTCAGGGTGTGTTGAGTAGAGTGCAGTGTAGGAGGTTGTGTGAAGCTCCTGATCAAGTTGAGTGTACAGTATACTCACCGCCTCCACACACACAGCTTTGCACTGGGCTCCGTTAAAGTCGTCAGTGCACCTGGCCAACTCCTCATAGTTTACATCAGGACTGTGGAGGGAAAGAAAAGAGAGGGGTCAGACAAAGTCCTGGAGACAGACCCATGAGGGGCCTGATCTGGCAGAGCATGCAGGGTTATAGGTCAGTAACAGGGGTCCAGCAGATCCATACCTGACGTTCATCTTGCGGGAGTGGATCTGCATGATGCGAGCACGAGCCTCCTCGTTTGGCATAGGGAACTCTATCTTTCTGTCCAGACGACCGGAGCGCAGCAGAGCCGGGTCTAGGATGTCCACCCTGTTGGTGGCCGCGATCACCTTGGGGGAGGAGGGTGATGGGGGAACAGGTTGGAAAGTGTAAGTCACAGAGATGCCAGTCAGCCACTTCTCTTGCAGTTGGCCTGTCTAGAGGGGTGAATTTATGGTTTGAGGTAAGTGTGGAGGTGAGTGTATAGGGTGTGTGTGGTATGAGGCAGTAAGTACCAGGGTTCTTACAGGTTTCAGTAAGTCAAATTTAAGACCTTTTTAAGACATTTTAAGACCATAAAGATTGAAACGACGCATTACCCAAAAAATATTCAAATCAAAGAAATTCTGAAAAAACATTTTATTTCAATGAATTCAGTCATTGAAAAATGAATTGAATATTTTTTGGGAAAAGTTTGCAGAGAGCCTCGTACCTGGAGCTGGGTACCGCTTGTAACCAACCTAACGATCTAGCCATGTCTCGTTGAAAATACCTTTTCCCATTTTCCACACGTAGCCAAACTTTAACAAACTGAGGAAGTGCAGACGTATTTTGCGGGCAGGTATTGTATTTATCACAGGATTTGTAGTTTTATCACCGCGTACGTACCAACATCAATATCCCCCAGAAAGAACTACAACACACCGAACCAACGTTCTGAGGGCAGCGTTCTGATGGTTTTGTTTGTACCAGACTCGCTTTGTAGGATACGACTCAATACCTTTTTGCTACGTTGTATTAACTTTCTGCGGCCAGCGTTTCTGGAAATGAACGAGGGTAAAACCTTTTTTAGACCTGACTAAATGAAATGTTAGAAATTTCGGATGAAAAATCTTGCCGTTTTTAAGATGTTTTAAGGCCTTAAATTTAAAGTTCAGAATTTTAGACTTTTTAAGACCCCGCGGGAACCCTGAAGTACAAGGTGTGCAGGACGACCTACCTTAACCTGCATGTTGGGCTGGAAGCCGTCAAGCTGATTGAGAAGTTCCAGCATGGTTCTTTGGACCTCCCTGTCTCCTGCTTTCTCACTGTCAAACCTGCATCACACACACACACACACACAACCTGGTCAGGGACATGTAAACACTAGACCTGGGCCATTACAATGATCAAATACTTGAAAAGTTCAGTACTTCAAGATGACAAAGCAAATTTAAAAACAAGAGGAGATGACTGATTTCAAATTCAAGCTACGTAGGGCCGACAAGCTATCTAGCAAAAATTCAGATTGTGCTGAATCAGCAAAAATTCTGCACAACCAACAACAATTTTAAAAGGCAAGACACGTATAACCCCAAAACATAAAAAAAGTGGCACCTCTAAATGGACAGCAAAAGGGGGCATCAAAGCTCATTGGAGTCAATGGAGCAGGACTAAAAGTAAAGTGCTACTTGATGGCACTTTATTGTCCCTAGATGTCAGTTTGACTTATTCCACAGCAGGTACTTACGCCATTCATCCTTTGGTTAGATTAGAAAGGGTTATCTCCCAGCTCACCTCTTGGTGCCGATGGCATCCAGCTCATCTATGAAGATGATGGAGGGTGCTTTCTCCTTGGCCAGGGCAAAGGCATCTCTCACCAGCTTGGCTCCGTCTCCAATGAACATCTGCACCAGCTGGGGGCCAGCCAGCTTCAGGAAGGTGGCCTTGGGGCCAGAGTGGAGTTGACATGAGTCTTAAATCTCACATAAATGGTTAAACGATGCAATCGGTTGCAATAAATCACCCAAACACACAGCAGTTGTGGGGAACTCCTTACCTTGGTCTGGGCAGCGCAGGCCCTAGCCAGCAGGGTCTTGCCTGTGCCAGGGGGTCCATACATCAGGACCCCCTTGGGAGGCTGGATGCCCAGGTTCTCAAACTTCTCCTTGTGGTTCATGGGCAGGACGATGGCTTCCACCAGCTGCAAGGAAGAAGAAAAAAAAAGGGGAATGGGATGTTAGATGTTAGTTAGTCACAGTGAATGCAAGTGGAATGTTTTGCTTCATCTCTCGTGTGTGATCTGCTCCTGCTGCAATTCGGACCTCCTGGATCTGCTTGTCCAGGCCTCCAATGTCACTGTACTGCTCCGTGGGCCTCTCGTCCACCTCCATGGCCTTCACCCGAGAGTCGTACTCCGTAGGCAGGGTCTCCAGGATCAGATACGAGTCCTTGTTCACTCCCTGGAAGAGCATGCACCCATACAACACAGGATGAAGGGGAAGGAATTAGACATGTCGCATATGTTCTACATAAGGTTGTATACGTGAGGTGCAGAGAACAGGAGAGCCGTCTCACCACCAGGTCTCCGGGCTTCAACTTCTCTGCATCCACTAGGCCAATCACAGGAAGGAAGTAGGTCTGTGGGAGCACAACATCCCATCGTAACACCAGCTTGGTGATTTGTTTGCAATAACTAATACAAAATGCTCTATATACCAACCCAGCTACACACAACAGAAGCAAGCATGTGAGGCCAGTTAAACCACATGAGTCTGATGCTCTAGGACGGGGGTAGGCAACCCTGGTCCTCGAGAGCCCGCTGTCCTGCATGTTTTAGGTGTTTCCCTGCTCCAACACACCTGATTCTAATGAATGGTCATTACCCGGCTTCAACAGAGCTTGATAACGACCCATTCGTTTGAGACAGGTGTGTTGGAGCAGGGAAACATCTAAGACATGCAGGACAGCGGCTCTCGAGGACCAGGGTTGCCTACCCCTGCTCTAGGATCATGTCATTTTCTGCGTTTGAATGAACAGTGATGTCGTACCTGTCGGGTGGACGTCTTGATAACAGCACACTTGCCCTTCCTCTGGGAGTCCAGGTCGATGTTGGCTCCATCTTCCTCCTGGTCATTAGGGTCCACATCCAGCAGCTGGACACACACACACACACACACAGTAACATTAATGGTGGAAAATAACACACCAGTATTGTGCTACTGTTCATTTGCTTAATCATGCAAAATCATGGACATTTCAACAGGGCTGCACTGAATTCCCCCACCAGAACCTCCATAGCATAACTATGGATAAATAGCATAAATAAATGTAATGTAATAACATGTCCCACCTCAATGACATTGGACACCAGGTAGGGCAGGGTCTTGTTGACTTTGATCTTCTCTGTGTTCTCTTTGATCTTGTCCTTCATGGCCTGCAGCTCGTGAGTCACTCTCAGCACCTCGCTCTTCATGATCTAACAGAAATGGCAGAGAAGAGGGGATTAGACTGTCTGGGACTAACACCATCAATGTTGAACTGAGCCAAATACACTCAATGTCATGTCATCTCCGACTACAAAACCTGTTGAAAGGAAATGTTATACCTAGTAGGAAGTAACACGGAGATTAAGTCAGTGTTTATAAATGCCTTGCTTGAGAGATGTATACAAACAGATATTATATCAGAATTTGAATATAAAAAGTATTGCTTTATACATTTGTATTGGTAAAAGTACTGTTTCAATACGGTAGTGGCATGTTGCATCTTTCAATTTTGAAATAAAATACTATGCTTTCAATAACAGTACATTTGGTTGGTGAAAATATGTTCTAGCTAGCTAACCAAGAAAGAAGAAAGCTACGTAACATGGCTAGCCTACTTTTATTTCACTGTCCAATAGACGTGTCCGCTGGACGATTTCCTCGTTGGACATCTTCAGTACCTCCTCGCCGATACCATCCTGTTGTAGACACAATTGTCAACAATTGACAAATACACGTTTATCTTGGCCAATGTATCAATGATGAAATGAGCAGTTAAGCTAGCCACAACAAATTTCCCTGTGTCACTCTCGCACACAGTACTACTGTACTGTACCGAATGGGTTGGTTAGCGAGCTAGCTAACGCGTTAGCTACTGTGGCACTAGATTTATCGAGAGGCTAACTTTGATTAACATTTTATACTTTCACAACATAATACCAAGCATGTAACCCTACGCATACGACATACTACTTTGCATTAAAAAACGGAACATAGTTAATTTAGGTTAATATATTAAAACAAACCTCCACCTCATCCCAAACCGACTTGTCATTCAGCGACGCCATTTTCGCTCTATTTTCTTCGACGGTTGGAGTGTTGTTTTGTGTTTGGTCTCCACACCGCCCTCGGCAGCGTCGGAGTGGTATCACTATTAAGACATTGGATCTAAAAGTTCCAAAATGAATTAAATAAATACACCATTAAATAATTACTTAAATGTGTCATTAATTAATTAAAAATTGAATTAAAAACATAAATGTGTTATTAAATGTGTCATGAATTAAAAATGAGTTTGACAGATACAATAAATTCATGAAGCACTGCAACACGTGGTGACATGAAAATGAAATTGCAATGGACTGAGGGCGCTGTTTAGCGTATTGCATTTTTTATATTGTCCACTGCACTGCACGTTAATACAGGACCATTAATAAATTAATTAAATAATTGAAATAATTATATATGTATTTTACATAAAATGAATTCGTATTTTAATGAATTCATGACCCATTTAAGTAATTATTTAATGGTGTATTTATTTAATTGATTTTGGCGAATAAACCGAATTCTGATTCTGATAGGCTATATATATTATAGCCTATATATATAGCCTATATATATATAGGCTATAATAATATAACTACTAATGATATTAACTTACAATGCGTATTTGTATTTCCCCTCCATCTAACAATGATCTAATCTTGCATAGATGAAATACATGTCCATTTGAAGTGGAATGTACTCCTTTTGCAAACGCTTTAATCCAAGGCTAACTATGGTTGTGTATGTGTGTGAGAGAGGGTTACATGAGCAGAAATATTGTAGTATGTAACAAACCTTCCAATGCACAAAGTAGGGTGAGTCAGATCTTTCCTGAGTCCACTGTAAACAAACAATGTCTCATCTTTATTAAAGTATCAGTGGTATGTGTTGTGCATGGTGGAAATATACTGTTTATAGACTCGGCTCCGGTTGCCTCCGTGGGAAACAGTAATGTGTTCTGGTTCCATGAATAAATGATTTAACAGTTTAGAAAGAGAGTACATCATAACCTCATTCTCATGGACTGATTGGATGATTTTCCAGGCCTCTCACTGTCCACTTCAGTTGACATTTGTTCAACATGTCTTTAATCACAAACCAGAGGGGAAAAAATTATTTCTTGAGATCTTAAAACACAAATATCATAGTGACATAATTACAACAATTCATGTTGAAACCGTACTCATGTGTTCCTTATCAAAAAATACATATTACATATTAAAGTCTTTCTCATGAGGGTCACATGGAAATATCGGGATTTTTCCACTTCCCAGGGAGTCTGTGTTTCACAAACAAACACACACACTCTCTTAACTATCCCTTATCTCCTCTACTTTGTCCTCCTACATTCCATCTACAGTTTCCTCTCGAGTTCTACTTGGCTGTTCCCTGTCCTCCTCCTCTTCTTCTACATCCTCCTCCTTGTCTGCTGCTTGTGGAGATTCACAACTTCCCCTGCACCCTCTCCAGCCACCCTGTCTTGATCCCCTTCCTGCCCCTGCCCCTCCCCAGGGCAGCAGGACACGGCAGCGCTGTCTAAAGGCGGGGTCGCAGCAGGCGTAGAGCAGTGGGTTGAGGCAGCTGTTGAGGTATCCTAGGCAGGTGGCATAGGGGTGGGCGGCCAGCAGGGTGCGGTCCAGCAGGCAGGAGTAGGGCACCAGGCCCAGTTCCACCAGCATTGACAGGGACTTGTTGGTGTGGAAGGGCAGCCAGCACAGAAAGAAAGCCATCACCAGGGTAACGATGACACGGAGCAGACGGCGCTGGCGCTGGGGGTCCGGACGTGGGCCTTTCTTGAAATGGCGACTGACGAGGTGGCCTAGGGAGCAGTAGCAGACCAATAGGACGGCCAGCGGCAGCAGGAAGCCAATCAGAGTGGACTTGAGCCCCAAAGCTGCTGTCCACAGGAGCTCTGCCCTCTCTCGCTCATCTCGCCCCAGCTCGGTGGAGATCAAACTAGAGTAGTCCATTGCACAAGAAAAGATCACGGCTCTGTGTTCATCTACCTGGTCGCCTTCCCCCTCCTCCACTTCCTGCCAGTAATCATCAGGCTCCTCCCCCAGCTCCACCTTTCTGACAGTCCTGAGTAGCAGAGCAGGCAGAGCTAGCATCCCTGCAACCAGCCACACACTTCCTACTACCCACAATACCCTGCAAGTCCCGGGCCCCTGAGCACGGCTGGAGCGGCGGTGTCCGGCTATGAGCCAATAGCGCTCCACGCTGAGTGCTGTGAGGGAGAAGACGCTGGCATACATGTTGAGGGCAACCAGGTAACTGCTGACCTGGCAGAGTGGCCGGCCAAAGGGCCAGTGGTAGTCCAGAGCTGTGTAGGCAGCCCACAGAGGCAGGGTGACAAGGAAGGCCAGGTCTGCCACCGCTAGGCTGGCGATCAGCGAGTCAGTCAGGGAGCGGGAGGAGCCAGGCAGCCTGGGGGAGGAGCCTGTGCCTGGGGGATGGAAAAGGCGCTTGGTGCAGGAGCAGGGGGTTGCTCCCAGGGGTTGGGAAGAGCGGGGCCGGTCCAGGTAGGCCCAGAGCACCAGGCCGTTTCCCAGGGAGCCTAGCAGAAAGGCCAGCAGGTACACTGAGGGGATGAGCACCCAGGTCGGGCTCCACTCACTGTAGTCGCACTGGGGAAGGGAAGGAGAGGGGGAGGGAGAGGAGGATGGAGGAAGGGAGGAAGAGGGAGGGAACAGTTCAAGGTCTGACATGAGGGGTCTGGGGTTGGTTGGGATCAGTAAATTGGCAGGCAGTAGACAGTGGCGGACGCCAGTGGGAGCTTCTCTCTGCAACTCAACATCCAGTTGACTGAAGGCTCCAGCTGTTAATCCATGTAGTCTCTCTCTAGACACCGCAGTGTCTCTTGCTTTCTCACGGTTCAGTCCTGCCTGTGTCCAGCTGGCTACTCAGGCTGTGCAAGTGTCCCTGTCTCCCTCTGTTTGCTTCCTTTGCTTCCCGTATATCTCACTGTGACGACATCTTGGTTGTCCTTTAAATAAACAAACTGAAAGACAAATGGGAGGCTGTTAGTGAAGAAGAGATTAACTTAACATAAACTAAACCAGGACACACTGAAACAGTAAGTGGGTTTACATAGTATACAATATCACAAGACTACAACAGTTGATTTAAATGTGTAGATTTAATTTGACATTTAAGAATGTCAAAACGATGGGGAAAACAACACTATTTCAGCAATTTCATTTAACTTTATTTAAATAAACATGAAGTAAATCACTTACATATTTGAGAAAGGAAGTCTGTGACCAGGTTTCCTAGGCTGTTGGTGTGTGATGCTGGAAGAGACAAAGATTCAGATGTCGTCCTCAGGGCTGGGAGACGAGATCCTCTCCGATTCTTACTTCTTCACTTCTGTCCATCCAGTGCAGTTCTGACCTCTTCTCTTCATAGGGTTCAGCCCTTTCAGAGGTGTTTTTCTCTTGAGGGGGTCTGGAGTTCCTCCCCCTGCAGATATAGCCCACCCTCCAGATCCCCAACCCCCACCCCCCACAACACACACACCTCTTCTATCGACTCTCCCTTCCCTCCATGAACCAGACCACCCCAGAAGAGGCTTTGCGAGAAACACAAACACTTTCCCCTTTTCCTGCTCGCAGCCCACAACTTCACACTCTTCAAACATCATACAAACACTGTGCACACCGTACACAAACAACTATACAGTCTATGACAGTAACAAAACACTCAGACAACAAGCAATCAACATACGTACACACCGACACATTTGCACATTCCAGTGACAGTGCCAGCCACATTGACTGTTAAGACTGTAAAGTAAGACACAATGACAGCCACTAAAAGAAAGTGTGTATGTACACACTGAACAACACAGCAAACTCCAACAGACCACACTGAACATTACATGACCAGGTCAGCCTTGTCCTGAGACGTGGTATGGTGTGTGTGTTGGTGTGTGTGTGTTGGTGTGTGTGTGGGAGGAGATGGTAGAAGTGGTGAGATGGGGGAAGGGGGTGGGGGGATATGAGTGATTAGGGGATATCCCAAACCAGGACATGACTCTGCATCCTGGAACACACACTCTGATTGGCCTAAAATAAGATACGGAAATAAGAAAATCTCATTTGTAGCTTGTACTGGAATTAGAGAAGCACAATTCCTTTAGACTTGTAGATGTGCTATCCCTGTACTTTTTTCACTGATTGATATGGACACGAAGCAATCTCTTCATGCCTCAGGGTGTGGCATCTGTGTCCTTGTGATGGTGCTGTCTCTATACAGCAGCTTATGAGACTTGCATGCAGAGTAGGCTATTCCCCTTCTTTTAAACAATCTGTGAATCATTTCTAATCATCTACATCTAAAATTACTATCAACGTTGTTAAATTGTTATCAGCTAACCGTTCACCCCGCCCTAACCATGGATATCAGAGATGCATCTAAAATTCAAGTTATGAGGAGGAGCTGCCCTATCAGGGGTATTCAGATGAATGGGAGTGGCCTGTGTTACATTTACATTTAGTCATTTAGCAGACGCTCTTATCCAGAGCGACTTACAGTAAGTACAGGGACATTCCCCCCGAAGCAACTAGGGTGAAGTGCCTTGCCAAAGGACACAACGTCAATTGACACGGCCGGGAATCGAACTGGCAACCTTCAGATTACTAGCCCGACTCCCTCACCGCTCAGCCATCTGACTCCCAAGTCAGAGGAGAGGGCACACATCTGGGCGGCCTCACCCAAGCACCCACGCTATCTACGCTACTGTATCTGTCCTATACATGCAACATCTTATTCATCTCCCCAGGAAAACACTGATGTCCTGGAGACAACACCAACAACACCACCAATAAAGCAAACAAGGCAAAAAGAGTGAAAAGACCAGATAAACAGACCCTGCAAAATAAACTGTATAGGATTCTGTTGGGTTAGAAGCTTACAAGATGCCATGGTGACACCTTGTCAATATTGAATAACTGATCTTACTCCCACAGTGTTGGAGAAATCGTAACAAAGAGTGGGCTTGTCTCATTGTGTCCCCTCAAACTCTGATCTCCAGCAGGTCATCTGGGCAAGGAGTACTGCATGTATTTAGAATATCAAATGTTGGCATACTTCACCTAGCTTGACTCCCATGGAATCATTAGGTGTATTAGTCAGTATAAACACAGACAAGTTGTATTATGTTTATGCTACAATTTGAACCATTTCTGACCAAATATGCAACTGGTGACACAATACTCAAATGTTTCACATCTTCACAGAAAATCATGTTATAAGCTTTTAGCTAGGAAAGCACTTTCTGGTTGAAGAACACCATTAGTGGCTGTCTGAGTAAGCACAACCACAAGAGTTTAGTTTGGTTGAAGTTTTAGGGGTGCATGTGAAGCCCTGTGACATTGCTTGAAAAAAGGGCTTTACAAATACAATGAGCTGGAGCTGGTGTTCATTATACTTTCATTAGATTACCTGAATGTTATCCTGAATATTATCAAGACACCAACATTTTAGTGAGAGGAATGTGTGGCAAGCAGGAAAACTTTGGTCCTTGTAATCTGCCAACAATGGAGCTACTGGCACATAAATCAACTGTCACTACATGTTTAAGTCTGTATGTGTGCGCACGCGTTTGTCAAGTCCTTTCCCCTCATTTCCTTTCCACGTGGATACTGCAGCTGTCCAAACAGGAAGTTCATCAGGTCACAGGTCAAAATGCTACATCTGTAAAATGTATCACCACCCAGTCCCCCTTCTCCACCTTCATTTTGTTCTCATATGTATTCAGTAGACATGCTAACCTGGGGGATAGTCTTAAGGATGACATGTTTCACCTTAGACCACATGTAATGCCATCCATTCACCACTAGACTACTAATTCACCCTTGAGTCACAATGACAAGAACAACATTGATAACTTTGATGGTGTGAAGATATTATTTATTTTCCACTGACAAGAACCCTCAACATGCATGCATAAAAAGCATAGGTTTCAGTTTACAGTCATGATATTCTTAATATAAACAAGTTTTTTTCCCCCTTGCCTCTACATCGGCAAGACATAATATCACTAATTCGGTAAAAAACAGTGATTAATAACAGCTAGCAGTAGCGCTACAAAATGTAGAAAGTATGCCCTCATTAGTGTTGCATCTATTTGAAGCGCCGATCTAGTGCAAACTGTATCCTTCTGAAAACCAGACAGGGAGTCAGGTATGGTCGGTCAGAAATCACCCCTTTCTGCAAGTCGCTCTGTTGGTCTGGGCGATAAAAAAAAACAAAAAGAAGTCTGACGGCAGCACCTGAGCTGAGGGTGGGGAAAGACAGGGGCGAGAGAGGAACCTGCGTGTGTGTTGAAGAGGCTTAGGTCTGAGGAAGAGGTTAAATTGATGCTGTACGTGTGCATGTATAGTGGGTTAAGGTTGGGCTGTGTGTGGGTGTCTAGTGCATACACCACCATATGCCCACCAAAGACACCAGCAGGCCCAGCAGAGGCTTGCCCCCAGAGATGGAGACAGCTCCATTACACAGGTTAGACGTACAACACTTGTAACTGAAACTTTCTACTTGTGGGTAAGCATTGCTTAACTGATTAAAATCACATTCAGAGTTCTTAATACACCGGCGTATAATATCACCACCTGAAGAAGTGGGAGAGAGGTGTGGAAAGTAGGGGGGGGGGGGGGGGGGGGGGAGACAGAGAGAGAAGGAGGGAGGAGTTCAGGATTGTCCTTCTCTAGGAAGACATTCATTGATAGAATGAGGGGAACAAAGACAGATGGACTAATGGCAGCAAGTGTGTCATGATTATGCACACTGATTAGCTATTGAACTTCAATATAAAGTCTACTCAATTGAAACCATTGTTGCCACTAGGTAGGAGGAAGAATACTTCCGTACTGGTATCGTTTTGAGAAAACCACTCAACACTAAACTGATACTCTTGATTCAAGATTATACAGCAGTAGAGGAAAGAACAGAGTTTACCGAGTTTCCATTTAGACTACAACACGTCATTTAGAGTGAACCTCACCTCTCACATGCAGGCTCAGACAGGCATCATCTAAGCTGCAGTCCTGGGTTTTCGTGCAGCTGCCAGTGTAGTCCTGACAGGCGTAACAGCGAATGGCTGAACCTGCAAAAAAACAACGCTGTCACTCATAACAGTATTACCTATGTAGACAACCAAAAACGTGTGTCTGCTTGGGTAAATAGACTTCGGCCCATTAAAAATGTAAATGATACCCTTACCAAGCTCAAAGATGGCGAAACAAAACGCCAAGCATAACCCAAATGAGTTCCTCATTGCGATCCCTTTTCCCCAAGACGTCTAAAATGAAGAGAAAGTATATGCTACATAAAACAGGCGTTTAACTTTGCTACCTAACTTGCCAAGATGGACAACGTTCAACAAAATATAATTTCCAGACTTTTTATACCGTGCGGGTGGCATTTTCTCTAGTGGAATGTGCCATCTGCACATGTGAATTTAGCAAAACAAATTATTTTTAAAATGGCGTTGAAGTCACGGCCCATTAGCTAATACCTGGGCATTGGGCAATACACTTAAGTCCTGAAATGTTTGGGGGGGATAAAAGACAAATCCACAAATATCGTTGATTTGACAACATATGGATTTAAATGTAGTACATTTCTTTATGCCATTCCACAATTTCCGAAGAATAACAAACCGGCATTTCAGGAAATCGCCAGAACAGGTTTGTTCTCCGATTTTGTATTGACAGGCCCGATATACAACACTGAGTATTTCTCAATCAATATATATGCGTTCCACATCCGCGGGTTCACTCCGAGATTTATTCGTGACAGAGGATAGTCGCTATAAGGCTCTGGGCTGGGACAACAAACAATTTGGCGAACAGGTGTTAGCCGACTGGCTAGCGCTAACAAAATGGCTGTACATTTAAGTAAACAAATAGGTTTGACAAAGTTGAAAAGCTACTTACAATTCTGAGGAAAGTAATGTATCTCTCGAAGTCTGGAACCTGAAATGTACTTGAAAGTCTGTGACAATCCCAACAACCGCGCCCACTTGTATTGTAAAGCAACAGCTGATCCAGCGTCCCGCCCAATCGATGACAGGAGGGGGCAGGCCTGTATTCGGAAGAAATGCAAATTCATACCCATTGTGGTCAACATACGTACATCATTTGGAGGATAATGAAGATGTAAGCTATTGTGAAAATGCAGAAATTTTGCCATCTCCTAGACCATCATCACCCTTGAAACTGGACGATAACACAGCAGTCTTCTTCTTGGCTGATGTAATGGCAGATTGACACAGCAGTCTACATTGCCTACTTATGCTTTTATAGAGGCATACTGCTGTTAACTTAATTGGAAAGGTCCCTTACACGTATGGACACGTGTGGGACACAACAGACCCCATAGTACTGTCAATATTTTTAGCCCCATACTCATACTAACCGTAACCCTTGTGTGAGGGTTAGATAGAAGCACCACAGAGGAACAAAGACCCTTTAGACATCAGTCCACAGGAGGGGTTACAGCAGGCTTATCTGGCAACTAAAATCTGATGCGAAACAATAGAATGACTATTCCTCACATTGTGGCCACAGTGCTATAAGAACAAATGCCATTTAAATGAAAACATTTGACAGCTTTCATTGTGGATTGTCCTCAGTGCCGACTTTCTAAAACGATCTAAATGGCAGAAGCTGATATCAGTGGGAAGGTTGAGCCATGTGGTGAGTCACAGGGTGCTGAAGCCAAAGTTTATTTTTTTTACATTGTCCAAACAGTATACTTATGGATGGATTTAGGGGGACAGTATAGCTCAGTCATAGAGCACTTAACTGCAGACATTGCAGGTTAATCCCCCCCCTGTACTGTGTCCACTTAGATCAGGGGTGTCAAACCCTGGTCCTTGAGGGCCACTGTCCCTGATCCAGCTCACCTGAATCGAATGAATGGTCGTTATAACAACCCATTTAATTGAATCAGGTGTGTTGGAGCAGGGAAACATCTAAAACAGCTGCCCTCGAGGACCAGGGTTTGATACCCCTGCCTTACATGAAGACATCTGCCAAATGAAATTTGTTATAGTATGAAGAAGTTAAGGAAAGCTTGATAAGGAAAATGATTAGGGGCCCCTCATTCAGCATAAAGTGTTTATTTACCCCAAACATACAAAAACAAAACACAAATTGGCAGTAAAAAAACAGTGACACTGAACAAATCAACTGAGGTTTGAAATTAGCATGGAGCAGAGCCAGACGCTCTATTGCACAACTTCCTTATAAATGCAGAAATGGAAAAATAAGCTTAAAATAATCACTTACCAAAATGAAACTCCCCTGCCCTCCCACCACACAGCAGAACTGAGGGCCTTATGCCTATAGAGACTTTATCATCTCTCAAATAATAATCATAGGTAACATACTGTCATTATACTGTCCCCCAGGTGAATATACAAAAAAAGATACCCCCCCCCCCCCCAAAGTGTGTAATGGTCTTGTCCAGAGTATGTCCATGTCCATTTGTGCAGTAATGTGCTGATGTGACATACCACTGTTGATGAGCTGACAGGTTTGGGACAACCTGAAAACATTGTCACTTCTACATGAGCCCTCGGAGGCACCTAATGCTCATTGGTCAAAAAGGGAGCGCATCCAATCAAAACACTCAAATCATCTCTATAACACTCTTACACATAATCACAATGTATTATATATGACACTGATAAACGACGTACATGAATGAATGACAGAGAGAAACCACATTCTTACTGTACCAGTATAGATCACTGCATCACCAGTCTACATTATAGAATACCAATCTACATTTGTTTAGAGTACACAACCCTGCAGTTGTTTAGGGTAATTGGGGGGATGACTATCCTGGTTCTGTCCTGTGGGCTAGCCTGTCTGACAGGGACACTGACTGCCACCAGATGATGGAGCTCAACTTGAGCTGCCCAACACTGGGACCTAGGTCAGGGTCACATCTGAACTTATATAAGGGGATATGAGAAGAGAAATTCCTGAATCCTGTTGTCCCCATAACAAGCAGGGACACAGGGAGAGTTGAGCAGGGACACAGGGCATCACCCAGTAGTGGCCAGCCGGGTGCTTAGACAATGGAGCTACAGAAAAAGAACTGACAACTGTGCTCTTCATGGCGGAGGGTTGGCGGTTCTCTGTGGGCCAGCACTCCAGATCTCTCCCTGGCTGAAACCAGAGAAGGTAAACAATGGAACCCTAACAGAACAGCCAATTACAATGCTCTGAGTATGCTAGATCTGCCAATCACTTAGTTCCTAGTATCTCCCAGGACTGGGATTGAAAAGTTCACACGGGGTCATGCATTTAGCTTTTTCTCTCTCTCCTTCCCACTCTCCCTCTCTCTTTCAGCCACCCAACTGCCATTACATACAGCTTAACAAATAATAAAAACAAATGTTTTAAATCTTCTGTAAATCGTAAGTCTTTTCTCTTGTGGCCTTGCCCCTTCTCCAGTCCAAAGGCAAGACGAGGGGGTGCAACCAGAGGACAAAAAGGAGCGTGGTCATATGTGTCGCGGGCAGCGACCTGCCTGATCGCCAATGTTGATGCCTCTCAGTTCGCCGTCGTCGTAGTCATCTGTGTCTGAGGAATTGTCTTCCCGGAAGGACGAGCGAGTCACGTCACTGGCTGAGCCCTGCGGAGGGGGGACGACAACGACGACAGTGCTTTATATCTAGTCTGTTTTCACCTCTTTTACCTTGTTTAACCTCCTGTGTTAACCCGCAACTGACAAAGCAGATCATCATTTGATGGAAGACAAATTACATCTGAGTACAATGAACCCATTAGGAAGACAGAACTGACCTTCCCCTTCCTCCCCCCTCCTCCAACCCTTCCTCCCTGACTTACCGAGCGTACCATTGACTCGCGGAAGGGCGGGCAGACCATGTGGAAGCGTGGGATGGAGACATGGAAGACCTCTTCCTTGTTCTTGAGGCGGTGGAAAGTGTAGTGGCCCTCCATGAACTCCGACGTGGTGGAGAAGGTGGTGCAGCTGGCATACTCGTGCACCTTCCCAGGGGTCATCACAGGGAACTCCCCTGCAGAGGCAGCAGATCAGGGGTTTGCTCAGTATTATTTGTGTGGCTGTTAGGCTAAGCCTCGGAACAGAGGGGGGAAGCATCACGTCATTTTAATTCAGCAATTCAATTGTTGTGCACAATGTGCAGGCACTAATGCAACAGTGCAGGGGTGTGTATGTGTGTGTGAGTGAGTAGGGTTCAGCGGGTCGTCAGTTTGAGTTGTTAACATCTGAGTCTGGTAATACAGGCTCGGAGGCTCCTGTTGCTCCTCCTCCCAGAGGGCAGAACATGCTAAGACCTCTGGGCAGGCAGTGCTTATGATAATTATCTTTCATAGCTTGGTACCAGTGATATGCTGGGAAGCCTTGACGACCTGCTGCATGGCTTCCTACGACCTGTTGCATGGTTAGTAACCTTATAGCCATGAGGGGAGTTAGCATCATTCGCATTGCAATTAGGTTAACCCCTAGCACTGAATATGATCCCATCAGCCGCAGGACTCACCAACGACACCAGGGCCACGGACCTCCTCCACATTGCCATTGGCGTTCGTGATCTTCCAGTAACGGCTGTCCAGCTGGCAGGCGCTTTCAGGCAAGGCCTCCTGGGACATCTCAATCCTGAGCAGGTCAGGATATGGGTTGGGGAAGGGGAGGGACAGAACATTGACATGATTCACATCAACATGTCAACTGTCAGGTGGCTGAGCGGTGAGGGAATCGGGCTAGTAATCCGAAGGTTGCCAGTTCGATTCCCGGTCAAGCCAACTGACGTTGTGTCCTTGGGCAAGGCACTTCACCCTACTTGCCTCGGGGGAATGTCCCTGTACTTACTGTAAGTCGCTCTGGATAAGAGCGTCTGCTAAAAATGACTAAATGTAACATGAGCAGTGGAATCTGAGGACAGATCAATGTACTTCCAAAGAGGCTATTTTTGTCACTAATATTTAGAATGGGTTCATCAAGCTAATTGATCTACCTTCCTGGGGTGTCAGAAGCCTCAGGAAGTAACTGATGCAAAATGGCAGGACAGGGCAAGGCTCATTGTGGGTAAGGTACCTGATCCGGTAGGTGAAGAAGAAATGAGGCGGGTGAACGGAGCTGAGCTCTGGGAGGAAGGAGGTGGACACCGACACAGTGATGTCACCCGTGGTGGCCACACATTGCTTGTCATGGACATACCTAAGGCAGTAACATAAAACACATTATTGACATTGTGAGAACAATGGCATAAGCAGCAGGAAATGACATACTATTATGACAACAGTACCGGAAGATCTGGTCGCGGATGATGGGGTACTCTCCTGTCACCACATTGTGGACATATGAGGTAAACCACTCTGTGAAGCTGGACCCTGAAGAATGAGAAAGGAAAAGTCACACATTGTCTGTAGTTGTATTGCAATACATTGATTAATTGAGTAGAAAAAGAGAACAGACCTGTGATAAACATGTCTATAGCTGACGGATCTTGTGCCATTTGATCCTGAAAAAGAGAAACACTCACTTCCATCAGTTCCCATGATCTCTCTTCCTCTAGTAAAACCCTGCCTGCAGTAGCAGGTGAGGAAGCAGAGTACTCTCCCTAGTGGTACAGGGAGGTACTGACCCAAACAGTAGACAGCCTCAGCCTAGCGGGTTCATAACTTTTACAGTAGGATCTTGAACCTGACAGCTGAGTTCTCAGGACACAGATATAATTCTAGTTCAAGAAATCAGAGACCGGGGTTACAACTGTGTCAAGAGCACAGAGCATCTACAAACCTTTTCTAAAAATAAGTTCTTATTGTAAATCGTAAAATCAAGAGGGTGGGCGACGGGGCCTTACTGGGCAGTGGTAGAAGATCTCGCTGCGGCCCCGGCCTTCTGTGGCCTCCAAGGCCATGTATTGGCTCAGGCCGGTGTGGAAGCAGAAGGTGAGTGGCAGACACTGCCTCATGCCCTTCCTCTGCTGGAAGCCCCCTGCGGCTGTCTCTATGTCCAGCAGGTCCTCTGACCTGTAGTGATTAGACAGGGCCATGCTGCCCATCAAACTACAAGAGGGGGGAATAAATGAAGGAGATAAAGAGAATAAATCAAATGAAACAGTAAGAAAAATATCTGGAAATAGATAAGCAGAGGGAGAAAAGACATTCTCATCTGTGTTCAGCTGTTCATACATGTCAAAGTACAAACAAGCAGTGCTGCCACACCAGCAGCCCTGCTACCCACCCAGGCACCACCAGCTTCTGGCCGTTGTGTATCCTGTAAGAGCAGCGGTAGTCAGTGGGAAGCTTGCAGCCAATCTGGGCTTCGATAGCATCTAGTTCCTCCTCCTTTGCACCCTCTGCCCAGGAGACAAACAGAGAGACTTTCACCGCCTTGCCAGAGATAAACAATTCAAAATGCACTTTTCATGCAGATTTTTAGCCATAAAGATTCTGATTAGTCTAGCTGGAGTCCTCATGCACGGTGTGTGTGTTCCAGGCCAGGCTGGAGGGAGTCTTACCCTTGAGTGAGGCAATCATCCTGGGACACCTCTGGTCCAAATAGGCCTTTAGTGCATCCCAGGCTCTCTTCAGGGTGATGTAGGGATCCATGTACCGACCCAGTTCAGCATAAAACTCCCGGAACAGATCCCTCCATGAGACAGATCGCTGGCTCCTGTCAGACCTGCTCAGTACACACGCATGAATGCACCCACACACAAACATCACAGGTGATGTGTAAGAATAATGTTGCAAAAAATGTCAGGTTAGGTACTAAGAAAACTGTCAAATGATCAGCACAACAATTTATACTTATATTTAGTAACTTAGTTGAGCTTAGTCCAGAAGGTGGATAGTTTAGTCTTATTTACTCACTCAGTTAGGAGCCAGTGTTTCAGACACAGTCCCTTCCATAGCGGGTTGTGACTTGACAGGTCGTTGAGACGACGACTGACAAAACTGCAGCTGATAAGAAAAATTAGATACCAGCAGAGACTAACTGGTTATGATCGAGTAATCTACTGTGTATGTTCCCACTGTACACTTCGGCCTCTCAGTAAGAGTTTGAAGTGCCTTCATGACTTTCAAGTTCAAATGTTTACGCTATTTACAGCACTGTCAACGACAAACTATCACAGTTACATGTCACGTATTAATTATTAATTCATTAATTTATTAAAAACAAATTCAGATTCTAATGGTTAATAGTTTAGACTGAGCGTTCTGATTACGGATGAGATTTTGGAAACTATTGTAACATTACATTACAATAAAGAAACCTTAGCCAGCAGAAACGGAAAGGTGATAATATCACAATTTATTTACTTTTTATTGGTAGCTTACAGGCAGATGCAAGTTAGCAAGCTGGCTAGTGTGGTGTTTAGCACTGCAGCAATGTTTTGACAGCTAGTCTAGCTGGAGCTTTACAGAGCTAACTGGTAAATTAACCTACAAAGACATTGTTACTCATTACATGCAAACTAGATCATTAAAATTGTATTTGAAGTATTGACCATTACAACACAATCGTAAGAGACATTCATCTTATATGGATAAGCTTTAAGTTTGTAAACAAAAAGTCTCCCAATACCACTGCCGCTACCTAGCTAGTTTGCTAGCACTGCTCAAGCGAAGTTACTACCTTGAACAACATGCACTATATGAACTAATATTAATGGCTTGACGATTACTTTGGGATATGCAACAAGCGATATTGACATACATACCTGATTAAGTCTCTGAAATCGAGAAATGACAAAATTAACAATAGAGGATCGGAGGGTAAATCGTTCAAGCTTAGCTCCACGGACGCTGCCATTTTGGAACCTGGAGTTTTGGCCCCAAAGTCCCACCCCATCTCTGTGTCAAAGGGGCGTTCCCGCACGCTTTCTTGTTATCAAATAGTCCCCACATGGAGATGGACACGAAAGGTTCGTGGTAGATATAGACTGCAAAGGGTGTTATGTCATATCTAGTTACAGATGTATGTTAACAAATGCCTTTATTTCCAGTTATGTGACATAAACAGGCAAGTTACTTCGACAGAGAAACACAGGAGAATAGAACATGATTAGTTTATAGATTACTGTTATTATCAATAGGTTCTCATATGGAACACCAGAAGATTCTTGTAGCATTCTGTACCTATATGATCTGTCTATTTACAACGAACACAGTGTGATGTTGACTGTCTCTTTCTTCCTCAAGATGGCATCAGAGATGAGGCTATGCTTTTTTAATGTTCAATCAACAAGCCTCGGCTCGACTGCAGTACAGAAACGCAAAAAAAGGCAATTTCATTGCCTTCACACAACACAGCAGTATAGCCATTGAACAGTACTATTTTAAAGAGACTATTTCGCCCTTAAGAAATTGTACTGCTTTGATCAGAAGCAACACATTGTGACAGACTAAAACAGTATAACTAGGATTACACTGAGGTGCAGAGGTCACCAAACAACCCAGTGCTACAGACAGCAGAGCCATCATGGTGACAGGCCAAATTGTTGTGCCAGATCTAGACCCCAGTCACAAATTCAAGGGGTTAAATTCAGGGAGGTCACCGTTGCCATGGAAATGCTGCATATCTCGATCTGAAGGGGGGGGGGGGGGGGGGGGCGACCCAAATATAGCAACAGGAGAAGGTCTTCCCCACCTAAGGAGTCCTGTAGACTAAAGCAAAACCAGAGTCCTCTTCTCTGACTGTTTGGATTAGCCCCTGCTGGGTGTTACACAGACACACATAGGCTACCTGGTTTTGTATCCCTAGCGCAGCATATGCTAAAGCTTCCCAGTGTGGAGCAGGGAGGAAAAAAGATGGTAAGGTGGAGAAGAGAGAGGCGGTACAGATGCAAGGATGTTGTAGAAGGGATTGAATGGTAAAGGGGAGGGATGGAGATAAATAGTTTTGGTCAAAACTCTCTTTTCAGGTGTAAAACTAACCACCCACGACATTGAACTGCAAGGTGGCTTTGCAGTATTTCTAGGGGGTGTGGATACAGGGATAGAGACAGAGAGGTGTTAGAAAGGAAGGGTTTGTTAGCGGACTGGTTTGTAGAGCAGGGCTCTCTCGTTTGACGTCATACTTTGGTCTCTGAGGGCATGGGAGAGAGGGAAGAAAGGGAAGGGGGGGGCGGCAAGATAGATAAAGATCAGAGAGGAAGAGCAGGCAGGGGGGCATCAATGAACAGCACTCATTCTGTCTAAACCAGTCAATCAAACAGCACACTGACACTCTTATCTCTCTCCTCTGCATTCCCTCTTCGCTCTACTTTCTCCTCCTCTCTCTTCCTCTTCTCTCCTCTCCCTCCCTTTTCACTGCTCCCCCTCCCTTCTTCTCACCACCGTCTCCCCTCCTCTTTTCCCTTCTCCCTCCCTTTCCGCTCCTGAATTGATGCAAGTATTAGAGCCAGTCTGCTGCTTTCTCACTCTGCTCCTCTTAGCAGAGAAGAACACACTCTCTCTCTCTGTAGAAGAGAGATACTGACCCTCTCTATACCTCTCTCTCTCTCTCTCCCTCAGTGGAATGCAAGGAGCCAATAGCAGAACTTGAACCTGGATGAGGACTCTGGTTCTCTCTTTAGGTGAAACCTATTGCTGGAATAGTGTTTCTATCTCCTGCAGGATCTTCTACGCACCATCCCAAACCCTCCAGTCACTATGCAGCCTGAGGAGCACTAACCTAGCTGTTCCGCACTTCCTCCTCCTCTTCGCCTGGCCTCCGGTGGTGGAGGTGGTTAACCAGGATGATCTTCTCCACGGCTGCCATACTGGGCGCCACAATGGGCACAGCCTCGGGCGTGCTCACTCTCTGTGGCCTCTCGCTCTTCTGCCGGTCCTGCCGAAGGAGCAAGCTGGAGGACGGAGACGATTGTGACCCTGAGAAGCCCACAGCAGGTGTGCTCACCTCCCTGCAACAGGTAAGCTGGTGCACCAGGTACTATACGAACATTGTTGCAAAAGATGACCCTCTGTCGAACAAATCCATATAGAACCGTTGTGGTTCCAGATAGAAACATGCTGAGCATTGCTTGTTTTTGGAACCCCAAACGGTTCTTTCCATGCTGAAAAGGGTTGCAGAACCTCTTCCCAGAGAATTATTATATTCTAAAGGATTAAACAATGGGAAAGGCACAGGCTTGGATGCCATTTAATCTTACTGTACATAGTAGGAATATAAATTATACTTAATGTCCTAAATGTATTGTAACATACACTAACTATTATGAGATAAGAGGCAGACAGACAGACAGGAGCGTTTGTGATTTGCAGGAAATCCTGGTGATAGGGGCATTAGACACAGCTGTTTAATGTTCAGTATTCTACAGCTAGAATACACATTCAGCATGGGAATCCTCCCAGCTGCATCTTTTTCACAGTTATTATGTTATTTTTTTGCTTAATATTGGCTGACTCATGAGTTGATAACTGTGTGTTGCCTGATTAGTGTCTCTTCACTTATAATCTGTCATGGATGAAAAAACAGATCAAATCAGTTAGGTTTGTCTCTCTCCTATTCATGTGTCTCTAATGAAGCTAAGGAGAGAAATTGCATCTGATTGTATTTCAGTTCTCCCCATTTCCTTTGCTTTGATACATGGTATGAATGGAAAGAGTTATGGAGGATAAAATAATGCAGGGTAGACACTATGTTGTGTACTTAGTTTTGTAGTGAACACACCTGCACATGAGACATATTCACCCTCACACCTGCATGTGTACATGCTCTTGTGAGAGAATCCCTAGGAAGAAACAACATCAACTCCTGTTATGCTGAATGTATGTTATTGGGAGAAACTAAACCTCCCAAATGTGATCAACCTGTCTCCTTCCTCTTTCTCCCTCCTCTTCCCTTTTGTACCCACTGCCCCCCCCCCCCATTCACCCCCCCCCCCCCCCCCCATTCACCTGTCCAGTTCAGAGTGGTGAAGTCCACAGAGTCCATACAGCCCCAGACTCTGCTGAAGTTCCCCAAGATCTACCAACCCAAACCTTCCGTCACCTGCCCTGAGGTCATCAACTACCCCGTCCCTGACCCAATCCCTGATTCCGCCCCAGGGGGGTCACAGCAACTCTCACATCCAGAACCCTCAAACCAGACAGATAAAGGTGGTAACCAAGCAACCGGCAGTTCTGATGTTGCCGTGGTCCCCAGGCAAGGTACATTTTTGCGTGATCTTTCATGTAATTCTCTCATGTCATCCACACACATATTGATGTGTTTGGTGGTCTGGATACCATGAATTATTTATTGCCCTGTTCCCAAAAGAAAGAGAGACTCATGTGCCTCCCCTTTCTTTCAGACTCTTGCGAGGAGCCTCAGTGTGCTGGCGAATCTGCCAATGACACAGTGGTGAGCTCCCTCTTGCATCCCAAGCTGCACTTCTCTCTAACCTATCACAGCCAGGCTCAGGAGCTGCACATCACAGTCATTGAAGGTGAGCCAATAACAGCAGCGTACTCTGGGGAGATAATGATTTTCCTCAAATCAGAGCAGTGTTTTAAAGACTTGGTAACCAGAGGGTATTGTCTTGAGTCACTAATGCTCCCTGGCTTGTTAGTAGAGACCCTGTCCAAACACTCACACACCATCACACATACACAAATACTCCAAAACGCTGGACAGAGAAGATCATAATAAGATGACACAGACTGTCACCAACACATATGTTTAAACATTTTCATGTTGGGAGTGAATTATAGAGTGACAAAGTGATGACGCACACATATACACAAGTGGGAGGCTTTGTCCACTGTAGACTATGCTATGCTGATGCATCGTCCATTGAAAAGGTCACAGATGCATCTATTTAGCTCTGAGTCTGCTGGGGAAGAGTGGAGGGTGTTGATGCTGGCAGGATGGCGAGCTGTCACCTGTGAGTATTCATGTGCTCTTTATGGGATATGCTAATGACATTCATGATAATTAAAGATAGCCAGAGCTTCTCTCACGACCAATCATGAGCTGCACACTCCACCTGCCATGGTTTGTTTAATATCTGCAGTGGACTCAATTACAGTTCATTAGCACATACTTAGACACACACCCCCACACTCGGCTAATTTAAATCCCAGGATCCCAGTTTGGTGCTGTCAGGTGCAGAGAGAAGTTAATCACGAGCAGAAATCCTTCACCACTAATTAATTATCAGACCAGGCACAGAAACATAGTGTTACATATCCATGAACAAATTATATAGTTTTGTAAACTGCAATGAACTGCTCATTTGGACTAGCACAAGAGGGCCCAACAAGCAGGCAGTGTGTGGGTTCGGTTGCTTCAGCCTTTTGAAGTGAAGCAGTAATAAATCACCAGGAAGTCTGTGAAGTGTTCCATTGTATGAAAAGCCGATCAACTCAGAGAAAGATGGCATGGTTGATCTGTGGCTTATTCTCTAAAGGCATTTTCATAGACCCAAATACTCCATTACAACTTGGGATATTGATAGCATTGATTGAATGCGTATAGTCTCAGAGGGGGATTATAGGCTACAGTGGTGTATACATTTATGCCTGTGAGCTGCTGAGCTAAGGTAATTGCATACAACGTAAGTGACGTAAAATGACAATTTACTGGCAGCTCTATAAATAAATGTGCTTTACTTACTAATTGATGGAAATATATTACGTACGAAATCACTGAAAAAAAGGCATGAGTAAAGGAGCAATACTGGTGGTATGCACCACTCTTCCTCCCAGTCCCAACACCTCCCACACCCATAACTTTCCTCCTCCCTCGCCTACTCCTTGAGCAACTTTGTGGAATCGACGCAAACACACCTAATAGGTGGCATGACAAATATGAAATAGCCTACCAGGAGCATTACTTATTTGTAGGGGTGTAACAATATATCGTGGAACAATATATCGCAATACAAAATGTTTACAATATGTATCGTAGAGTTATGGCAATATTTTTACAATTTGATGTCCGTTTGATCCTATTGGTTGAGCGCGCAACCTACTCTGCACCTGCTTGCATTCACAGAAATCGCTTGAACTGAGTTAACGAAATTGTATGTATAACACCGATTTATTTCTATTTTTATGTTTTCGAAATAAATCTGTTCATTGAATTTCAGTTTCATTTAACATTTTCTTCAAAATATTGTGATACGTATTGTATCGTACACCCAGTATCGTGATATGTATTGTATCGTGAGCTTAGTGTATCGTTACACCCCTACTTATTTGACAGCTGCATTACACAGGAGCGGGTTATAATTGTGACCATATAGTGTCCCCGTTCCTCTCTAACTGATTAGTCTCCCTTGGCCCCTATCTTATTTTTCTCTGTATCTACTTTCATACACAGCGGAGCGCGTGACTGCGTCTCAAGGTTCCGAGGGCTATGTCTCCGGTGTTCTGACATGTGCCTCGTTCCAGCGGGAGGCGCAGACGTCTCGTCGCCCATTGAGCAAGCGTGTCCGCTGGCAGGAGGGTCTGGTGTTTTCGGTGCCCGGCCCGGGGGGATGCCAGGGGGAGGGCGAGGTGGCACTGACTCTCCTCAGCTGTGACCGCTTCTCCCACCACGCCAACCTAGGCAGCATGCGCTTCAAGCTAGCGGACGTGGGCATGATGTCTGACTCAGATTGCTGGGTCGACCTGCAGCCTCCCAAACAGGTAAATCAATTTCCTCTGGGATTCTAGAGCTTCACTGAGGTCAACCTGCTTAATAAAGGTTCAGAAAAACGATGTTGTATTACCAACAACATATAGGCAACAGTGGATATAGCCTACTATTATATACACAGTCAAAACCTCACGTGCATTGGTCCACACACACCGGTCACAACTCTTGCCCTTCAAGGTATCCCCAAGACTATTCTGGTCCATTTCTGTTTATCATTTACATGCTTCCGCTCGGTATCATTCACCATAATGGTCTGTCAGACGCCAATTTCTTCTCTCACTCATTACTAAACAGAGCTACAGTAGTTTAACTGTAACAGTAGTCAGATGGCTGAGTGGTTAAGGAATCGGGCTAGTAATCAGAAGGTTGCTAGTTCAATTCCCGGCTATGCCAACCAAATGATGTTGTGTCCTTGGGCAAGGCACTTCACCCAACTTGCCTCGGGGGGAATGTCCCTGTACTTACTGTAAGTCGCTCTGGATAAGAGCGTCTGCTAAATGACTAAATGTAAATGTAAACAGTAGTATAACCGTTGTTAAGGATCATTGAGTCATCTGCATGGTTCCCCAAAAACACTAGACCGCAAACACATTGCCCAATACCCACACGTGACACTTGGGCTTGTCAGCAGGGTGCGAATTACGGGGGGCTTGGGGGGGTTTGACCCCCCTAATTAAGACTTGTATCCCCTCAAAAGAGGTAAAAACAAAAGGTTGGGGGGGTCGATACATTTATAAATCGTTCTTACCTGTAGTTGTAAATATTACTTTATACCCTGGAGAAGAAGTTGACCCCCCCGATTGTCAGTCACAGGCAAGGCTACTCATTACAACTTGACTAGCCTCTAATCTGAGTGCTTCTGTTTTTGGAGATAAGCGCTTCATATCACCATGGCTTCTGCTAATTGGATGCAGCTCTGACTTTTCAGGAAGTGTTGCCATGGCGTCCATCAAAGGAGTCACCTGAGAGGTGATTATACTGTCATATATGACTGCAGGACCGTTCTGCGGTTATCTGAAAATATGGAGTATCTTGCAGAAGAGAGAGCACAGTTCGACTCTACCCTGACCCTCCCTCACTTCCCCTTCTCTCCCTTATATCCCTGCTCTTGTGCAGTCCCTTTGTCTCTGTCATCTTTAGGCAGCACATTCTAACAGAAGCTCCCCTTCCCTGTCCCCTCTTTTTGTCATCCTCTCCCTCCTCTCCTCTCCCCTCCTTTCCTCCCCTATGTACGTCATTAGAGACCCTGGAGGGTAGTGTTCCTGTGTTCCAGGGAAGAGCAGGGAGGCCTGCCAGGAATCACGAACACGAAGGGAGGGAGAGAGAGGGTGGGGGGAGGGAGAGAGGGAGGGAGAGAGAGGGTGGGGGGAGGGAGGGAGGGAGGGAGAGAGAGGGTGGGGGGAGAGAGGGAGGGAGGGAGGGAGAGGGTGGGGGGAGGGAGGGAGGGTGGGGGGAGGGAGGGAGGGTGGGGGGAGGGAGGGAGGGAGAGAGAGAGAGAAAGGGTGGGGGGAGGGAAATAAGGAAGGGGGGAGGGAGGGAGGGAGGGAGAGAGAGGGTGGGGGGAGGGAGGGAAATAAGGAAGGGGGGAGGGAGGGAGGGAGAGAGAGAGAGGGTGGGGGGAGGGAGGGAAATAAGGAAGGGGGGAGGGAGGGAGGGAGGGAGGGAGGGAGGGAGGGAAAGAAGGGAGGGAAAGAAGGGAGGGAAAGAAGGGAGGGAAAGAAGGGAGGGAAAGAAGGGAGGGGAAGGTGGAATGTGATAAATAAAGCATGCTGGAGATAAAACATGAGATAGAGCGGAGGGCCGGAGGAGAGGGAAAAGTGCAGCTTGGAGGGTCGTGACGCGGAGGTGTGTGTGATTCCGGCTGTGACGCAGTTCTGCAGAACGAGGTTCATCAATAATGTATCAGACTGAGCTCATACAGAGATGTGATCTCTCCTTTGACTGCTCTCTCTCTTATGATCACAGATGGCCAGGGTACACATGGATTAATATAGAGGTTCTGGAGATTACATACATACTCATACACTCTAAGACACACACATACGCACACTTAGTTTTGGCAGCAGTGAGGAGGGATAATGATTTAGTTGTGTTAGTTGTCTCTGTACACCTGTTAAGATGCAGTTTTCATCTTCAGGAAGATGATGATGAGATCATATCAGAGATGATAAATGTGCTCTCCAGGCTGGAGGGGGAGTGGCTGAACACAGATCTGTATAACTAATCTTGCTCTTTTCATCTGTCTCTGAAAGGTCAGCTCACTATCAATCTAGGATCCAGACATCCTCCATACTGTCATTCTCTGTCTGAACCAGTCTCCTTGTAGTCAGAGCACAAGAGCATCTGGACATAAGAGGGATGTATAATGACAGTTATAATGATGATGACGGAAGTGATGAAGAAGGACTGAACTGACACACACAAACCAATCCTTTCATTTCCACAGTCGGACTGTGTCCTCAAATGATGATGACTGTAATCATGATGTATACCCTGTAATGTAATTGATGACAGCACAATGTCTTCATTGTGTTTCTCCTGATGTGTCTAGCCTATGCACCCAGTCCCTTTTAATGTGGACCAATTTAGAGTGCATTACAGTCCTACACTTGCAGGTGAATTAAATGCAATAACTACAGCTGCAGTTGTGTGGTGTGTCCAGCAGGAGGTGCTGTCTGCAGGGGAGCTCCTTTTGTCCATCACCTACCTGCCTGCAGCCAACAGACTAGGTGTGGTTGTCATGAAGGCAAGAGGACTGCCGTCTGACAAGCTTAAAGATTGCATAGGTACCGTACCACCACTGATTTACGCTCACATACGTAGGTAATTAGGTCGATTCTGATTTATAATCCTGAATGTGTTTTCTAACCATCCCAGACCTGTCAGTCAAGCTGACCCTGAAGCACCAGAGCACCAAGCTGAAGAAAAAGCAAACTCGGAGAGTGAAGCACAAGATGAACCCCGTCTGGAATGAGATGATGATGCTGGAAGTTCCCAGGGATCTCCTGACTAGGTCCAGTCTGGAACTGGAGGTCCTGAACCAGGCCGGGCAGGGCCAGGGCCCACCCCAGAACCAAGCCCAGTGCCTGGGTAGGTGTCAACTGGGCCTCCAGGCTTCCAGCACTGGCCTGCAACACTGGCAGCAGATGCTAGACAACCCCCGCAAGCAGATTGCTATGTGGCACCCCCTCAACACCTAGTAACCTGGAGAAAGCACTCTTACCTCACACACCCCTGACATAACCTCCTATATCCCCTTTATCTGAAACAAATACCAACTTACCCCCCCCCCACGTGGAACAAATACCCCTCTCTACACCCCCTCTCACATGGAACACATTTACCTCAATTACCTTCTACTCTTGATACATCCCCACTTCAACACCATAACACACCTAACTAACCCTCTATACCCTACGTGCTAAAATTATGAAACAAACACCTGTACCTATCAGCTACAGTACAATATGCTACCAGATTCTCTGTAGCCGGAACGTTTCCACTCAACCTGGACACCTGAGACAACCACAGCATGTCCACTGTACCGCATCACCTGTTCATCACTTTACTCCTAACCATACCATTCACTCATGCTGGTGTCATTCATCTTTGGTGGCACTTTCAAACATGGCCCTTTCATCAGAAAACGGAACTGTACAGAACAAACGGATGGACTTGTATAGACC
Organism: Osmerus mordax; assembly: GCF_038355195.1. Classification (NCBI taxonomy): domain Eukaryota; kingdom Metazoa; phylum Chordata; class Actinopteri; order Osmeriformes; family Osmeridae; genus Osmerus; species Osmerus mordax. Next base: position 10,487,812 of record NC_090062.1, on the reverse strand, counting down.
TGGGTCATGACTGAATACAGTACTTAACACTTTATACATTTCAAGGCTGACATTTTATATGTTAGCCTGATCATTATCACAGTAGAATACATATGTATACTGTATTTATGTACTATTATCGGCTCTGATGTCTTTGCAGTAGAATCTGTGCGTTGTAGAAGTTTGGTAACTGATAGTCAGTAGATGCTGTAGAACTATCAACAATCAGCTATCCGCTAACTTAAACTTTTAACCACCTGTTGAATATCCACTGAGCTGCTTTTGATAACGTGATTGTACAACATTTGTACACGTCTGTACACTATCGATAGTGCACCTCATTGTCTCAACACGGGCGATGTCTTCATAATGTGATACATCCTGATGGATGAGAGCAGACTTGTTGCACTGTCTCATCTCAGGCCCATATAGGGACCCTCCAAATAAAGTGTGCCTGTTCAGAGTACAGAAAGCTTCGGAGTATGTTGGTAGTACTGTATCAGAGCTACAGTGGACTGCCTGTTTAACATAGTTATGGTTTAACAGGTTAGATAAGGTGACACACCAGGTGTCATACTGTTCGTCATGTGCTGTTGCAGTATTCCTTTGGTCATTCTAGAGTCATCAACAATCCCTCTATAAGAGGGTGTACATATTATCAATATATGCCGATTGTATCAATTATAGATTTTGTAATGAGCTTTGTAGTGACGGTTATCTAAGCCTGGGCCTATTCAGACTAGTCTATCCATCGTGTGGCTGTTTAAAAGAGGTGTAGTGGTGGGGAGTGGGAGGGGGGGGTGAGGGGGTTTTAAGCACATTCACCTGATGGATGTGCTTGCCAGCCCATACATTTGCTCTCCCTCTCCTCATCTGAATACTCAATCAGCATGTATATCAGCTGTGGCTTTCACAGCCTCTCTGCATGGTTGTTAGTTTGAAGTCTCTGCGGTTTACAGAACACGCAGGTCCATTAGAGTAGAGCAGCAACAGCAGATGCTTTCTGCTAGCGAAAAACCAACACAACGCTCAAAGCTATGATGACAAAGACATTTTATTTCCATCAACTGACTTTCACCAACTGACTTTTCCATTCTGGAGTCTACAAAAACAATGAATGTTGTAAGAGGTCAAACTTTGAACAACTTAAAACCAGAATGTGTGAAATTAGAAAAGCAACCTTCATGTATTTGCAAACTGATATAACCTGCTGCTTTCTGTCCTCGTTCTGCTAAACTGGTATGAAGACCATTACAGTAGTTCAATGTTTGTTCTAAAGCAAACTGAACAGCTAGCCTAAAAAGGCTATTATACAGGTACTCCCAAGCATGGTCTGGTCACTAATATACTGCTTCACTGTCCTGTTGTTCAGCATATCATTGGTGAGTCAGTACTTATCTCAACTTCTGTTACACTGGCATACTTCACTGTCGTCCATCTTGATTTAGAAAACACTGCAGTATCTCGGTTAATAAAAGTGTTTTTAGATCCAACTTGTGCTTCTTTCAATAAAGTGCTCAGTTATGAAACTGTTATATTCTTTTTGATCAGCATTGCGACTGCTCCAGCCTACTTTTGTAGAGTTAACATATTATGTGGTTTTTAAGTTACAGTAGGAATGAGTCATCTTTAGTCCAGGTTGTGTTTCCTGGTGAATGGCAGACAATACACACTATTGCAGCCTATTGAACAACAACACAGCCAAGCTCTGCTAATGATGACCCCTTATTTCCATGTAATGGGTAGTAGGCAGGAGACAGCAGGCTGTATGAGCCAGAGAGATTCTGTCTGTCTGGTTCTGGCTGTGATCTTTTTTTTTCTCTTTCTCTCTCTTTTGGCCTTTTCTGCCTCCTGCTCTTACTGCTGTTGCTGTCTCTCCTTTCGTACCTTCTTCTCCCTCTCTGGGTGCCTCCGTCACTGGCTTGCCATCCTTCTCTGCTCCAACCCATTGTTCTCTCGCCCTTGCTGGGTCTAACTGCTGTCTTTCTGTTATCATCCCCCTCTCTCTCCCTCTTTCCCGTCGCCCTCTCCCTCCGGAAGCAGACGCATCTGAATGAATAATTAGTGAATCCAATACACATCTTATGAAGTGGAAACTATACTCCAGCCAATCTCCTCCTGTATCTCCCAAGGCTGTGCATGCAGACAAAATAGCATCTCAAAGTCACTGAAATCAAACCGAAAGGTTTATTTGAGCAAATAAGGTCACAGGGGAGTTGAAAAACGATTTATAGACCGAGGTCACATTTCAAGGAACCTAGATAAAGTACCACGTGCCAATACCTGGGATGTAGCGTCAGATGTCCTAGCATGTAAAGAGCCTCTGGGTCCATGAGCATTTTAGTCAAAGTCTCATACTGCGTCTAAAATGCACTGCATGTAAAAACAAACTGTCATGTCAGCAAAGAGTCTGTTTGATGTTCAGAGTGAACATATGTGAAACAGCTCACATTGTAACATCAAACTACCAAGGGTGGTGTAACGAGGGAGGAAGGGGGAGGAGTTTCACACTTTCTTCTCAGCCTTCACGGTGTTGATCAGCTCCCTCATCACGATCATGGTCTCAGAATGCTGCTCCCTGAGGAGACTTCTCAGCTGGTCATACCTTTCCTCCTCTCTCCGCTCTCTCGCTTCTTCCCTCCTCTGCCTCTCCTCCTCCCTCCTCCTGTCCTCCTCCCTGTACCCCTGCAGCACCTCCAGGATGTCCGTCATCCTCCTCCTCCTTTTCTGACCCAGCAGGAGGTGCTGATCCCTGGGTGGAGAGGGCTGGCAGGGCATAGTGGAGCTGGAGGAGCAAGTGGAGGTGGAAGGGGGCAGATAGGGCTCGGTGGGACTGGCGGGTACCTCCACTATGTGTAACAGACTCTGGCTGACTCCCTCTTCCTCCACCTCTGTGTCTCCATCTGCCTCTCCATCTATGTCTTCATCTCCATTTGTCCCTTCATCAATCTGTCCATCTCCATTTACCTCTCCATCTATGTCCCCATTCATCATTGGCTCTGCTTGTCCATCTCCCTCTCCCTCAGCCCCACCCCCATCTGGCCCTGGCAAATCACCGGACAGTGGGAGGTTGAGGCGGTGGCCAATCAGGTTGTGAAGCTGTTTAAAGCAAGGTGGGGGGCGTGGCCTCCTACGTGTGGAGGCTGAGTTAGAAGCGGAATTGAAGGTGGTCCTGTGGGGGTCATGGTTCAAAACATAGTCCCTGTAGGCTCTGGAGAGGTTCCTCCACTTCTGGAAGCATCTCTGGCCCGCCTGCTCTGGCACCGGACTCAGGGGGAACCCCTGCTCCCGCAGACGACTCGCTATGATCTCAAAGATGCGCTTGGTTCTGGTCTTGTTGTCCCGGATCAGCCCTTGGATCTCAGCAGAGGCATACAGCTCCACCAGGGCCTCGGTAGCCTCAAGGTCCAGGCTGGTCACCTTCCCTTCAGACCACACCGACACCACTCCTCCATCTTGCACAGCACCCTCTTCTGCTGCATGGGGAGCAGGAACAATGGGTATAGAGAGACAGAGGAAAAAGAGAAGGCATTGATGGGAGGGTGTGGCATAAGGGAACCAGAGAGGAGGGAAAAAGGGAGAAGGGAAGCAATGATGAGTAGAGAGCTTGGCATCAGTTTAAGACACAGACCCTGACTGTAATATTAGCTGAACATGAGCCGGGGAACTTACTTCTTTCCTCCCCCAGCCACGATCTTCTTTTCCTCTTCTGTTGCTGTTTATTGCCCCTCCCCTTCCCTCGGCCCCTTTCCCCACCTGGCCCAACCCCTATGTCTTCCTTGATGGGTCTGGGTCTGGCTCTGCTCGACTTCCTGGTCTGAGCCTCTGGGTCGGAGGAGCCAGCCTGAACCCTGAGCTCTGCCTCTGAAGATGACGAAGATGATGAAGAGGGAATGCTTAGGTTGACCGTCTGATTGGACGGAACCACAATAGCGTAGAGAGGCAAGGTAGGGGGCGGAGCTACATTTTTGGACTTGACCTTAGCCCCGCCCCAAGCAGAGCAGTCTGCAGCGGCGGCAGCCATCTTGGAGCTGAGCCTCTGGCCCATAAGGGCATGGAACTGCTGGAAGAACTCGGGCTGCTTCCTGCGGCTGCCGTCCAGTTTCTTGTTGGCCAGCAGGTAGTCCCTGTAGGTGCGTTCCATGTTCCTCCACTTCTGGAAGCAGCGCTTCCCTCCCTGCCAGCCTGCCTGGCTCACCACGAAGCCTTGCGCCTCCATCCGACCCGCAATCACCTCAAACACCTGCTTAGTCTTGGTGGTCCGGTCACTTAACAGAGCCTGGATGTCCGGTGAGCCGTAGTGCTGGATCAGTGCCAGCGTGGCCTCGCGGTCCCTCGCAGTCACGTTCCACGGACTGGACCACACTGGGCTGTCCTTCTCTATGGATGGGTGGTGGTGGTGGGGGGTTTTGGAGGAGGGGGGGGGGGAGATGGTCCTGATCATGCATCTGATTATTTTATCACAATGTAAGAGCTCCCTCTGGTGTCTTGAAAGGAAATTTGAATATTACATTTGTGAAATGGATAAGTCCATAATTTTTGTTACATACTAATATTTTTATGTTGAGGTGTATGCATGTGTATCTATTGTATACAGGTGTGTATGTATGCATAAATATGTGTATATGAGTGTATGTTACCTGTGTTCAGGTTGTTGACTGTGTCCAGGGACATGCTGTGAAGTCGGTCCATGTACTCCTGGCTATATCCGACCCTCAGTCTGTCTCCCACTGCTAGTTCACGGCTCACCTGGAAGTAGATGTGATCGCCATACTGGAACGCCGTCAGGTTACGCTCGCCCTCCTCCGAGGAGGTACGCACATACCTGCATACAAACACAGTGTTTGTACCTTAGCTATAAGTGTATGTTTGAGTGTGTGAGTGTGTGTGTGTGTGTGTGTGTGTGTATGTGTGAATGTATAAACCTACCTCATCCAGTTGGCCTTAGTCTCATCACTACCATCTATAGAGCGATAACAGTTGTTCTCATCCACCAGCTTGAGAGGAAAAGTAGAACAACACTATTATCTTTCAGGGTAAGAGTAGTTAAAAACAAACACTTGGGATTGAAAGATTTTTGGCAGTTCAATATCAGCTTTTTGTAAATCAGTGTATATCAGATTTTTTTAATATGATTTATATTTTTGGATTGATCCATTTTATGTTTCGTTTTTATATTATTTTGTGCTATTATAAATGTTTTTATTGTATTATTAAAGTATTTTTTTGTACAAGGGGGGCTATTTTTATTCTGTACATTGATTTGATAAAAACAATTATATAAAGGCAAAGTAATTACTTATCATGTACATTTATATTTAGTCATTTAGCAGACGCTCTTATCCAGAGCGACTTACAGTAAGCACAGGGACATTCCCCCAAGGCAAGTAGGGTGAAGTGCCTTGCCCACGGTCACAATGTCATTCTGCACGGCCGGGAATTGAACTGGCAACCTTCAGATTACTAGCCCGATTCCCTAACCGCTCAGCCACCTGACTCCCTACACATCTTTCACCCCTCCTAACCATCAGCATCAATATCCGTAGAAAAAAATCTATATTGGTCTACCTCAAAAAGAAACACGCAAATCTAAATAGTTATTTGCTATGAACCCAAAGGTCCCAGACTTCAGATACTCACCATCCAGGAGAAGAAGCCAGAGGACTGGTCCTGAGCCACCACCTCTCCTTGGTAAGGTCCAAATAGCACTCCCCGGTGAAGGTCCGGGGAAACACAACACACGTCCACCTCTCCGCCCTCCTGTAGCACCTCCACACCGCAGGGTGCTGTAAGTGCTGCACGGTTAGGCACGCCTACGGGAACCGGGGTGTCTGGCACAAACACTGGGGGGCCGTGAGTGGGGCACTCATCCACAAAGTACTCCTTACATTCCTCGCAGACTGGGCACAGACACACAATAAATGTAAGAGGTATGTGTGAGAGCAAGTGATGTTGCATCAAACGTTTCCGGAAAGGTGCTCTTTTCTCCAGCAGGATGTGCTGGAAGTGGTACTCACACCAGAGGTCCAGTCTTTGGTGTCTCTCTATGGTGAGAAGCAGCTGTTCCACCCTCAACCCCTGGTCATGGTCCTCTGCTTCATTCTGGAACGTCTCCAACTCCATTTCACTGTGGGATGAGTTGAGTTGCAAAGAGAAGTTAACTAAACAGGTATAATTTCATTAACACACAACCTCACTTCAAGATATGGGTAGGTTTTCCTTACTCTGTTGAGCAGAGTTGTACATCTGTGGAGACATGGTGGTTCCGAACAACTAAGGACTCTGCCATGAAGCTGGTGACTGGTCTCTCCACAACCGGTAAGGTCCCCTCCGGCCCAGCCTCAGTTTACCATGGCATTGCTACCTGGCAACAGAACAGCAATACAGACTATGGTCTGATTTATACTAAATCTCACCGTGACCGCAGGAACGCACACCTGCAGGATGGTGGTCCTGTACATCGCGTACTTACTACTCAGTATTGCTTGAATATGTCTTATCTATAATACACTATTTTTTTTAAACAATGCTGTTTTTGTAACACAATTTAAAGCTTAAATTGCATGCAACTATTGAGTAGTTAAGACACTTGCAAGCTTATTTAAGGTTTCGCGTATGCCAAAAATGAATATAGGACATGTTTCCTTTCGGACTGTTTAAACGGAAACTATTTTAACTTCCGGAATTTGTGCTTTTGGCTGGCGAACGATAATATTCCCGGAGTTTTCAAAGGAAAAAACTGTTGCTAAGGACTGATCAAGACCCCGAATATACCCTGGGTTAGTCGAAATTATTTCACATGTTGCTGTCACATGTCAAGCAGCCTAGAGCGATAGTATCTTGATATTGATGCCATGTAAACTACATGTGTGTAGTGCTCAGTGCTAGCTCGGAAGCTATCTAGGAACGGGTTGTTGTACTAGGCGACCGTTCACACATTAACACAGCTATCTAGCTGTCGCTACCAAATGACAAATTAATTATTACGTGGTCCATAGCCATAACCTCCTGCCGTTAAACATGGTAGATGCTTGCACATTTAGTCTCATACACATAGATAATCACTTAGCTAGCTACAGAGTAGGCTTGATATCTTAGCATGCTGCTGCTGTGCACTGCTGGCTGCAACTTGAGTGTATTATTCTGTGCTGGATGCCGTGCACTTTTTCTGAATGATAAGCTTACCTAACTTTACAGCCCCGACTTCCTCTTTACTATTTTTCGATCCCAGCTATTCAGCTATTTTTATATTGTAACTAATGAATTGCAAATCTTAGTGAACATAAGTGAACCGGGTGGCATTCATACAACCGCCCCATCTCAATGACGCGCATGCTCCTGGTCCTGCAGAGCAGATATGACCAGCCAAACAGGCTAGTGGCCAACGCAACGACATAAATAACAAAAAAAATGGTCAATTGTCACCACAACGTTAACCGATAATGAGTAGCCCACATACATGGCCGCATAACTTCATGTTATATGTTAAAGATAAAGTGAGAAATACAGTGTATTTGATATTATGACTTGATCGATGTTGTGTGTATGTTTTTGATGTATTACAGAGTGTGATGGAGTCTCCAGGTAGCACGAACGGGTCATTAGACCAGGCCTTCTACCTCTACAGCATGCTGCGGTCGGTCCCCAGAGGTCTGGCAGTGGGGCCCTCCCTGGCCAATGACGGCCAGCTTGGACTTTGGTGTGTCAGATGTGCAGTGCCAAGAGGTGCCATGCTGGGGCTGGAGAGCCAGGCTCAGGCCCACTGTCATAGGGAGGGCAAGAGGGAAGAAGAGGTGGGTCTCTGTAGGCAAGGACCTTGATAGATTCGTGATCTGTGGAGGCGTAATTGATACAATATTTTGAAACATATTAAAGCGTAAAACAGTTATAGAGGAAACACTAACAAACGTGTCCTGATATCAACAGTGGGATGTAAATACCAGTACATTTCCGATGGACAAATTGATACATTTAATTTGATCCTTTTGTGTTTCATATTCTCATCTTCATAGATGGATGGAGAATGGCAAGGGGTGGTGAATGGGCCTCTCTGGGACCAGTTCTACTGGGTCAGGTACAAGTTAGTAACTGGTGATCTAATCCAAACTCAGTAGTCATTCTAAGAGACACCATTTCTGTGATCTTGCCCTGTAGGTTTGCGTGCAATGCCAAGGGGAAGGAGGAGAGGAATGTGACAGTCCACCAGCTGGCTGAAGGCCTCTTTCTGAGGGCCTGCCAGGACATATCCCCAGGGACAGAACTCCTTCTCTGGGTTGGGGAGTCCCAGACTTTGCCTGAACCCCTAGAGAAGTCTGTAGGAGGTCAAACTGGGCCAGGTACACCACTAGGGAAACCTCGGAAACAGGAAGCCCCTCGAAGGTCCAGAAAGGAGACAATTTCTGCCACCAGTCCAGTGGTAGCGGAGCAACCTTTAGTCTGTGGAGGAAGTGTGTCGTACACCAGTAAAGATGGGGACACTGCACGTCCTTGTCTAGAGGAAGAGCCTGAGAAAGGGGGGGATGAGATGGAAGAGGAGGGTGAGGATGAGGATGAGAGGGATGAGATGGAGAAGGAGGATGAGAGGAATGAGAAAGAGGGGATGTGTAAAAGCCAGACTCAGATCAGGAGGAGCAAACCTCTTATGTACAGGAGGAAGAAGAGGCCCACAAGGAGGAAAGAGAAGGAGCGGCTGGAGAAAAGAGGAAGGACAGAGGACAACAAAACTGCGGAGCAGAATGGAGGAGTGGATGGGTTTAGAAGCATCAAGGTAGAAAGTGTTGCTCTCGACAGAGCTGCCTTTACAACTCTGTTGCTGCCTGGGGCTGAATCAGGGGATCTAGGTGATCAGGACCAAGCCGAAGGTCCTACAGCTCAAGCCCCTAGGGCTAGTTCTCGTCTGGCAGCCAAACCCAGGAAGGTGCACTCATTACTCAGCCACATCAACCACCAACTCCAGGAGCGTCAGAGTAGGTCTCTGGGAGGTCAGCAGAGGATCCAACGGGGTTTACCCAGAGGCAGGGCAAGAAACCAACATCCAGTGAGTAGTCATACAGATAGAGAGAGACCAATCTCCCAAGATAAGTCTGTACAGAAGAAGAAAGAGCCAGATTCTACGGATCGGTTTCAGTTTGACACCAGGGAAAGGAGGTATAGATGTGACCAGTGTCCCAAGAGCTTCTTCCAGTTGTGCCACCTGAAGAAGCACCAGTTCACCCACTCAGGCTTCAAGCCCTACTCTTGCTCCGAATGTTCAAAAACCTACAGCTCACAGGAGAACTACAAAGCCCACATACTGATGCATCGTGGGGAGCGGCCATTCAAGTGTCAGCAATGTGACAAAAGCTACGGGGTGAAGAGAGACCTCCGGGAGCATGAGGTGCTCCATACCGGCCAGCGCCCATTTGTGTGTGACATTTGCAGCAAAGCCTTTGCCCGCAGGCCCTCTCTCCGGATACACCGGCAGGCTCACCGGGCCAAGGAGCAGAACCAGCCACCAGTCAAAACCTGCTGCCCAGTCTGCTCCAAGGAGCTGGCCAGCTCCGGTTCCCTCAGGAACCACATGCGTCTGCACACGGGCGAGCGACCATACCCCTGCCCACATTGTGGGAAAACCTTCCGCCAGCGTGGAAACCTGCAAGGACACCTGCGCATCCACACAGGAGAGAAGCCTTACAGTTGTGTGCACTGCGAGCAGAGCTTCTCCCAGGCCCCTGAGCTGCGCAGGCACCTGATCTCCCACACTGGGGAGGCGTACCTCTGCCCTGTCTGTGGTAAGGCCCTGAGGGACCCCCACACCCTGAGGGCCCACGAGCGCCTGCACACCGGGGAACGGCCCCATCGCTGCGAGGAGTGTGGGAAAGCATACACCACGGCCACCAAGCTGAGGCGCCACATGAAGTCTCACCTGGAGGAGCGTCCATACAGCTGCCAGACCTGTGGGGCTGGATACACTTTGATGCAGAGCCTGGTGCGACACCAGCTGTCCCATCGCCGGAAGGAGGAGAGGACCGGGGCTGGGGAGCTGGAGGATGCTCTTGCAGCTCTGGAGGCCAGTCACCCTCGTCCTACGAGGGGCCGCCCCAGGAAGACACCTCGCAGGGCGGTGGACAAGACCTGGGATCAGCCCCCGGATCTGGGCCTGGTGGAGGGGGGAGAGGACCAAACAGTGCTGTATGTCCAGACCCTGGAGGACCTAAGTGTGTCCAGTTCAGGACAAGTTATTCTTGGCACATCAGACTCTGCCCTCTCTGTCAATGGGGTGATCTTAGAGGAAGGGGCTGGACAGCTCAGCCAGGAATTGCTGGAGATCATTGTCTCAGACTCTAACGAGAAGTGCATTGTTGTCCGAGAGCACAAGGCCCACGGTAACCTGGTCATTCTACAGGGAGACAATGGACTCAGCTCCGTGGCCCAGACCGTCGAGATAGAGACAGGCATCTAGAGCTAACACGTACACTGTCCTCTTCTTCAGTTTTCAATTCAGCTCTGTTTTGGTTGAAAGGTTTTCATAGTTCAGCTTTGAAGATTGTGAATACAATGTGTGAGATGTAAACTGAGAGCCTCTGTGCTGATAAATGTAGACCTTAACAAGCATCGTACTATTTGTTAATACTTTGTTGATCTATAAATGTTGCTACTTGTGATTCAGATATATTTTATGAACAAGTTATAAGGCAAATAAAGAGATGTCAAACATCTAATTTACAAATGTAGTCATAAGCCATTTACAGATTATTTAAGAATCAACAAATGTTTGTAACATGCTTAACATAGAAATACTTTACAAATGCTTCACCCATGTTATTAATCAACAATCTTAAGCAATTGGTCCTAATACACTGCTGTTCTCTGTTGGAGAACCAGAATGTTCCATTGAATCAAATTTACACAGCCCTTTTTACAAACAGTATCACAGAGAGATTTACAGATGATCATAGATTGGCATCTAAACCCTCAAGGACGATAAGAAAAAATCCCAGGAAAACTAGAGGGAAAAAAAGAAACATTGGAAGCAGGTGTACTTCTTGATTAGTTAAAGGGATCTGCAAATATTGACTCAAAAGTGTTGAACCTTGTCACCCATTGCTGGTCTGCACCAGATGTTCCTTTTCAGCACACTGATGTCTGAAACTATGACAGCTTTTACATTTCACTTGCCTCAGAGATGCATCATTCTGAATGTTCTAGTTCTCTGTTGTAAGGGACCAAAATACGTCAGACCTCTTCAGAATGAGCAGAAAATGTTGAAAGCTACATGGCTTTAATTGAGTTAACCACACAGCTTTGATCAACTCGATTTACTCCAACTTTTATAACTGACAGACATTTCAACCAACAAAATGACATACAAAGATGAGTATTGGTTTTACAATCCTGTATTTGAAAGGTAAATATTGAATCTGTTGGACAGGAGTCAGTAGCAGACAAGAGTCAATAAATGTTTCGGTTTTTGTTCAATTTGTGTGTGCGTGGGTGACACGTTGTGTCAATGGATAGAGTACCGTAGCATTGTGAGCACATAAAAATTTTCCTCTTCATTTTTTCATTAATGTCAAGGTGTATGTAGACAGACCAGAGAAAATAGCTCATATATAACTGGTGTAGCTAGCCATGATAGTAGCACACAGTGTGAATTATACAATGCCAATCGGGGGGGTCAACTTCTTCTCCAGGGCATAAAGTAATATTTACGATTACAGGTAAGAATGATATATCGACCCCCCCGACCTGTTGTTTTTACCTCTTTTGGGGGGTCCAAGTTTTAATTAGGGGGATCAATCCACCCGAACCCCCCCCCCCCCTGTAATTAACACCCTGGTAGCACATCTATTTCAATACACCTTTGACAGTAGACCCATGATGAAAGTGAGGTTGATTGACCCCTGAATTGATTCTGTTCAATATTAACCAGCAAGCTCTGGGGGGAGTGAGAGAGAGAGAGAGAGAGGGCAGGGAACAGTAGTCAAACAGAACAGAGAAGACGTGATGTCCTAGGAGCTCCACACACATCATGGCTAATATAACTCCATCTCTTCTTTTCACTCTCCTGCTCTCAGGTCTCCAGATTACACTCTGTGATGACGGTAAGATTGATAATCGAAAACTGTTATGACTGTGACCTGATCAGTCCAGTCAGAAAACGTGGTAGGATAGGGTGTTAGATATGTATCCATGAGTGTGAGTTACTCTCCAAGAGTGTGATTGTGTGAGTTCAATCTCAAGTTGTGTGTATGCAGTGTTTCTGGACAACAAGAGGGCATCACAGGTGTTGGTGCGAGCCAAGAGGGCAAACTCAATATTTGAAGAGCTAAAGCCGGGGAACCTGGAAAGAGAATGCATTGAGGAGATCTGTGACCACGAAGAGGCCAGAGAAGTGTTCGAGATAACCGACCTGACGGTGAGAAGCATCACTGGAACTGACTGTACAACGTCTGGGCATGAGGAGAACATGGGGAGGCTTAACATGACAAAGAATAATTGTATTGCTTTTGGTGCTTCCCTCCCTCTATCTAATCCAATCATGTATCTATCTTTGTTTGCTTCAGACAGCGTTCTGGTTAACTTATCAGGGTACGTGTGTTTTCATCTTCTTCTTGCCTATTAAATACTTAGCACTCATACTGTGTGCAGGTGCTTAGTCATAACGAGCAGAGTAAACATTAGGTATTGAACCAGGAACAAAGTACAGACGGGCTGATTGCCCCACAACAGGCCTTGGTCAATTACTTTTTAGGTAGACTTAATTTGTGTTGCTTACTGCAACACAATGCATGTATCCATACCAGAAGGACCAGGTGTGAGACAAATCTAATACACTGTAGTCAAAGGTCGACAAAAGTAGAGATGTTAACATGCCTTGGTTGATATCATACCAAAATCAGAGAAAAATTATTACAAATCATTTACAATTTATGACATTTATGATTTACGCAAATTCTGTATTGCTAGGATTGGTGGTGGATATAGTAGCAGTTGCGTTTCCTGTTCCTATATGTTATGCTGTAATGTGAGTTTACTCATGTACTCCTGTATGTAATTTAAGTACTGTGTTTTCCTGTGGCATTTCAGACTGTGAAGGCACCTCTCTAAAGAGGACTAAAGACAACATACAGGTGGTGAGAAAATGTGTAGAAGGTAAACAACATGACCATGACCTGGTAAACAGCACACTGCAGACTAAAGTTATTTGGGAAAGTTCAGATTTCTTGTGACATATTATAAAATAATTTGTATATTAAAAAATTTTACAGTGTGCACACAATGTACTTGCTTGAGAGAACTCAAGGTAAGGTATTCAGTAGCTGAATATGTGTGTGTGTATTCTCCAGGAGAATGTGTTGTCAGTACAGGGCTGAACTACAAGGGCAATGTGAGCTTCACCTCGTCTGGGAAGCTGTGTCAGTACTGGAGAAGCAACTTCCCCCACCTGGTGTATGTCAACTCTATCACAACCTTTCTTCAATGATGTAAATCACAGGTGGATACTAACCTGTCATCCATGATGTCTTAACCCTTGTGCTGCCTTCGGGTCACATGACCAAAAGGTTCACAACAAACCATCGTTGTGTTTACCCAATTTTACCCAATACAAAAACAAATAAATAGCATTTTCTTTTAACCTTCGCAATGTGGAGGGTCTGAGACAGCCCAACGGTTAAAAGTTTTTGTATGCGGTAAAGTTGTCGCAATATGACGGTGGGTCACAATGACTGATGGGTCAGAATGACCCGAAGATAACACAAGGGTTAAGTAGCTGTACTGTACTAACCTGTCATCCATGATACACGATGGAAGGTATCCAGGAACATGGTTGGAACGTTCTGGATTAGAAGCTATCCTATTAGAGGCTGTTCTGATTAAAAGCAGTCCTGATGTGAATTCTGACATGAGGCTGTACTTTTGTCTCACTGCAGGGAGTTTAATGCCACTGTGGATACAAATTTGAAAGATAACTTCTGCAGGAACCCAGACAGCAGTACTTTGGGCCCGTGGTGTTACACCAGGGACCCAACAGTCAAGAGAGAACCCTGCACTGTCCCCATCTGTGGTGGGTTATTCTGACTTATTCTCGCCTTCCACACTGGACACACTTGGACATGATACCAAAAAATCTAGAATACCCTCAATGTACCACCGTATGAATAGAGGATAGGGGTCGATGTTGCTTTCCCTGTGAAGATGCTGTCATATAATTAACATATGGCCTGTTCAGTGTGGGCTTGTGTGAAGGGGGAGGGGCTATATGTGTTAAGTCTGACTGCTTCTTTCCTTACAGGTAAGGCATTTGTCCCTTCCACACCTCCGGCTGTGCAAAACACTAACACTATGTATGCTCAGAAGAAAGATTGCCTCTCCAACAATGGGGTGGACTACACAGGCACCCTCTCCACCACCCTGCAGGCCCGAACTTGCCTGCCCTGGACTGAGCCCTCTGTCCAGGCTAGGATCAAGGGTAAGGGCTTTATCCCTGAGGTGAAGCTAGAGAAGAACCATTGCAGGAACCCTGATGAAGATCCTGAAGGGCCATGGTGCTTTGTGGAGAACAACAGGACAACCATAGAGTACTGCGACCTGGAGCTTTGTGGTGAGTGTTCATTTGTCTTCTGATAGTGGGAACATGCGTTCTTGAGTCATTAGAGAGCATGTGTGTGTATGGTACATATCAGAAAACCATTCAACTTACAGTAACCAACCTTTGGTTGGTCCTTGGTTGATGGGTTATGTGTACAGTAAGAGTCAAAATCTGTTTGCTGTGTTTCAGACGACCCCATAGATAACTATCAGGATAGTACAGGAGGCAAGGAGAGGAGTGTTCTTTCTGGCCCCAGGAAGACCTTCTTCAGCCCACGTTCTTTTGGCAATGGAGAGCAGGGTGGGTTCTGAGCTGACATGATTTATTTGGCTTTATTGCCATGGATACAAGTCATTGATGTTATGTGAATCTGTTATTGTGTGTATTTGTTTGTTTCTGTGTGATGGGGTGATGGTATGCTTGTGTGTTGGTGTCTTTGGGTGTATGTGGTTTTGTGTTGGTATTTGTGTGTGTGTGTGTGTGTGTGTTGGTAAGTGTGTGTGTTGCTTGTGTGTTGGTATGTGTGCGCCTGTTAACGGGCATTTGTGTGAGTGTACGTGTGTTGATAAGTGTTTGTGTGGATGGTTGCGTGTTGGTATGTGTGTTTTTGTATACGTATATGTGTGTGTGGTCAGTGTGCGGTGAACGGCCACTGTTTGAGAAGGTGAACAAGAAGGACGCTAAAGAGCAGGAGCTGCTGGACTCCTACAGAGGGAGCCGTATCGTCAAGGGGTTGGACGCAGAGGTGGCCAGCGCGCCATGGTAACAACAACCACTCCTCTCCATGTCCTCACATTTCAGATTGAGTTGTTGTTGTTGCTGATGCAAGATTTGAAGGTTCTTTATTGCCATGCAACCCGAATAGGTGGCCCGGCACTGTAGCGCATGAGATTCATCCACTGTAACAATTACAGACACAGTGCTGCTACACATAGTTGTTACTGCTTACATGTTGTACTGTGTTCCAGGCAGGTGATGCTGTATAAGCGCAGCCCTCAGGAGCTGCTGTGTGGCGCCAGCCTGATCAGCGATGAGTGGATCCTGACTGCTGCTCATTGCATCCTCTACCCACCCTGGAACAAGAACTTCACGATTAACGACATCCTGGTCCGCCTCGGCAAACACAACAGGGCCAAGTGAGTCCAAAAACACTAGAATGGCTAGAATCAAGGACACCGCAGTGATTGATTGATTAATCCATGAATTCATCCATCTAGAAATCTAGTTGACTGTTTACTCTGTGGCTGCCAGGTTTGAACGAGGCACCGAGAAGATTGTGGCCATTGATGAGATTATCGTCCACCCCAAATATAACTGGAAGGTCAACCTGAACAGAGACATTGCTTTGCTGCACATGAAACAACCAATCCAATTCACTGATGAGATTCATCCTATCTGCATGCCTAGCAAGAAGGTAGCCAATACGTAAGTCAGCTATTCTCTTACCTTACCTAGGTATGAGTCTAAGCATTTTGTGCTGCATGGCCTACCCCCTCTCTTTGTCTCTTTCCAGGTTAATGTTTTCAGGCTATAAGGGCAGAGTGACAGGCTGGGGGAACCTGAAGGAAACGTGGAGCTCTAACAACAAGAATCTACCATCAGTCCTCCAGCAGATCCACCTACCAATCGTTGACCATGACATCTGCCGCCAGTCCACCACCATCCGTGTCACAGACAACATGTTCTGTGCTGGTGAGGAACTGAGGACCCATAAAGACTGACTGAGAACTGTTACACAATGCTGCAGCCTTCCTTGACCCAGATCAGATCTACGGATCTGACGCTCATCCACTGGACACTAGTTTCCTCTCCTGACTGTGGGTGTGATGTGTGATGTGTTTGTGCGTGTTTGTGCATTACAGGCTACAAACCAGACGACCCCACAAGAGGTGATGCCTGTGAGGGAGATAGTGGAGGACCATTTGTCATGAAGGTAAGTACAGCAGAAACTTAATAAACACTTAAGAAAACACCTTCACATGCAGTTATACTTAACGTGGCATATCAGATTGGGTTAGTAATATTACTGTACTATCACCATGCTACAAGTGGCAGCAGATAACACATTATCTCTGCTTGGTTATATAAAAGCATAGCATACACATATAGAACATACATAAATATCACACAGCATCTGGGTTTAAAGTCCTATTGGTGTCAAGAGAAGACAGACAGTATACAGATGGTCGTTCCTTGTCTGGTTTCCAGAACCCAGATGACAACCGCTGGTACCAGATTGGCATAGTCTCCTGGGGTGAGGGCTGCGACCGAGACGGCAAATATGGTTTCTACACCCACCTGTTCCGTATGAGAAGATGGATGAGTAAGGTCATCGATAAAGCAGGAGGCGACGATGATTGATCTGTCTCTCAGATTTGTGATCTCCATCCATCAAAATGAGAAGGAAATAAAAGATTTAGGAAATGATTAAACTGTGGTGTGATTATTTGAACACATTAAAATCTGAAGTATTTTTTACTCTGAATTGTGTACTAAATAGGGTCCCGACTTCTGACTGTGTAAAGCCTACTCAGGGGTCATTTACACGTGACAGTTGCTTGATATCGTCTGCTTTACTGCTATTTTATTAATAAATACAAATACATTAAACATATTATCGTCGAACGTCTTCATGTAGGCTTGATTATTTATACAATATACAATGTTTACAGATAATTATAATGTAATAATGAATACTGTAAATACTGGATATTATAATATTTACAGTACATTAAATAGGGATATTTCAGATAGCCTACTACTCGTGCACCTGTTACCGTCACACCTTTGCCTCGATCTCGGTTAGTTTCCATGGAGATCCCGCAGCACTCCATTCGCCGCCGGACAAAACCGGATGTTTGTGACTTGAACACAGCTGTCAAAAGAGAGCCAAGCTAAGCGAACCAGCAGCGATCCTCAGTTCGGTTTCCTTGATTAAAAGGTAAAACAGAATGTTCTTTAACATTTTGACAAAATATTAAAGTGATGGTATAACTAAAAGCTTTGTGATATTGTTAGCACGTATAGCTAACGTTTGCTTACGCGTGAGCTAGCGTAGCTACGTCGGCTGAGTGTGGACTCGGACTATTTCCTGGAACGCAATGAGTTGTCTGCATGTTCTGCGGTTACACGATATGCAATTTTGCAATTTATACCCATGTTGGATGTCTAGCTTGCTTGCAAATCTGACCACGCCAATCCAATGGTAGTTTTGCATAATAATTAGCCTCGTTAGTTTCTTGCGAACGTCATGTCAGTTTAGCAAACGATACCCTCCAGCAATAAGCCTGAACCCGGCGGATTTCAAAATGCATTGCCTGGTAGTCATCTGTTGATAACTCGATTTCACCCTTCTTGTGTAAAACAGCCACATAACTTGGTAGCTGTAGTTAAGTAACAGCAAGGTGTCAAGGCAAACGGTTGGGGGGAAGCCTAAACACATTTTCAAAAACGGACAAAACATTGTAAAGGCTTGTTGTTTGACAAAGGGTAGACATGGAGCTCTACAATGAAGCTCTCCTTTAGAAAATTGATACCTTACAGGAAGCTACATTATCCAAAAGAAAATATGTTTGTGGATTTCGATTTTTCAGTGAAAATGGCTATTTATGTCATTGCTATGGAATATCAGAATTTGAGTCACTAAGCTATTTCCTGCATTTGTGCGCATCAAAGGAATGTGAGGAGAAACCTCCCTCCTCGACTGGCTAATCCCCCCTCCTCCTGGAGGGGATGCAGTTGTTCTGCTGTGGTTTTCTAATCTGGCTGTGTGGAGCTGGGAACTGGGGGTTTGCCACAATCCAGCCACGCTCACGTGGTCTGCACATGCAGGAGTGTGTTTCTCCAGTTGTGATATTTAAAGAAGCAGACTGTCAGAACAGATCTTATCTGGAGAAAGGGGGAGACGAGAGTGTGTCGCCTTCGAGCATAATGCATAATTGCTGATTCTTCACACACCCCACAGCTTGGGAGAGAGCGTTGGATCACCCCATCGTGACAACGTGATGTGTGTAACTGTGTACTAGTGTCCTTTCATTGAATTGTATGTGATGGCATTTGCCTATTGTTGCTCTAACCTGCTGTACCAGCCTAACCTTGTCACAGATGGTAGTAGTGACAATTTGGCTTTCATGCTCCCTTCATGCATTGGGTGGGCTCTCTCCCTCCCTCCCTCCCTCTCTGATGCCCTCCCCTGTCCCTTTCTCTCTATCCTAACTGCGTGGTGACTCATCTCTAGCTCTAACTACACACACACACATGCGCACACACACACACACACACACACACACACACACACACACACACACACACACACACACACACAGTCTCACAGCTCAGGCAGAACAGCTGTATTTCTGATTGGGTATTGAAGTAATGTTGCAGTGGGTTTTCATCATGGTTCTCAGTGTTGATGCTATTCTCTGTTCTCTCTTACAGGAACCACACTGCCCCCCCCTTCCCAAGACCAGACCATCTCCCTTTGTAGCCTTTCACGTGTGGAGCCCCCAGCCCTAGCATGTCTTCCGACCTTCTGGTTGACCTCAGCGATGACCTTGGGGCAGACGACCCCTCCAGCAATGCACTGGATCACCTCAAATTGTCCCCCATGGAGGACAAGCAGTGGCCCCCAGACCTTTCCACCATGAGCAAGTCTGGTAGGACAGAGGGTTTGTTCCATGTCTACTGTGTGTGCGCACTGTGTGAGAAATGGAAATAAAGAGATCTGCACTCTGACAGCCCTCCACTGTAAACTGTGGTTGCTGTTGTGTGGCTCTGGTTAGTACAGCTTGGTTGGCCATTGCCCCCTCATGCAGTAAGCATACATTAACAGTGTGACTCTCATGAGTCAGTGGTGAGAGCTAGGAAGGGTTCTGGTGGAGCTCAGATTCACAGTTCAGCAGAGCTGCCCTCCAGCTGGCAGTGGGCATGATGGGGTTTAGTTAGCGAGAGTGGAGAGGAGGAGTGGAGATCGACAGGGGTGGTTGAAGGCTGTGGTGAGGAGAACAGGGGCGATGGGTTGATGGGAAGGAGGGGAGGAGTGGTTGAGAGGCACAGTGTGTGGGTGGGTGGATGCGTTGAGGAAGATGACATTATCTTAATAAGGTGTGTGCTTTAAGAGTGGCATGGCTGACTGCTGTGCATTAGTTAAAGTGACAGCCCATTCATGGTGACGATCCAACAAGGGTGATACACGGTAGATGAAAATGTTAGGGTTTGATACAATGCCAACACGTTATTATGAATGCGCAAACCCTTAATTATGTTGGAGTTATGCTTTGTATTAGCAGTTTATAATAAATGACACGCTTTTTCTTCCTGTTGTTGCTATAGAGACAGATATCACACGGCAGTTGGGGGAGGGGTCTCACCTGAGCTGGGATCACCCCTACTATGATATCGCCAGGCACCAGATAGTGGAGGTCGCAGGTGAGCCTCCAGCAATAGACCTGTTTGCTGTGGTTAATCATTCATGATTAGATATAGATGGGTACGTGACAAGGAAGCTATTTCACAGCCTTGCCCTCTCCTCCTCCCTCCAGGTGACGATAACTTTGGCAGGAAGGTGATTGTGTTCAACGCCTGCAGGATGCCCCCCCACCATGAGCTGGACCACCACAAGCTGCTGATGTAAGTCTAGCCCCCTTCTTAATGGGGGTGCTTAGGTGTCGAGGCTGGTAAGTGGGAGGATGAGGGGCTGACTGACCCTGAGAGATGCTGGAGAGATGGGGTTGTTCGGAGGGAGGTAAATGGTGGGAGATGTAAAGAGCCAGGCTGTCCGCTGAGCCTCCTGCCCCCCCCCCCCTTCCTTGCCCAGGTACCTGAAGGCCACGCTGGACCAGTATGTGGAGAGTGACTACACCCTCATCTACTTCCACCATGGACTGACCAGCGAGAACAAGCCCTCCCTCAGCTGGATAAGAGACGCTTACCGCGAGTTTGACAGGAAGTACGTTACCGGTTACCTACATGAAACGCGGTTTCTTGTGTCGATCTATGCCTCCCTCGTCAGACGAGTCTGAACGTGCTACTTTTCACAGTTTCTCTGTTGAGTTCAGTGTGCTGTATTTGCTGCAGGTTTGATGATGATGCTGTTGTTGATGGTGGTGTTCCTCAGGTACAAGAAGAACATCAAGGCCTTGTACATTGTCCACCCCACCATGTTCATCAAGACGCTCCTCATCCTGTTCAAGCCCCTCATCAGGTCAGCAGCCCTCCTCACCACCGCTTGTACTACAAGGTCCAGGCTGACCACTATGAGCTCACACTCCCTTGTGCTTTTTGTCTCTCCCCAGCTTCAAGTTTGGCCGCAAGATCAACTACATCAACTACCTGAGCGAGCTAGAGGACATCCTCAAGTGTGAGCAGCTCGTCATCCCTGCCCGCGTGCGAGAGTAAGAGCGGCGGGGTGTCTAAGGGGTTCACAGGGAGGTGGGTGCTTACCACCCTGTTCGGCTGGAACTGTAACCCCCCCACCTCCTTCTTTTGTCTGTAGCTATGACAACAAGCTGCGAGCCTCTCTGAAGCCATCGGCCCAGGTGCCCATGTCACCCCCTCGCAGCCCCCCCCTGCCCAACCAGCAGTTCGGAGTGCCTTTGGCAATGTGGGTAGCTACCCTGCATGCAGGTCTTTTTTGATGATCATCATATTTATATGGAGAATGATGATTATTTTTGAGAATATGTATATGTCGATATCGATATCATGTTAATATCGAGGATGATGTCGTTGCTAAATGTGTTTCAGTTTGAGACAGAGGCGCTCGGACAAGGACCCTATTCCTGTGGTGATGAGAGACACCGTCTCCTTCCTGACAGAGCAGGGTGAGAAATACACCAAAGTAGCACTGATGCTGCTGGGCTCTGCCTTGCTTCAGCTGTGTGTATAGCTGGGTGACTCTCCTGGTCTTCCTGTTGGCAGGTCTGGAGATCGAGGGCATCTTCCGGCGCTCGGCCAACGTCACCCTGGTGAAGGAGGTGCAGCTCCGGTACAACTCAGGTCTGCTACAGCGCCACGTACACACACACACACACACACACACTGCTGAAACATCAAAGGTGAGCTAGCCATAGACAAACCCATCTAATATTCCCCGCCTCCCTCCCCCCTCCCTCCAGGTGAGGAGATGAGCTTCTCCCAGATGGAGGACGTCCACCTGGCTGCTGTGATCCTGAAGACCTTCCTGAGAGAGCTGCCAGAGCCCCTGCTCACCTACCAGCTCTACAACGACATCGTCAACTTCCACAGTACGCCTTCCGCACACTCTTCAGCTTCACTGTCCCACGGCCGCACATGCTGACCCACTCACAATCACACACGACACACTCGCTGACGGTTGTGCTGAACACACTCATCGAAGGTCACAACCACACACTCTGACTCTCTGACACACTCGTGATCACACGCTCTTGACACATTCCCACAAACAGACCCTTACACTGTGATTGTGTGTGTGTGTTTGTGTGTGTCAGACATGGACAGCTCTACCCAGGTGTCAGCCATGCGCAGCATGCTGGAGAACCTACCAGAGGAGAACTATGAATCTCTCAAGTTTCTCATCCAGTTCCTGGCTCTGGTATGATGTCATTTCCCCTCTCTAGCAGCTGATTTGTCTATTTTCTTCTTATCAGACCATTGAGCTCATTCTGTGTTTTTATGTGTAGGTGTCTGCACAGAGTGAGGTGAACAAGATGACCAACTCTAACCTGGCGGTGGTGTTTGGGCCCAACCTGTTGTGGGGGCAGGATGCCGCCATGACACTTAGCGCCATCGGACCCATCAACAACTTCACCAAAACCCTGCTGGACCAGCAACACCTGGTCTTCTCTGCCTGAGGAGAGGGATCAGTACTGTACCTGCCCATGCCCCTGGCCTAGCCCCTGCCCTTCTCCCCCTCCCTGCCCTTGGCCCTTCCTTCAACCCTTACCCACCCCTTTAGGCAGCTGTCCCTTAGTGACCATGCCCCCCTTCCCCCCAGCCATCTGTTTGATGTTGTCCCCTGACCCCGTCTGTCTGAGAGTTGGTCCGCTCATGTGACTCCTAGGTGTTACTCCTCCCCCTCTCCCAGTAATGTTGCCAAATGCATGAGTGTAGCTGTAACATAAACTGAGGACCAGAGGAGAGATAGAAAAGAGAGAAGGAAAACAAATTCCCAGGGGAGATTGACTACCTTAGATTGCGTGTCAGCGTCAGGTTTGAGGGCTTTAAGGTCTCCCCTGTTGTAAACTCAGGAAGTTTAACCGTATAATTCAGCCGTGAACAGGAGTCTCCAGGTACAAAACCACGAGGACAATCTATTCTCCTAAAGATTCATGCCTCTTCAGAGGTCTATTAACGGTACTGGATGACAACTGATGTTCTCTGTGATGCTGTCTGGATCACTTCTATATCAAATCAACCATGAGTTCAAGTGTAGATGCCATTAGTATAGACGTCATGATCGCTGATCATGTTGTGTTTGCCTGAGCGTGTTTCCTGAACCAGTGGTTTATGAGCAGTTGGAGAACAGTTTGATTCCTGTTGTAAACACACTTATCATCCCTAGTGGGAGAAGGCTTTTAGTCACAGCTTGTTTGATAATCACAAATCTGGATGGAGCTACAGAGACCTAAAGCACTAAAATAACAATGATACATATGAGTATAAGAGTGTTTGTATTCTAAAGGATATGGCTTTTCCTGTGTTTATACATTTATAACCCGTCGCCTTACTTTCTAAATGTTTACTCATGATCAAACAGGACCGTGTCCCTTTAAGGCCTCTGGCAGTCTCCTGATAGCAGGCCTCTGCTGTGAGGAGCTCCTCGCTCTGTCCTCATTGTTCACTCTGTCCTAGCTGTAGCATGCTCCTAACTCTGTCATATAGCTGGAGCATGCTCCTAACTCTATCATATAGCTGGAGCATGCTCCTAACTCTGTCATATAGCTAGAGCATGCTCCTAACTCTGTCATATAGCTGGAGCATGCTCCTAACTCTGTCATATAGCTGGAGCATGCTCCTAACTCTGTCATATAGCTGGAGCATGCTCCTAATTCTGTCAGCATCCTTCTCCTGTATGCTCTAATCAGTCCGGCGCAGGATCTTTCTGATGCTTCTCACCATGTAACCTCTTCATATCCCAGATGAGCTGTAATCACAGTGATAATGCCAAGCGTGATTGTCATACATGTGATTACATCTAGCGTGATTTTTGTCATGCATGTGATTTTGGCAATCATGTAAATACATCGTGTGATTTCTTCATCCATATTTTTCTTTGCCTTAATAACAGTTTGGCAAGTCATCGGCAGCAACTAGCCTGTGTTATATGAACTAGTCTCTTGTGTACCCTGAAAGCCACTAGAGGGCGTTGCAGGGCTCAACTACAGGTTATGGTCACTGGGTTCAACTGCCTGACAGGCTGTTTATAGTGTTGGACTCCATGACAGGCTGTTGCGACGGTATTTAATCTGACGGGCTGAAGCTGTTTGATGTTAGCTTGTTTTACCGTAGGTTCTGAGTGCATTAACTAACCATCATTGTTGTTCATTATCAATTACATTGTTTTTCAAAAGCCTTACTTAGCTGTTTCAAATTGTCCATTTGTTCTGTTTTGCTCTTTTTCAAATCAACCAAAGAATCATGGTTGCATTGGAAACCTCTGATCATTTTCTTTATTATTTTTTGTACAATTTATTATTTTCCAAAATTATTTTATATGTTTTTGATGGCCAAACATGGGTGTGCTGTGACCCATAACACAGACTAAGAACTGCCCCCTGTCCCTGCCTGGTTCCCCTGCCTGGTTCCCCTGCCAGGTGACTGAAGAAGCCAGAGGAGTTAGCCTTGTACTGGGACGCCTGCTCTGCCTCGTTATTGTTTACTGTGTAATATGGATCCCTCCAGTCATGTCAATACTAAGATGTTGACATGCATACCAGTGGCTTAGTAGACCCCCCCTTTGTGTCTGTGTGCCTTACTGAAACAGGCACTTCAAAATATACTAGAGACCAACTCCTTGTCCTACTGTCCTGTATTGACCCAGTGCCAGTATGTTCATCTATTCTAGACTGTATCGTTGCTATGGTTCCTAGTGGTGACAGTGACAATTCCGTTTCTCTACTAGAGAACTTATCTTCCTTTGTTTGGAATGTTTAACTGCAATCTATCGTTTCCAAGATCTTACTTTTTATATATGTTGTGAATACAAAGTATTAAAACAATTAAAGGTGACGGTAACAGTCTCTGTGCTTTTATGGGTGTTTAGAAAATACATGTAGCACAGTTTTGGAAATAAAACATCTATTTGTTACACAACAGGACCATGCTGCTTTATTGACAATGCCTAGAAGATCAGATTCATGGGACGAGGGACGAAAGTGCAGATCAGGTTTCTTGTCAGGGGTCACCTTTTACTTCATGAGGCGATTGAGGGGACGAGCCAGGTCTCGATACATAATTAGAGTAGTGATAAGTCCCAAACTGTGCTCTGGGACAAAACAACCAAAACATTGTATCCTTCCACCTTCCTTTAGAAAATATGATTCAAAACCAAGAGACTGGTGGTGTTGGGCCACTCAGGTTCAGATGTTTGTACATGCCCTTGTAGGCAGGGAGTGAGGGTGGGACCAATGGGTGTGTGTTCCTTCCACACCCAGTCTATTCAGCTAAAAAGTGAGTGACGCTCCAGGTGTAACAAGAAAATAGCTAGGCTTGCTCTTAGAGTCACACTGTATAGAAGGACACTATTTACACCTCCTGGATGAACACACATTCAATTCTACTATACCTCAGAGACAGGGAAGGAGGGAGAAAAAGGGAGTGAAGGAGGGAGATAGGGCAAGAGAGGAAGTGAAAATCTGGTATTTACACTATGGAAATGAGCAATTGATGCAGTTCTATTCACACACATCCGTGATACCAAAAACCGCTTATCTTCATGTTCTCTACAGGACGATGTCATTGGATCTTGGTCGCTCTCACACCAAGCAAGTTTGAAAAAAACATCTGAATAGGTAGGTAGTAAGAAGGTACAATGAGACAGAGAGGGGCCGCCCTCAGGTGGGGCCCAGCCAGCCTGGAGGTGGGGACAGTCCTACTGCAGTGTGTCCACAAACGCATCAAACTCATCGATGTTCTTCTCGTAGACAGCCAGCTTCTCAGGCAGGGAGTCCTGAGGAGGAAAGAAGTACCCGGAAGCGGGTCAAGAGGATTCAGACTCACAAAGAACACAGGAACACGGGTACGCAGGAACACAGGTACGCAGGTAGGTGGGGTGTGTGTGTGTATGTATCTCACCAAGTCTTCTGCCATGGACTGAGAGCTGACTTCGATGGACAGGCTGGCCAGCTGAGGAGGGTTCTGGAACTCTCTGTAGAACGTCCCCAGGTCCATGGGCAGCAAGTCATCCTTGGAGAATGCAGGCTTCTGGAGACCACACATTGCATAGAAGAGTTAGGGAGTATTCTACCACACACAGCTAGAGCAGAGCTACACAGCCAGCCATAGAGAGCATGGGCTGTGTGCTTCGTGAGAGAAGAAGAGAAGGAAAGGACAGATCTGCTTACAAAGTCGACCATGACAAAGTCGTCGTGCGGCTGTCCAGTGCTTTCCCCTGAGCCCTGGGAGTGGAGGCTGCCCTGGAGTGGGGAGGAGGAGGTGGGGGAGTCTGGGGGCTGCACCTGGGGGAGGGGGGAAGGAAGAGATAGTCAAGATAGGAAATAAAAAGGTCAACTCCAGGTGCATCCCGCTGGCTCACCGGGTAGAAGTACAAGCTAGGCCTTT
Source organism: Osmerus mordax (assembly GCF_038355195.1). Taxonomy (NCBI): domain Eukaryota; kingdom Metazoa; phylum Chordata; class Actinopteri; order Osmeriformes; family Osmeridae; genus Osmerus; species Osmerus mordax. The sequence goes on along the minus strand of NC_090062.1, from coordinate 10,461,501 downwards.
CCATCCAGCCTGGGCCATTTACTGCCCCTTCTCTCTCTCCCCCTGCCTTTCCTGTCTATCAAATTGTCAATATCAAGAATTTATCCAAAAATGACCCCCCAAAATATATGTATATCAAAATAAAAATGTACTCCAGCTCAAAGGTCAACTCCTTATTCCTTTATCATCTCCACTGTATCCCAGGGTTCAAATCTGTGTGTGTGTATAAGTGTCTCACCATGGGGTCATTCTCCTCCAGGTCATGTGCCCTGGGAGCAAACGCTGCAAATGGCAGGTCCAGACTCGCCATGGTTACCTGACAAGACAACAAACACGCACACACAGAAAAAGATTAGCCTCCATGGCATGATCCTCTGAGTATGCGATTAGTTTGAAGCCATTTTAGAAGTCTACCCGTGTGTCAGATGTTATTATTAGCAGTTCTTACCTGCGTGCCAGGCTTGTTGACAAAGGCTCCAACCTTTCTGGTGAAGGTGGTCTCTATGATGTCAGAGGGGGAGGCACTCTTTACCTCTGAGCTCCTGGACAGACCCTCTGTCTCCTCTCCACTGAAACACACACCGTTTGCATCACAGAGGAACAGACATGTTTGTTCTAGTGAGGGTCAGACCGGGTCATGTGATAGGCCTGACCTGCTGGAGGGCGTGGCAGGGACGTGGTCAGCAGGCGGGCAGGAGGAGACACGCCCGTGGTCAGCCTGGGCACCGTGGCATGGCTGGGCTGGCACCTGGGGGACCCCGCCCTCCTTCCCAGGTAGTGCCACCTACACAGGACGTGGCACAGACAAAAGCAGGGGCCTGTGTTAAGGGCTGTGTGTGTGTGTCCTTTATTAAGCTTTTATTAAAAACATAACAAATAAATCCAAGCAAAGAAGATGATTCGTCCACTGTTTGTTCGGTCATTTCATTCCATAAAAATAAAAGTTTGTTTTCTTGAAAAAGGCACTTTCATTAACGTGATCTGGAAGAAAGTTCCATTCGGTAACAGCTCTGTAAATTACAGTAGATTTGAATAGATTTGTGTTAAGCCTAAATGGTAAGAGATTTAGGCCTAGGTGGAAAAAATGTATGTGTGTGTGTGTACAAGGCACACTACTGCACCTGGTGGGGGTTGGCAGCGTTTAAGGCTGAGGGGTGGCAGTAGTCAGCGCCAAGCCCTGGAGGCTGATAGGACATCCGAGAACTGTAGAGCTAGGATAGAGAAACACAGAGAAAGATATATATAGAGAGGGAAATCGAAACACACAAGATACAGAGTATATGAAGACAAGCCCAATAGATGTGGGTGAATGTGTGTTAGGATGGCAGCATGTAGCAGGACTGGGCAGTAGGAGCAGAGTCTGGGGGTGGAGGGGTGGCTGGAGTACAGGAGTAGGAGCAGAGATCTGTCGGACAAGTCACCCCTCATCAGACTGCTGGACGAGGGGGGACAGAGAAGTGGGTGGAGTCAGGAGGGGTTGGAAGGGGTCAGTAGTTCTTCCCACCAGGCTCTGGTTCCCAGGCCTGGCTAACAGAGCAGGTCATGTTCACGTCAACACACACAAAAGCCATGCTCTGTGGCCAAGCTCCGGAACACCATATCCTTCTATCACATGTTAGGAGGTAATAGAAGACAGGCCAGGCCGCGGAGGCACACCACGCAGTGTGTGTGTGTGTTTCTTCATGAGTGTGTCTTCATGTGTGTGTGTGTGTGTGTGTATGTATGTATGTGACAGGGAGAAAGCTGCTCACTCTCTACTCCAGGACTCACTTGGTGTGAGAGGGCCACGCCCAGCATGGGGACCTTCAGAGTGTCCATCAGTGCCGGTTTAGGTGTCTTAAACTGTGCCTGACTGACAGTGAACACACACTACACAAAAAGAGAGAAAGAGCACAGACACAGGGAGGCACCGACACAGACAGAGAGGGAGGGAGGAAGGAAGGAAGAGTGGAAAATGAAAGCACTGTCACAGAGCATGGATAGGAGAAGACAGCCAGGAGAGGAGAGAGGAGCTGCTAGTACGAGTTGCTGGCTGCCTACCTGTGAGGGAGGGGAGGTGGAGAAGGAGGTGGTGCAGACCTCCTGGGAGTCCTCCACTCCAGCGTACGCTCCTCCTTCCTCGTCACCTGGGGCTCTGGAAAGAGGACAAGCTGTTGCTATGTATCTTAGAACCATTTAGTTGTGTGTGTGTGTGTCTGGGCAAACCCACCTGTAGTTGCATGGGTGCATGTGTCCCATGTTGCTGAAGGGGCGCTCTACGAAGTGGTCAATGATGATTCCCATGATGGGGGCAGAGCGCTCAAACTGCCTGTAGGATGGGGAAAGGATGACAGGAGGTTAGGAAGAGTGGAGGAGACAACACAATACACTGTGCGGTGCAGTGGGTGCAGAAGGGGACTAGAACACATACTGTGTGGTGTACCTGGTGGACATAAAGGCCAAGTTGGTCCTGTAGGCACACGAGAGGGTGATGGTGCCAATGGGCGTTCCTACAATCCCCACACGCACTGTCTGGAACCCTGCAACAGCAACAACAACAACATCATCATCATCATCACAGTTAGCAATGCTAAGTTAATGTCAATAATGCCAGTGATAGGAGAAATCGTTTTACCTTCCCCCAATCCTGTTAGCTGAACCTCCCCAAAATATATCCTGCAAAAGCAACAAATGTGTTCGTCAGGTCGTCTGTACATAAGATCATGTAGAAGAGGATGTATGTGATGGTTGTGTTTCGTGGCTGACCTGTAGAGGATAACGTAGTCATGGCCCTGCTTCCTAGACAGCTTGTAGGCAGGTGTTACCCTGGTGATGGCCAACAGGGACTTGAGCAGCAGAGACAGGCGGTTGTACACAGTGTAGGACACCTTGATGTCCTTGTCACACCTGAACGAGCCAGGGCAATGAGAAAGATTAACACCAAGAGCAAAAACTACAATAGACAGAAACTGCAAACCAACAGCAAAGACAGACTTACTTCTCATTCATTTCTAGACACCATGTCTCCAGTTCCATTGAATCGCCCTGTGGAATAGGACAAATAGCATATGACAAACTGTCCACACAAGACCATCTTGTTTATCCTAGACATTCGGAACATGGTAGTTTGGTGTGATTACACAGATGTTTGGTGCTCCATGTGTGCAGCGCTTCAGCTCACCTCAGAGGTCTTGAGGGAGATCTCCACACACATGGAGCGACCAATGCCAGGCAGCTGGCCGGCCAAAGCCTTCTTGGCCTCATGGGTCACCTCAGGGATGTCTTTAATGGCCAGGTTGAACTGAGGAAGAGAGGGATATTGATAATGGTGAATGTATATGCACCATTAGCTGAATGGGTGCTCGTCAGATGTGTGATCTGTCCATAGAATAACAACAGATAACAGAGATGTACCATACCCAGTCAGACCCTGTGGGAGAGGAGGAGGAGCGGGTGCATATCTTCTCCCCAAGCCGTGCTTGGACAATCACTTGTACCGTCTGTAGACAGCCAGAGAGTGAAACATAGGGCACATACCTCATTTTTAACGAAACATACATGTCTGGACTGTATGTAAATGAGCTCTTTGCATCGTATGATTTGACCTATATCATGATTCTGCACTCCATATTTTATGTATCACATAATGACGGGAATAGTCTGACTAACATTGGTCTTCAATGTGGAGATAATGGTCTCGAGTGCAATCTGGACAGGACAGAATCAGTTCAAACATAGTTCGTTACAGATTCATTTGAGAAATCTTACCTTTAAAGCAAAAAACTTGATGAACTTATCCAAGTCTTTTTTATCCTGGGGACTCAGGTCAGTATCCATAATGGCATTCCCCTGCAATGTCAAGACGTAAACAACGTTAGATTAGCTAGATAAGGTAGCTAGCCAGCAATCTGCTCGATAATTAACGTAGATGGCTAACTTGTCAAAGACTGATTGACGTCAAAGACTGAATATTCTCTATACATTTTGGTTATCTCTGAGAATATAATCTCACAAGTAAAAAAAACTCCCACTTAAACAAACTACTCTTTTTTATTGTCGTTTATAGCAGGCAAGCTATCTAACTCTACACCGCGGGTCTGCACGCATATTAAGCCAAGGCGTGCTAGCTACGAGGTAACCTAGCTAAAATAACAACGTCCACGCACATACTTACAGCTCATCACAATCATTTATATCACAATTTCTGCTACGTTCAAAGCCTACTGAACACTTTAAAGTTATTGTAAAAAAAAATGTGCAGTTGCTTATTCCATCACATCGTGAATAATAAGAACAACAGCCTTGTCAAGCTTGCCCATATTTTGTTTATTTTTTTCTTCGGGTCAGCAATGACGTGTTTGGAAATTAGGTATTTGTCGTCGCACTTTCACAGAAATATTTACAATCACGATAAACAATTTAAAGTGTTATTGTAGATATTCAAATAATCTAAACGTTTAAATGGTATACATATTATGGAGTTGTATTACCAAATATATTTGTAGTGTAGCACAAATGCGAAATACGAAACTGCGTTTCTTAAATTTAAGATAGTGAGCAGATTAGGAGTTCATCATTTTTGTCAACAAAGCAAGCCAAGGTAGGTTTTGCATTGCCTGATTGAAAATATATATCATGATTTGCACGTTAGAAGCCACTGCTAAGAGTATGATTTTACATAATTTTTCCTTTGGAACGAGTTTTACTTAACTCATTCAACCTTTCATTCATTTACGGAGCTAGACAGATAGTGCTAGCTAGCTGGCTAGCCATACATGAATCATACATATCGCTAACTAGCTTCGTTGTCTAGACTGCTTCCAAAACTCGCTAGTCACATCACATCAGTGATTAGTCATATTCAAACCGTATGACTAAAACATAAACTTGCCTCCAACAGCTCGATATCGTACTGAAGAGCTAACAGTGGTGGTTAAAGTGTGCAGTGTCCAGTTTTATAAAATGTTGTCTCTACTGAGACATATTGTATAAATCACCATGATCGTTCCACATATCCTCCAACTCAAGCATTATGACTGTAATATAATATGTCTCTCTCCCCCCCCCCCCCCCCCTCTCTCTCTCTCTCTCTCTCTCTCTCTCTCTCTCTCTCTCTCTCTCTCTCTCTCTCTCTCTCTCTCTCAGACACCATGGCTATACCCATAGCCATCCTGGACTGCGACCTGCTCCTCCACGGCAGAGGACACAAGACCCTAGATCGATTTGACATCGAGACGGTGTCGGATGAGTTCCTGCTGACAACATTTGGCTTTCCTCGGGAGTTCATCTATTACCTAGTGGAGCTGCTGAGGGATGTGCTGTCCAGACCCACCCAGCGCTCCCGAGCCATCAGCCCTGAGGTGCAGGTCCTGGCCGCGTTAGGCTTCTACACCTCAGGATCCTTCCAGACCATCATGGGTGATGCCATCGGCATCAGCCAGGCCTCTATGAGCAGATGTGTCACCAACGTCACCAGAGCCCTGGTGGAGAAGGCCCCAGAGTTTATAGGTAGCAGACCTGGGTCAATTACAGTTTGCCCATACTATATATTACTGCATATATTACTGGTACTTACTATTTAATTGGCCTCTGTAATTGGTACAGATCTGAAAGGCTGGAGGGATAACTGTTTAACATGTGTTTTCAATCACACCATAAAAAAGCCTCTTAGTCCCTTCAGCCTCTTGTCTCGTAAGTTGTTGTCTATAAAACTGCTCGTATTTTTCTCAGAGTCAGGAAAGTTATAAGAAGCCAACAATCCATTATCATATCACTGAGAGTCTGATCATCCCTGCGTTTTTTCCCAGGCTTCACCAGGGACGAGGCTACCAAGCAGCAGTCCAAGGATGAGTTCTTCCGTGTGGCCGGGTTCCCCGACGTGCTCGGCGTGGTTGACTGTGTGCATGTGGCCATCAAAGCCCCTAACTCCGAAGACTCCTCCTATGTCAACAAGAAGGGTTTCCACTCAGTGAACTGCCAGCTTGTGTGTGACGCACGGGGCCTGCTGCTCAGCGCAGAGACCCACTGGCCAGGCAGCCTCCAGGACAGCTTTATCTTCTCCCAGTCCTGTGCCAGCAAGCTGCACCAGGAGCAGGACAACCATGGGGGCTGGCTGCTGGGTAGGTCACCATGACTAGTGTCTCATGAGACCCAAACTAGCTACCTGGATCGTTTCCCATGGGATGCAAAGAGCACCGTTGTCAGAGTAAATTGATGTCTCTGTTTTACTTTTCAAGCTTCATCCTTATAACATACACTTAACCTAGACTAGATGGAGGCTCTTCCTCAAACTCTCCCTTTCCCATATGCTACTATAATGTGATAGTATTATTACATGTGTGTTTAGCTGGTATGTGAAGACAGCTTCGTGGTATGATGACATCAGTCATGTGTTTCTGCTCTCCAGGAGACCGACGCTACCCTCTGAAGAAATGGCTGATGACACCCATTCAGTTCCCAGAAACCCCTGCAGAATTTCGCTACAACCTGGCGCACGGTGCGACTCAGGAGATCGTAGACCGAACCTTCCGGGCCATCCAGACTCGGTTCCGTTGCCTGGACGGGTCCAAGGGCTACATGCAGTATTCCCCGGAGAAGTGCTCCCACATCATCCTGGCGTGCTGTGTGCTTCACAATGCCTCTCTGCAGTCCGGCCTGGATGCCTGGACCTTTGAGAGGACAGACACCCCTGACCAATCAGATGAGGTGGAGGAAAAGCCAGAGGATGTGGACCCTGAGGCCCTTCAGTTCCGCAAGGAGCTTATACTGAACCACTTCAGCTAGCAGGACCTGGTCGCGGCTGTGTGCTGTTCTGTTGCCATATAGAACCATAAATGGTTCTGCCTGACCTGCGCAAACTTTATTGCAGAGAACTCTTATGTTCCTACAAATGGTTCTATATAGTCCTCGTATGTTTTCAGAGTGTAGGAGTCCTGGATGTCTTCATATGTGAAGCTTCAGCAGGTTGTTTGTGGAGCCAAGAACTAGACAGGAACTGTTTTGTCTCTGAGCAAGTAGGATCAGAGATTCCTCTAGACATATTTAAAAGTACTGACTGGGAGTGTACGTTATGTGGTGTGTTTTGTAAAGTTGTTGTTTGTTGATGATTGTGAATAAAGTGCCTCATCATCATGCTGACTCGACCTTCCCTTTTTCTGTAAGTGGTCAGGTGACTTGTGTATGTCATGGGAGGTAGATTGAGAACAATGCCCTTTCTGGTTCAGGTATTGAGAAACCACTCAGCATTTCCAAGCCAAGATGAACTTCAGGAGGAGCTTAACAGAGACCTCTACAGTGCTGGTGCCCCAGTGACAGAGAGCAGGCGATGTCCGCCTGCCTCCACCTCCCCGGACGACCGCCTGTCAGCAGCAATACATCACCCTAACTTAATGAGACTCTAAAGGGGCGCGCCTTCAAAAAGCAAAAATAATTTCACTCTGAAAGGGGAGCTAAGTGCAACGGAGGGCTGGTGGAGTGGAGCATTGTAACCTCAGACAAGAACTCACAGAGAACAAACCCTGGTTTGTCTTCCCACATTTTTTTGATTAACTAAAGATCCCGGCTGTGGCGCAGTAAGTAGACAGCAAACAGGTGTGCTTAAGTTAGACAAAGAAAGTTTGATAATTGTTAATAATAGCAGAGTCTTTTTGTGTTAACTAGAAATCTAATTCATGTAGTTAAAATATACTGAGTTGCTTTGTTTCTGAATCTTAGTTGTTATTATCCAGTAGGAAGATCAAAGTATAAAGCAAAAAGCATGTTACATTGGTTGATCATACTTACAAATGTAAAAAGAAAATAGGCACTCTGCGAAGGAGGCAACACTGTAAACCAAAGTTATTCTTTTTTTGTTTCTGGAAAGTGTGATTAAGTGGGACACACAAAGTGGGACACACAAACAGCTACAGCTCACTCATGATTTGTATCAAGGACTTTCTTCTTCTGAAGTACCACCCTTCTGCTCTGCTGGACAGGGTAATGTCACCATCACTACATTCATTGAGTTTTCTCTCACGCTAAAGAGGCAACAGCAAAAAAAAAGCCATGACTGAATCCAGCCAACCCAGAAAGATGAACCGGGCCAAGCTGGTGGTTCTGGGTCGAGACAACTGTGGAAAGACAGGTGAGACCACGGACAAGAGCCATCTGGAAGGGCCAGAGGTCACTTTGACGGACTCTGTAAAACAAATTAAAAGTGTGAGGTATGGAGAAGCCTTTTATGTTTAAGAACAATATCACAGATAAAGAGATGGAGATCCTCTTAAGGATAAGAAACAGAAAAGCTTTCATCTATTGTGGAAAGAGCCTTTTGTAACTGTACAACAGATTATATCTTATCTGTAAAGAAATGGACCGTTCTATACAAATCTATTTGTATAACTAACAGTATTGCTCAACAGACTAGTTGGATGGGGCCTCCTCATGGGGCCTGTACACAATGTCTTGTCTACAAAGGGTTAGTTCTGGAAGAAAGGGGAGGTGTGTCATGATGTGTTAGTCCGGCTGAGCTCTGCTGTGTATTGTCTCTCCTGCAGCCCTGTGTGTAAGATTCATCACTAGACGCTTCATAGGAGAGTATGACCATAAAAAGGGTGAGGACACACACTATTGTCCCTTATATAATCTTTGCCTGGCCTGTGTCTCTGCTGGGTCCACTTCTCTGTGGTGACAGCCAGCGTGTCTGTGCTGTCTTCTTTCAGAGGTCACCTACAGGTGTCGGAAAACTGTGGACAACGAGCCAATCGATGTGGAGATGTTAGACACAGCCAACAAGGTACTGTCCAATCACACATTTCCCTTTGTCTAAGGACTGGCTTCTTCGGGCTGGTTCTCTGTCTCTCTATGGTGAATTAGGCTTGTCTCTCCATCTCTCTGCTCCCTATCAGGTTAGGTCCCTGTGTTCTCTGCTAATCCTTGATGTCAGCTTCATAAAGGCCAGACTGGAAAATGGTCTGAGATGGCATCCAGACTTCTATACTGTTCCTTTCATGAGCTTTCCTGAATCCTGGCTCTTAAAGTTCTGCTGATGTGGCTTTAACTAAACGGCTGACGTCGATCAAACATAACGAAAGAGAAATCTGAGGTGGCAGGGAGAGAGCGCTCTCACTGGGCAAACTCAGCAGTCACGGACTTGACTGTGACTAATGTTGAAGAAGGATGTGGAGGAATAGACTTCCCCGACTTCATCTCAGGAAGAGCTCAGTTAAACCATCCTTGAAAAACTCATCATAGTCATCTTGTGTGGTCAAGAGAGAAGGGGTTTAAGTGAATGATGGTACTGTATGTGAATGAGGGAATGAATACTGATCATGTAAAGATAATGATGACCTATCCATCTATTCCTATATTCCTTCTCTTCAGTCTCTGTAACCACAATGCCCCCTCCCCCCAGCAGGAGTGTGTTGGCTCTACAGGGTCATCTCTGGAGAGCTCTATCAGGTGGGGCGATGGCTTCCTCATTATCTACTCCATCACGGACCGCAGTAGCTTTGAGGCCGTCTCACGTCTAAAGAGGCTCATTGACCACATCAAGCAGGCCCTGGGTAAGATGCCTGGCTAAGAGATACACTGGACCCACACTAGACATTAGACCCCAGCTACAAGACCACTAGACCCGTGCCTAATCTCCCAACACCCTGGTGAAGAGCTGAGCAAGTAGATGAGGCTTGTTCCTGAGAGACAGTCTCCAGGACAAAGTGTCTCAGCAGGGGTTAGAGTACAGGTGGAAGGATGAGAGAGTCACTAAGTCTCTTTCGGCCCCACTGCACAGCCTTGTGAGCAGGGTGGCTTGTGTCAACTGTCACTTTTTACAGCGGTGGCCTTCCAAATTCCTCCCCAGATAAACCATCTAGACTCTAGAGCAATAGAATTTGTGTGTGGGTGTATCTGTTTCCATGTGTGCCTATGCTAAGCATGTATGTGTGTCTATTTGTGTGTGTGGCTAAGCTGCTCTGTGTGTGTGTGCCTGTGTTTGGTGCTGCACGTGTGTATGTGAGGGTAGGTGTGCCAGGGGTCTGAGCTCTGTTCTGTTGAATCCCAGGCATCCCTACAGTGATTGTGGCCAACAAGTCAGACATGGAGAACGGGCGGGTTGTGAGAACTGAGGAGGGTCAGGCCCTGGCTGCAGACCTCAGGTCACCATCCATCCCTCAATCCATCCCTCCATCCATCACTCCCTCCATCCATCACTCCCTCCATCCATCACTCCCTCCATCCATCCTTCCATTCATCCCTCCATCACTCCCTCCATCACTCCCTCCATCCATGCATCCCTCCATCCCTCCATCCACCATACACTTTTAACTGTGTGTGTGTGTGTGTCCAGATGCGGTTTCTACGAGCTGTCAGTGGCAGAGGGCTGCGTTGCCGTGGAGACAGCGGTGGCCCAGCTGGTCAGGGAGGTGCGTTTAGAGTACCAGCGCCACCTGCTGGTGATGGACACGCGCTCCCGCATGCTGCAGATGACGCACGCGCTAAGGAGCAGGCTCACCCGCAGCAAGACCATGCAGTGGTAAATGAACTGGTCCCGATAGGTCACTTGATTATAACCACCCAGAAGTGTGGAAGATTTTCTACATAGCTAAGCCACACTATTGACATCACTAGGTCCATGGCGGGCAGTTCTTTAACAGGACACAGCCCTCTAGACATCCAGGACCAGCCCAGCACAACCCACTGGAAGAAAGATAAGAGTTCTGGACTGTTGATGGGACTGGGAGCATGTGAAGACAGTGTTGTAATGCACTGTATATGTGTGTAGAAGAGACTGATTATCTGTGTGTGATTTTGCATAGTAGTTATAATAGTACTCTACAGTATGTGCCATATAAGCCTGCTCTTTGATGTCAGACTACCAGGAAGGTAAGGCTCAAAGACACTTGCATGAACTATGTTCACTGCTACTGTGTTAATGTGTTTGTCATCATGGAAATAAATATATTACAGCAATTGTTTGAACGTTGTGTTTGTCTTGATGATTGATGTCTAGTTTATTGTAATGATTGTAGTGCTATTGTGGGAGAGAAAAACATACAGAGCAAGAAGACTTTGTACTTTTATTTAATAAAATGGTAAAATAAATAAATACAAATTGATCAAACGCTCCAAAAATCTCCTCGTTCTGACACTCTGAAAGTGGACTGGCCAGACACTGCATAACAGGTAACAGGTGGGTCTGGGGCAGGGGCTGGGGGTAAAGGGGAGATGGATGGGGGAGAGAGGGTAGGACTCAAAGGCAACAAAAAAAGGACCAGTAAACAAAACCGTTGTCAAAATAATCCAACGTTTTTTCAGAACCCTTTAGAAATAATTGTGAAAAAATACAGTTGACAGTCCATCTTACAAGTGTTGTGTAATAAACTGTTTAGGTGTTCCAGACCAGTTGACATGTCCTGGGGGTGTGACACTACAGCATCGCGAGCAGACGGGACAAGAGCCCATCTGAACTGACACCGGACACAGTCCCCCTGGTGAGGAGTCACACAGGCTTCCACATGCTGTGTTCCACAAGCCACAGAGGGATGGAGGGATAGAGAAATGGATGGATGGAGAGATGGCAACACAACATAACCATCCGGGGAGATGATGTCTGTTTCCGATACTTAGCCAGCATGAAGCAGGATATGGTGTTACAGGAGACTGAGCGCCGTCTGACTTGACGCGCTGCTCGTCTGAGATGATGAAGACGATGATGATGAAACTTTGTTGAGAAGAGGAAGGCTGCCTCCCCTCAACTAGAACTGTATGCAGATCTAGTACGCTGTAACACACTGTTCACAAGATGGATGGCTGTGACGAAGCTGGAGATCTGAAGCATGAGGTGATCTATTAAAACATCCATATAGCTGGTGGTACTGTATTATAATTGAAAGTGAAAGGCTTTTTATTTGGGGTTATTCTTTGGGTGTGTAAAACAAAAACAAATATTCATACGTGGCCCAATAACAATAATGCTGTCTAACAGTTCCACAGCACAGAAGACAGACGTTACACAGTACTGCTGCTAACCATGCCATCACTCCTTAAGTCTCACCTCACACACACACACACGCACACACACACACACACACATCTTTACTGAGGCACTGAGGACCCAGCGAGTCAGAGAGAGTCCAAAAGACAGAGAAGGCAGGAAGAGAATGATGATGAAGGTGAGGATGAAGGTGACAACATGAGGAGGTGTTTGTGAACAGATGTTTGTGGAGCTTGGGGTATTATCCTCTACAGAACACGCATAGGGACGCACTGGAATGTTCTGGACACAGTAACATAAAGGCAGAAACATCTCCTTATATGTAGATGTCTTGATGGCCGTCACCCTTGACAACAGCCAGGACACTACTAAGGACATAACACTGTTAAGGGCCATGAAAAAATATTCAGAAGTTTCCAGAATGGCCTGTTTTAGAAAACTAGATTCTAAACAGACCTGTTGGACAATAACTGGTTCTAGAATGACCTGTTTTAGAATGTCAACAGCTAGTCAACAGCTTTGTTGACATTAATCATCCTACTTCCAATTTCTTTTGTTAGTTTCATAGCTAGGCAAACGTCATGATGACATACAGCTGAGCACTGACAAATCAGAAAATAACTATTCACATTTCAGCCAATCACATCAGTTCTGAGAGAAAGACAACAAACAGTTCCTGAATTGTTACATCATCACAAACAGACAAATACTTCTTGCAGACACTTTAAATGACCAATGTTACAACAAACACAGGTTGATAATGGCCGGACAGGGTTTGTTAAGGCAGTCAGCAGAACAGAGAGAGTTCTATAGATGCGGGGAGGGTGGGTCTGAACACAACACACTCTACTAGACCATAATCACACACACACACACCCAGGCTCCCTTTGATCTCTGTGTAGGTGCAATCCTAATTGCATTTTCAAAAGTATCTTGTGCTTTCTGAATCACTTCATAATTTTCAGGCTATAATCATCCAATGATGAGCCTTGTAACCATCTCATTTTAAGTCTGAAGCGACCATTGTCATAGTTACAGGTAGGGAGGGAGTGCTGAGGTGAGCCATGAGATTGTTGGTGATTGCTATCTACAGTTACAGAGAAAAGACAAGACTTCACTGCTCTCCGGAACTTTCTAGAACCTTGTGGGACCTTCAGAAAAGTTCTAAAACCTGGCCTGCACCATCTGGTGCACCTTGACACATTATAACACCACATCACATTGGGTCTTTAAGACATGATATGTTGGTACATCTACAGGAACACAGAACTGAACTACAGAGGCTAATACTACCCTCACCCCAACCCCACTACTCCTGTTGGACAATGAACTGCATATATAGCATCAAGAGATTAACAGGGTTGTGCTTTTGACATAGGGATTTGACCAGCGAATGAGCTGAGACCTCAGATCTTCATGACACATATCTTACTGACACATCCTTTCACCTAGGCCCTTTGTTAGACCAGGGAGGGCAGGAAGCACACCTTTCTGAGGTCTAGACCCCTGGATCACACTCTCCTCTCTACATAGAATAAGAAAACCAACCGTTTCCCTGCTGTATTTGGACATAATAGCATTTGGCAGTTCAGAACTAAACGGACAGAACTCACATACACGTCTTCTCCTATAACACATACCTATTAACGGTGTCATATAACACATGGATGATCAACGAAACTGATATAAAAGAGACTAACAAACATGTATGATCATGTGATTTAGTGAATCTAAACGTCTGTGAAAGGAGGAAGACCTGAATGTGGGCAGACTCCCTCAGATGACAGCTCTCAAAGAGGGAGAAAGACACCTCTCCTCCTCCTTCCCTCTCAGACTCCTCCTCTTCTTAGAGCCTATCTGTTGTTTCTTTTGCTCATTTAAACTATATCCTCTGATAGGCCAGGTATTGGGTGTTGTGGGCGAGAACTATTGTAAGACAGTAAGTGTGATTGGGTGCAGGCCACGTTCATCAGGTAATACTTCCCTCTATTGGCTAATACTGCAGAAAACCAGACATGGTCTTCTGGGGACGCCTCATAACTCCAGACTGTTTCCTGCTTCTCGGGTGTGTGTGGGTGATAGTGTCGGGTGGTTGTGAGGGGAGGCTCTGGGTGTGTCCGGAGACCTCCCGCCACTGGGGGCGCTGTGGCAACTGCTTCAGGCACACGCTGGTGGGGTGGTTATTACTGTTTCCTCATCAGTCTGTCAGTCAGTCAGTCAGTCAGTCAGTCAGTAAGTCAGTAAGTCAGACCATGCAGCCTGAACTGGGTTGGGCAGACCACTGGCCCCTAAGTAATATACTGTACCTCATCTCTTCCCTCTATCTCTACTTGTCCTTCCACCCATCATCTTTCAGTCCGATGCCCATGGCCTCTCTCTGGAACCAAAAATAAGCTACTACAATAATGACCACCAAACACAGATATGTAGGGTTAGGATGAGTACAATGATGGGCAACTTTGGGAACAGGATACTTTTCCTCCCACGCTCTCTTCCTCCTTCTCTATCCCTCGCTCTCTTTCTCCTGCCGTCCTGGTTCCTATACCAGGGGTGCAGGCTGTTATTCTGTAACACCCACAGGGGGCGGGGCCAGAGTCAGGGGCGGGTCTGGAACTTTACTGAGGCTGCTGAGTCTCTCTGTCTGCTCGTCCTCCACACTCCCCTCCTCCATCCTCTCCTCCTTTTCTTCCTCATCCTCTTTTCCATTGCTCTCATTTCCATTCTCTTTCAGACTCTCTGCCTCCTCCTTCTGCTCCATCTCTTCCTTTGTCATCTCCTCCTGCTCCTCCTTTCCCTCGTCTTCCTCCTCTCCCCTCACTTCCCTCTTGTTCTCCTTTCCCTCTTCCTCCTCTCCCCTCGCATCCTTTTGGTTCTCCTTTACCTCTTCATCCTTGTCACCCCCCTCCTGCCCCAACTTTGTTATGTCCTCCATCTCCTGGCCCTCTTCTTCTGTCTCTCTTTCTGTTGTCTCCTCCTTGTCTTCCTCCCCCTCCTTCTTGTTGATTTCAGTGGCTTTACTGTTCAGGTTGTTCATCTTATTGTTGTTTACTATGTTGTTGTCAGGCTGCTTGGCCTCCTTTTCATGTTGCACCTCCGACCTCTCCTCCTCCAGTTTCACCTCCTCTTGTTTCTGCTCCACTTCTTTCTTTTCCTCTTCTTTCCTCTCCTCCTCCTCCTCCTCCTCCTCCGCCGCAGCAGCAGCTCCCTGGTGTGGACTCCTCTGCTCGTCTGGGCTGCTTCTGCTGCGGGTGTCTTTGCTCTCTGGGACGTCGTTGTTGTTCTCTGTGACGTCGTTGTTGTTCTCTGTGACGTTGTTGTTGTTCTCTGTGATGTCGTTGTTGTTCTCTGTGATGTCGTTGTTCTCTGTGACGTCGTCGTTGCTCTTTGTGACATCATTGCTGTTGACTGTGACACTGTTGCTCTCCGTGATGTCGTTGTTCTCTGTGATGTCGTTGTCCTGTGTTTCACCTAGCTCCTCACTGGTGGGTTCCATGAGGTCAACGGCTACACAGCCTGTTCCTTCATTGGTAGGGTCCTCTGGTGGTGGGAGTGTGGTCTGGGGAGGGGAAAGGGGCTTAAGACCCTTTATGAGGCAGAGTAAACCTTTGACCTTCTCCAGGGACGTCTGCATGCTCCTCTGACGACTCAGCACGCTGTTCTTACTCTCCATACACCTCTGTAACAAACACACACACACACAGGGGGACATACAGAGGATAAGGTCTTAGCTCAGGGGGGAGACAGCCAAAGTCTGCATCTCATCCACCTTCAGCTACCCGTACCGTGATGGAGATGTTGAGTTGCTTGACCCTGGTCTCCAGCTGCTCTCTCTCCTGCCTCAGGTCCCTGGCCCACTGCACCTGCCTCTGCTTCTCCTCCTCTTTAGCTACCGGGGGTTGTGAGAGAGAGGAACATAAAGAGAGGAACAGATAAACAAAGAGACATGTTCAAGTGAGAGATAGAAAGAGAAAAGGTCAGTATGTCAATAACATATGCCACATAATACATATCACAAGTCAAATGTAGTATCTGTCTCTTGTAGTGTTAGTCACTTAAAATATCTGTCACATGTAATATTACAAGCCAGGTCTGATTCTTACCTGCTTTGTAGGCGATGTAGGAGTGAACAATGGCCAGAGTTCCAGGCCACTCCATGGCGTCCTCTTTATCTAGCATCTAGACAGGAAGTGACATGAAATTAAAAGGACAGAACAAATTGAAATTGTAACAGGACATATGTTAGCAGGACTTAGTTAGCAGCTCATGTCCCTGTTACCCATGTTTTTAGTTACACTTCATTTGGCTGCATTTAGATACAGGTAAAAAAATGTATCGTTAAAATGTTGACGCCATAATATGAAAGAGAAATATGCAAATTTATGGCTAAGGAATAGAATGTTATTATTTGTACAGTATGGCAGACATGTCAATAAGAATATTAACCTAAACAGTGTGGCATCATAGCCTGTTAAAGCCCAGACAGACACTCAACAAACAGGCAACATCGGGATGATGGTAAGAGCATGCATCATGTCCAACAGTGATGATGTCATACATATGAGCCATAGTGTGTGAACGGCTTGTGTGTTCAAACGCATAGGAGACCGAGCTTACAAAGTTCAGAACAGTGATGTGTTCCTGTCAGACAATAGCTCGAACTGAGACACAAGTGCTTGTGTGTATCTGTGTGTGTGTGTGTGTGTGTAACAGTGTTACCTGATCCTGACATGAGGGGCACATCCACATGCCCCTGGGAACAGTTTTCAGGGGCGGAGCCAGGCAGTCCAGGTGGTACACGCGTGAGCACGTGTCACACATGAGCAGCTGCCCGCTGCGCCGGCACACGGCACACAAGTCCTCGTGCACGTCTGCCTGTCAGGAAGAACCACCCATCAACCAATCAGAGCTCAGTGGCTCAGAGCCAATCAGAAAGCAGTATACTGCTTTGCTCCCAGTCGATCTGAAATCTAAATACTGTAACCTAACCACTCAAAGTTGAGTTTGTTTTGTGCTAACCCTACCAACTTTAGAAAATACCCACTGTCCTACTACCTTGATTCATAATTTCCATACAGTGTATGTGTGTGTGTTGGACTGTTCTCTTTGTAAGCTCATGGATTAACACAGATACATACAGTTTACACACTTAAATGAATGAATGGATACATGAATGAATGGGTCTGATGATGTGGCCTGTTCCATTCTGTTGGGGGAACTGGGCTGTTAAGGCCTTTGGGAGAGACCTCTGTGGGGGGTGGTACGGACAGGGGCACACCCTCGGTCCTGCAGGTACAGTGGACTGATCCACAGCTACTTACATCCCCAGGGCCTGGGCCTGGCAGAGGGGGGGTGAGGGGGGGTGCAGGCCGGTGGAGTATGGGGGAGGGAGGGGGGAGGCAGCCGGGGGGGTGAGGACTCAGCTCCACCATGCTGCTGTGTTTGGGGGGGCGACCTGGGTGAGATGAGACACGACAAAAACACAAAACAAGACAAAACAAGGAAATAAAAAGGACTTCCTCTGACATACCTCGGATAATGGATCCTCATTGGCTAGTGGCGCAGGAAGAGGAGGAGCACAGACAGAGTTAGTACACAGTGAGCATGGAAGAGGAGGGAAAAGAAAAGGAAGAAGAGGAGGAGGAGAGAAGGATGAGAAGAGACAAAAAGGAGGGAGAGGAGGAGGAAGATGAGGGGGGAGAGCCGACGGAAAGATCAAAGCTGAATACCTCCATGGTGATGAAGTATTATAACATTAAGCTCTGAGTTAGGGTTGAGAATATTCTTTCTCTCTGGCTCCTTTACCATGAGGGCTTCTAGCCATACAGTGCCAGCAACTGCCAAACAGGCGGGATTTCAGCTATCGCCACATATAGCCAAACATAATAAGGCACAAAGACACTCTAACCAATCAGAACAGACCAGGAAAGCCTATCTGACCAAATCAGGAAGTCCCTCTGGCCAGTCAGATATGCTACCTGACTGCAACGGTTTGAGAGCAGCAGAGAGGATGAAGCTCAGCAGTGTGGCACGATGATGAAGGTGTGCTGCCAGGACAGGAAGTAGATACTGACCTCTCTTCCTGTTGGGCTGGTGTAGTGGAGAGTTAAGGTAGAGCAGGGTGTTCTTCTTACGCTGCAATAAACACACACAGCACACTGTGAGCTAGTGTTGTTTCACTGCGCCGGTCTCTGCACACACACACACACACACACACACACACACACACACAAACATATGCAAAACATCCAGACGAACCTCTGGTTCAAAGACTGCTCCGCTGTAGACAGGGTTAGCTGTTGTCCTCCTCTTCCTCTCCTGCCTGCGACTCTGGATCTCTGCACATAATAAGGATCAGTTAGGAGACACACTTACACACACACACACAAATACTCACACACACACACAAAGTGTACGTACCCTCCAGATGGTCATATGTCACCAGGCCCAAAGAAACCATGAAGGCTAATTTCTGTAGAGTGAAAAGACAGGTGGGGATGGGTAGAGAGAGGCCATGAGAGAGACATGGATAGACACAAGGAGCAAGAGAGACAGGGAGGGGACATGAGAATGTGGTGCAAGAGAAAGTCGAATCGTCTTACTATTGTATTTCATGAACAGTCCTGTGCTTCTACAAGCCCTTTCTCCAGTGTAAGCTCACCTGAGGGCTCTCCTCCTGCTTTGTCCTGGGGGGGGTCCTGGGAGGGGGGGTGCCGCGAGTGGTGGGGGAGTGTGGAGAGGGGGAGGGAGAGGGGTGTTTGCTGGAGGTGGACTTTATCTCACCGGTCTTGGCTTTCACAGTCTGGGTGGAGGGGAGAGATGACACTCACAGGTTATTATTACAGGAAATGCCATTCTGTCAAGTAAACATCCTGAAGTCATTCATGCAGATCAGCATAACATCTAATGAGATCTACCAGTCAGTCACTCACCTTGGAGGCCGGGCTGTGGCTGCTGCTCAAGTGTGTAGGGGGCGTGGCTAAGGGTGTGATGATGATGCCGGGGGCTGGGCTAGAGCAGGATTGGCCATTGAGGATGCGCACCTGCCGGATGGGGTTGGGGCTTGGCGGCAGAGATGAAGCTGTGAGCTGATTTGCCAGCAGGATTGGTCGTGGAGGCAGCTGGGGCGGGGCTAGCATGGGGGGAGGAACCTGGAGGACCGGCTGCGCTGGTCTGGGCCTTACCTGGTAGAGAGAGCAGAGGGATGAGTTAGGAGAGAGACACAGAAGATGAGAGTGCAACAATATCAACACAAGCAGAAACACCACACTAAACAACGGAGAGGAGAGGGCAGTAGAGTTAAGTAGAGTACAGCAAGAGAGAGCAGAGCAGAGGAGGGACTCACCTGAGGTTGACAGGCAGGTCGAGGAGCCAATCTGGGAGGGACAAACTGGGGAACTCTGATTGGCTGGCTCGTGTGCATCTGGGATGACATCAGCATTATTAAATGACTAAATGTAAATGTAATTATTAGATACATTACATTATTGGATGGTAATCCTCCCAAAAACATACACGCATGCACACCCACAGAAACATTTCTTAATTTTGTACTAGGGGTTATAAGCAGGCCCAAACGTAATATGCGGGTGCAGAATTCAGACGAAAACCCGCAGATTTCAAGTAGAACGCATTGGTCTGAGGCAAAATGTAAATAAACTTTTCAACTCATATTACGTCTCTATTATTAAAGAGTTAGCCAAAAATGCTAAGAATTTAAAAGGAAGCACTTATCGACCAAAATGACAGCAAGAGACAGGGCCAGGGAGTTTTCATGCGATCTTTATGAGGATGGATCAATACTTTTTTGCAAAGTCTGTCAACATTCAATCGGCGTCAAACTGTTGTGGAACATCTTCGGTCGCTCCGACATAAGAACAGGAAGGCTAGCGGAATTCCGCAGATTTCCGCAGATTTTCAGTCTGAATAGCAGCAGAAAATGTGAAAAAAATCTGCGTATTACGTTTGGGCCTGGTTATAAGTGACATACTCACCACAACAGTGCTCTTGGTAACTAGCCGCACCGCCTCCAGCCCCTGATTGGTCAACGGGCAGGTAGCCTGAAGGCTGACTGGTGCATTCTGGGAGTTGGAGTCGGGGTGAGTGGCACCAGGCTTGGGGGTGTGGCTGAGGGTGGTGACCATGGCAACTGAAGGCCGTGGGGATGGGATGGCAGAGAGCAGCAGAGGTAGAGACTTGGAGGAGGGGATGGGAGAACCTGGCAACGTGCTCTGATCAAGAGAGGAGAGATCACTCAGGGTCATGATAATAACTATTATATTTCGGTTGCACAACTTGTATGTGCTTTCCATGTGTTTCATATGAATACATGGGTGTGTGGGTGTTTGTGCGTACCTGTAGTGAGTTGAGGTTGTCGGGTGAGGGCAGGGAGGGCGGGGTATGAAGGGGCGGCAGCCCGGAAGCCCTACTCCCAGGCTGAATGGGGTGCTGGGGCTGGGGGAGGAGCTGAGGCTGGGACTGGACCTGGACTTCCAGCTGGAGAGGGAACTGGGACTGGGCCTGGACCTGGGCCTGGGCCTGGGCCTGGGACTGCAGCTGGCTTGCAAGCTGGGTCTGGGTTTGGAGGTCCGACTGGTCCTGTTTCACCAGCAGGTCTTTCCTTAGCTGCTCCACAACCTTCTTCTACACAGCAGACATGGACAGAATGGCAACAGAGAGAGACAGAAAGGTGGAGTCAGTGACAGAGAAACAGACAGGTCTACACATCCTGTTAGGGAGAGAAGTAAGAGCTTCCCCCACTGGAGACTAGACGGAACATACGACTTCCAGAGGCGTTCCATAGACTAAATACTGTATGTCAACCAACACACACACTCACAAATATGCATGAATATCTAACAAGCACAGGGATCGGAATGGCTCCATTTTCTTTTGGCAAGCTTCGTGTTTATCTTGTGTATTATACACTCACACTTTCATCCAGCCTTTCTATGTGTGCTGCCTCTGAAAGCTCTAACAGGATAATTGTACACAGAACTCTATGGTTAGTGCAAATGTGTTCCAATGATTTCTCTTTGACTTGGCAAGGCCATTCATGCATAAGCATGTGGTGCTCTGGACTGGCCAATAGGGGAGGGATGTAGCCAGTCCTTCCTATCTACTTCGCCTGACATCACCATGATGATGGACAAATCACTACTCATCACCATCATGATGCCTACTGCCAAGTGGACACACACACACACACACACACACGCTAACTCTCTCCCTTTGTCTATATCGCTCTCACACTCACACACACACACAAGGCAGCACCTACTATTAGCATGTCAGGTCCAGGCAGGCAGCCAGACAGCCCCAAAGGCAGACGGAAAGACAGGCAGGCAGGCAGATAGACAGGCAGATAGACAGGCAGGCAGATAGACAGGCAGGCAGTGCGGTAAGGCCTACTGACAGGCAGACTAGGAGTATCATCCAGGACTCAGCAGGAACCTCTCATATCGTATTCATATCCCTCAACCCATACAGTTCCTCTCTGTACAGCTGTCCACATAAATAAAACCCCTCCTTCACCTTCCTGGTTAGAGCCTTCAGCCTTCCTTAGATGAGTCTGTCAATCCCTCTACCCTTCTGTCCTCCTCCCTCCTTCCCTCACTCTTGCCCTGAATCTGCTATCTCCTATCATTCTCTTTTACTCCTGCTCTCAACATTTCGTTATTGAAACAGACTAAACCTACTGGTTGACATCTGGGGCCGCAGGCTGCAGCCCTGCAGCCTATAGGATGGGAGAAGTTTCTCCATGTGGTCCCTTCTCATCCTGGACTGGCTTGTCAAACAGCTGAGCTGTTCTGATTGATATTCCTCTCACACTGCTTCCACTCTCATACAGCCTCATGCTGCTATGTGCCTCCTTCTCTTCTTATCCTTCACTTCCTCACTCCTTCTCTCCACCCCTCCTTTCTCTCTCCTCCCTCCCCTCTCTCTTTCCTTTCTCTCACACTTCACGTCTCCATCCTCAAGTCTCATGCTGCTACCTCTCCCTCTCGCCGCCTCATCTCGTCTCTCCACCACCCCCCCCTCTCTCTCACTGCTCCCCCTCACTCATCCTCTTCTCTCTCTCCCCATCGTTCCTCTCACTCTAACCCTCCCCTCCATTTCTCTCAAGCCCCCCTGTTTCTCTCTCCTTCTACAACCCTTTTCTCTCTCACTACTCCTCTACAGTCCATGACATTTCTCTCTCTCTCCTCTATCTATTTTGCTATCTATCTCAAACTGCCACTGAAGCACCAGGTTTTAAGTAGTTTATCTTATCACTCAAAAGTGTATAAATAGTATGTTATAATAAAACCAGTGTTACAGTTTCAGTAACACATTTACTTTATACATACCTACATATTACAGCTGTATTGGTATATATACTGTGTATTGCAGCAGTATGACAAATTATTTAAACAGCAGTAGAATGCAACCACATCAGCTTTGCTTTGATGTTTATTGACTTGCAGCAGGTTGACTACCAAGTTGATAATCTTTCAACTATAGCTGGGGTTCTCAGCAAAAACGTTTTTTGGTCCTTTGTGGACTGGTTTTTGAGGGTCCATTAAGTTGGAAATTTCTGATAAACCTGGCAACCCTGTCTACTCACTGTGGTTGGTTTCTGACTGACCTGGTAACCCTGTCTACTCACTGTGGTTGGGGATGGCCTGTCCCAGACACACATTAACATGTTCCAGTGTTCTTCCTCTCCAACTGGACAGATGGACAGATCCACAACACCCTCAGAACAAACCTCCTACTGACTATGTGGCTGCAATGCCCCAATGTCTCTTGTGCATGCTTGCTCTCTTCCTCCCTGTCTCTCTCTCTCTCTGTCTCTCTGTCTCCCTCTCCCTGTCTCTCTCTCCCTCGCCCTGTCTCTCTCTCCCTCGCCCTGTCTCTCTCTCCCTCGCCCTGTCTCTCTCTCCCTCGCCCTGTTTCTCTCTCCCTCGCCCTGTCTCTCTCTCCCTCGCCCTGCCTCTCTCTCCCTTGCCCTGTCTCATTCTCCCTCACCCTGTTTCTCTCTACCTGTCTCTCTCTCTATCTCTGTGTCTCTCACCTACATACACCAACTTTCATCACAGAACTATCAGTCTTTTGCTGTCTATGGTGTTGTTCAGCATCAAAGCCCCATGAAGACATCATCAACACCAGCGATACCTGACTTATGTGACTCAGTTAGAACTACACACAGCTAAAGGAGTAGGTACATTCACATAGATATACATGATAGACATATACAAGATATACACCCAGATATACATGTATATCTGCTAGTACACACACACAAATACCCATTCAAACAGGTGTACATTTCATTGCCAGCACACATACACAAATACACACACACACATTCTCTTGCTAGCGTACACAGACCAACATGTGTATGTTTGTTTGCTAGCACACAAATACACAGACATATATTCAAACACATTCACACACATCTTGGTTTTTGTCTTTACCTGTTTGTCACTTAGTGTTGTGATCTTGGTCTGGAGTTCATGCAGCTGTTTCTTTAGTTCAGTGTTCTGCACATAGACAGGAAAACGAGAAAATTAGTTAGTATGTGATCAGTATATCATTTGTAGGTCAGAGTTGCCAGAGATAGTTTAGTTAATAGCTAGTCGGAGTTAGCTCTCCTCTACATTTAGACATGTTATAAACAGTTAATTCAAGATTTCTCTCACCTGAGGATCCTGCTTCATCTGGGCCACCAGTTTCTAAAACAGACACAGAGAGTTAGGAAGCACAATGACTGTGGCTGTTTACACACACACTCAAACACACACCAGTAACATAGCAGCATTGAACTATAGGGTTGTTTACACACACACACATGTATTTAAGCTATAAATAGGAAATCTATGTTTTTCAAGGTTTTTTTCTCCGTCTTTCACCCTTGTGGACAGATAGCTACAGTTTACAGGCTGTGTCACAGCACCCTCTTTAAGCAACAGCCAGTACTGCAGCATCAGAGCACAGGCACAATTTCCAAATGTACACACCAGACTGGAATCGCTCCACTATCTGGTACAGGGCTCTTCTGTTCCAAGAAAGATAACCTATTGGGGGGTTTGTCTTCAGGTGAAGTGCATGGTCCCTCTTTCTAGCCAGCTATGGTTGGAGTTCAAACCTACTGGACAGTAGGCTCCCCAGGAAAAGGCTTGGAGTGAAAACCTACAGGAGGATATATTTCCAGGAAGAGGGTTGTGACACCCACAAAAAGGGGCCTAAAGGACAATCCACCAGGTGAACCTCTATCTAGAGGAGAACCCACCTGGTGAGCCTGTATCTACAATATAACCTACCTGGTAAGCCTTTATCTAGAGGAGAACCTACCCCGTAAACCTTTATCTAGAAGAGAACCTAACTGGTGAGCCTTTATCTAGAAGAGAACCTACCTGGTGAGCCTTTATCTAGAAGAGAACCTAACTGGTGAGCCTTTATCTAGAAGAGAACCTAACTGGTGAGCCTTTATCTAGAAGAGAACCTAACTGGTGAGCCTTTATCTAGAAGAAAACCTACCTAGTGAACTTGTATCTAGAAGAGAACTTACCTGGTGAATTTGTATCTGGAAGAGAACCTAACTGGTGAACTTGTATCTGGAAGAGAACCTACCTGGTGAACTTGTATCTCCATCTTCAGTGCATCCTGGAGGTCCTGGAGCTCCATCATGAAGCCCTTCTGACTGGAGCTCAGACCAGGAGCTCGCTCAGCCTAGGGGGACAGACACTCATCAGTACACACACATGCACACATGGGCACACACTAGGGTTGCCAACTTCCTGAAATGGAAATAAGGCATGTGGGGAGGGGAGTCACAGCCTCTGTTTGGGTAGTGGAACATAACATGACAGACATGCTGAGGGAGAACAAGGGTTTCCTGCTATCAAATTGCCCAGTCGTATTAGTCTAACATGCAATGCTTCTCTCCATAGATTTGTACTGAATTGATTCTCCAAAAAAAGGAAACAAAGAGCGTCCTGTATCAGTTCAATATGGAACACGGCTTTTAGTTTCCAATTATGGGTTTATTCTGTATTTTACAGGACGGTTGGTAACCTAAGCACAAACACACACACACACACACACTTGTTTTACCTTCACACAGTCTTCGGTTTTGAACACCATCCAAGAAGCCTAGAGTGGGTTCCAGCTGGATGATGGAGAGAGACAGGAAAAAGAGTGTGAGGGAGAAAAAGAGTAAGAGGCAAAAAAGAATAGAGAGAAATTAAGGAAAGAGATTTTTAAAAGAATGAGACAAGGCCTGCATTTCACAGCAGTTAATTCCCTGACTCAAGATTTCATTCCAACAGTTATGATTAATCTGTGTTCACACATGGGTTTTATGATTCTATGAAACAATGATTGGCAGGTGGGCAAGAACTCCATGACAACCGTTTTATAAGGGTTGTTTAATATAGCAAATTAGTTTGACCCTTTAGAGAATAAGGTAAAGCTACACCTGTGGAATCTACGAACTAGTCACTGCAGGATAACATGCTGTGATGTTTTCTAAAGGATATATATTACATCTTTATTTATAAGTTATCCTTGTGGTAGGTGATGGCTGCCCAGCTGGAAAAGCTAAAACAGGAAAACTCAGCATGGTGGACAGGTCGTGTTAAGGAAATAGAATGTTGACAAGTTTCTTAAAATTAAACGTCACGACCTCTCAGCAGTGTGTCATCCGCATACACTGTAAACAGCGACGTGAAACAAAATGTCCTTCATGAGACATTTTGGGGAAGGATCTGAAATTGAAGGCCCACAGACTGCCCTCATCGTGTGCAAGTCGCAGTTGTGATGAATAACTAGTACAAGACTTCAGTCACTTTTCACCGGCCAAAGAAAGGCCCACATTGTCAGCATGTCTATCCAAACTCTTGAGTTTCTCGACTGTGTAGCGGACAGACATACTCTGCATGGTTTGTATTCTAAAATGTAGGAATGCTGGGACAAACTTCGCAGCCATAGAACACTATCCCTGATGCTGGTAGGTTAGGTTATAGCCACATAGCCTACATTAGCGAGCTGGAGTTGTGCATCCAACCGCAAGTTCAACGGCAACCAATCCTCTTACTTATCTATCTCTCGATGAACAAGCACCTACGGCGAGATTTTCTAAACTACAGTGAAACTAAACACTATTGTTTTTGTCTTAATCACAGTCATCAATAGAGCCATTTTACACTGGAAAAGCACTCAGCCGCGAGACTGCGTTCCTATACGAAAAAAGAGAAGGGCGAGCAACAAAGCCTTTGATGTCGCCTAAAAACATACAAATATAAAACATTACGGGCTACTTTATCCAGCCAAAAGCAAGCTCTAACCGTAAATTGCACATTCTATTAAAGGATTTAAGTCCGATTCATTAGGCCTATGTTCAGATTTTTCTTTCAGATCGGCTTTTATTGTGTAACTAACAGAGGCGTGAAGCTTGGGCGCAAGTTAGTAGCAGCCCCTTACGCACTACGTCCTATGCCCTCCAATAGCGAAGCACTTGTAAAATATCCCCCAACTCCTAGAATAACGATAAATGGACAAATCACCTCCTCCGCGACGGTTTAGCTCAATATAGAATTGAAAATGTCTCGCGTAAATATATTTTACAGCGAAAATAACGACAGAGTTACAGAGAGGAAAGTTGGTGTAATAGAGAAGGATCAAGAGATGCTCTTACCCTCCTCTCTACTCACTTGAGCTGCAGCCTGCTCTCCTCACACAAATTATTAAATAAATATTTACAAACAACACCGGACTTCTTCTTCGCAGAACGTCCAGCGCCTTTGTGTATCCACTTCAACACCAAATACACTCCATTACGCGTAATGTAATTTTATCGATTATTTTTTCCCTGTCTAATTTCAGTATAAAGAAAGAAACTGAGATACAGAACAAGAACTCTTCGTCAATCTCATTCACCCCCCTAACCACAGCACATTGTACATCAATGCGCGCAGCAAGAGTGAGCGAAACG
The DNA here is from genome assembly GCF_038355195.1 of Osmerus mordax. NCBI lineage: Eukaryota > Metazoa > Chordata > Actinopteri > Osmeriformes > Osmeridae > Osmerus > Osmerus mordax. The sequence goes on along the minus strand of NC_090062.1, from coordinate 10,434,598 downwards.
GGGCAGGGAACAGAAGGGACCGTTACTTTGACAACAACTCACCAACGACTGTAATTGATCGAAGAGTTTCATCTGCGTTTTGAATCAACCCTTTATATTTGGCTTATGGGCAGAGATCGATGTGAAATCCCGTTTATTCGACGTACTACTTTGTGTGACAGTGCGGCGAATTAATTTCACTTTGCCTAAGGAACGGAAGTGCTCTGCCTCCATTGCCTAGGGAAAAGACCCGGATGTAGAGTTGATGAAACGCACGGTTCCAGAGTTGCTCAGAATGTCCATTCTGTTGGATTGTTGTATAAAACACCAAGCCCTACAGCTGAAGCGAAGGCTACATCCTATCGCCTAACATAGAACGCCCACCTCAGTGAAAACACAACAGACCACTATGCTACTAGTAGCCTATGAATTTTACAACGCTAACAAAAACTTCCCTGCACTTACATTTAATGTTGAGACGAGATTCTCAAAAGTAAAATGTACATTGCAAGCAAAACATCTGCATGGATTAGAAACAGCTGATATACAGACAAAAGCACAAAATACATTATAGCTTGAGATCTCCACCTCTCCCTTGCTGTCATCCCTTCATAGTCTGTCTGTTAATTAACTTCATAATATTATTTGTCCTCTCACTGTCATTTCTTGATTACAACATTGCTACAATATTTTTATTTAATAACAAGCATGTTAACATGAATACATTTACATTTATTCATTTAGCAGACCCTCTTATCCAGAGCAACTTACAGTAAGTACAGGGACATTATCCCCGAGGCAAGTAGGGTGAAGAACCTTGCCCAAGGACACAACGTCATTGACACAGCCGGGAATCGAACCAACAACCTTCAGATTACTAGCCCGATTCCCTAACCACTCAGCCACCTGACACCTGAATACATTTGTGGGTTTGATCTGCTGGAGTTTAACTCTAGGTAGTTCTGTTGAGGGTTTTGGTTTAGTTGTATTTGTGTTACAGTCAAAATTCAAAATAAATTTAATTATTTTATCTTCGTTATTTATCCACTGTGAGTGGATCAAATGGTAATTATCGTATTGAGCTTGTCTTGTATGTGTGTGATTTAGTGTTGCATCAATGGTTTTAAAATCTATGAATTTCTGAGCCAACCATGGTTTAAAAGGTTGATTAATGTCGCCTAGCAGCAGTGCCTGTGACAAAAAATCGGCAATGCTATTATAGAGGATGAAGCAGAGGGTAAACAGTGACAAAATAAGTGGATATGCTCCTTAAACCACTACACTACTGGTTGTCAGGCCATAGTTATTTTACCCCCAATTTATGAGGCCAGTCCACAACTGCAAGGATCTGTGTTGTCCAGTAGAGGACAGCAAAAGAGCTTCATGCACTCTGACAGACGGTCAGTAACTCCCTGTGGTTGTAGGGGTGCCTGAGAGGGGCGATGAGGCTCTTGAATAACTGTTATGGCTTCTGCTGGTTCATATATATAACTATAGGGTGACTATGGGGATATGCAAGCAGGGAAGTACATCTGCTGTGGGGTCTCTGACGGGGAGATGGAGAGAGGGACAGATGGAGAGACACAGAGCTTTCCCAGCTGACTCCCACCTGGTTTGGCTCATGTCCATTATGGTGGTCCCCTGTGACACGAGCTTCACTCGGCTGATCCAAGGAAAAAAAATAAACTTTTTTTTTTCTCCAAGTCATTAGTTTGGCTTGGGGAAAAAACAACAACACTGTAATCAACATCTGACAGACTAGAAAGCTTTGTTGATAGAGGTGATGAATACACTTGGAATGTACTTGATCTTATTTGATTAAAGGCTGTGTGTTCATCATTTTTAAGTTCAGCTTTGAACTCGTAAGTGGAGGTGAGCTTGCAGTACTGAAAGTGGCCTCAAGGTGGAGATACACTTGTATTCCTGGTCTGTGAAAGCAGACGGAATCACTCTCTTACCTTTATCCCACATGTGTACATGGAGACAGGGAGGCTTTCCTGTGTTCAAGTATTCATTTAGTTTAGCAACAGTTCTGTGATTATCATCCCAATGATCAACAGTGATAACTATCTGATAACCAGTGATAAATGCCAGTAGAAATGAGTGATAACCAAGAAGAAAAAACAACAACTTACAACTAACAATTACCACTGAAATCTGTCCAATAACCAGTGACAACCAGTGATAACTGACTGACAGGATGAGGCACAGTGATGCGGTCTGTGTTGATTATCATTTGCCATTTATCAACAATGACAGACAATCAGATGGACTCTGAGGCTCTGAGAGGATGTTTGATACAAGGGTGGTGGAGAGCATCCACCATGTTGACAAAGTATATCAATCTCCAGCCAGTTTCCTTTTACTTCTAGAGAACAGTGATTAGACATCAAGCAGTCTGGCTTCAAGCAGCTCAGCCAGGCATTAGCAGGGGATTTAGAGAGAAAGAAAAGAGAGTGTTTGTGTGTTTGTGTATGACATGTGTATATATACATGTGTGTGTATATGTGTGTTTACTATACGTGTGTGTGTGTGTTGAGTGCTGTACAGCTAGACTGGAGGGTGATAAAGAAAGTAATGAGTGTGAGGATCAGACTAGTGAGATAATAAGGATGGAGCTGAGGGTCTTGAATCTTGACCCTCTTATCTGGTCTGAATCAGCAGCAAACAACAGCTTAGCTTGGAGCACAACACTGTCATCATAAGACATACACCAGCACAAATATTCACACATACACACACACACACAAGGATAAATTCAGTATATTTTAGGATGGAAACATTTATTGAAAAATACTCACCATACCTTTTTTTGACTCCAAAAATATAAACAGGCATAATTTCACATGACATAATGTGGCCTCTGTCTACAGCAGCTTATTTCAGTGCACGACTCAGGCCTCATATTTCATCTTTTGTGTTTAGAACAAAAGAGCAGGCTCATAAAAACCAAACCTCAATAAAAATAAACTTTAACAAGCTTTTAGTTTGAAACTTCACAGGGGTAGTCGGGTGTGTGGTAGGATTGTGGTTGGGCGTCAGTTAAACTCCTACAGTCTACCTCAGCAGCTCAGTGTTTCAGACTCAGTCACACACACAGTTTTTTTTTTGTAATGTAAAAACCTGAACGTGCCATCAATACCAGACTTTCCATATGATATGGGACTGTGTGCATGATGCAATCGTGTGTAAAACCAGGGGAAGTCAACTATTCTCTCTCTCTCTCTCTCTCTCTCCCTTCCTTCATCATCCTGTCTTTAAGTCTATCCTCCCCCTAGCTCTTCCACATGTCTTTTTTTTCCCTTTTCTCCTTCCTCATACTACCCTTCCCCCTCTCTCTCTCTCTTTCTATATCCACACATCTCTCTCTCCAGTCTATCCTTTACTCTGCTTGTTGTTTGTTGTGGGTCTCAGTCTCATCTTAATGCCAAAGTGAAGAACCCTTTGTCTCACTCAACCACAGCCTTATTGCAAACTAACCCCATACACCCATCCCTTCTCTGCACACACACGCCTAAAGCACTGACTCTATCCCCCACCAGTCAACATGGCGGGTGAAATGATAGATAACTTGAGGAGGTTTGGGGGACCGGTGTTGGAGATGTGAGGGGGTTGAAGGCAATGGGGAGGTGATAAGTGAGGTTTGGATACTGCCGCTTGAGTCGATTTTGGTGGAGCTTTGGAGTACTTAGGGATAGGTTAGGAGTACTTTGGTAGTGTTTGGGAGGCAATAGGCTAGGTTAAAGATTGGGGGAGGTTTGGAGGCCTGCAGCCTCGCCCTAACCCTAACCTCACCCTCCTCAGACAGGCAGACTGGGTGACCCTGAGGGTGGTTATAAATACTCCCTTATTACTGGGTGGCTATGGGCTGCAGCCGGCAAGGCTTTCATTTAGGCCTGTCCCAGGCCGGGGCTGAGGGAGCCAGACTGGGCTGAGGGGAGCAGAGCAGGATCAGAGGATGAAAATAACCCAGAGGGAAGGAATCACCAAAGCGGTTCTTCCCATGGAACAATAGAGAGAAGTTTCACACATGGAAGCCTGCCAGATAGTGGTGAAGTGATGGCTTATGATTCAGCCTCAAAACTATACACTGTGTCATCTCCTCTGCTATGTCTGTGCTGCTGGGATCACACACACATACCCCCCCCCCCCACCACCCCACACATACACATACTCACACACACACACACACCATTCATGTAATTATCCAGTGAAATTAAGTAAATTCATTTGAAATCAATTTACAATTGAGTTGGTGTTTCTGTCCCTCACATCAATTTGCCTGTTTGTGTGTTGTCGTTAATGGAGGAGAAATGCCAGCCCTATTAGTAAAAGACACACATCAAAGTAAGTGACTTCGCTCCATCCCTCTCTTTTGCACCATCATGTAACACACGACGCGGCACACAGGCAGAAAAATACTTGTTATTTTTGGAATGACACACACACAAGATCTTTGTCACTGTTGCATTAATAAGCTGTAGAGACGAGAAACACTGTGATGTCACGGATGAGTCATGTTGTCAGATGTCAGAGCAGGTCTTTACCGTCCCCCCCCCCCCCCCCGTCCCCTCCTCCCTTTTTCTCTCTTTCTGTGAACTGAACCTGAGCTGGAAGATGAGTTGTGTTGGTGTTGATCCATTAGCCATGCTTTTGAACAATGGAGTTGACCTTTCTGGGGAGTTAACCTTAGCTTTGGCGAGTTAGCCGTGCTGGTAAGTCAGTCTTTGAAGTATGCTTTGGTAAGTTAGCCTTGGTGAATTAGCCTTGATGAGTTACACTTGTCGGGTTAGCCAAGGTGGTAAATAAGGGTTGGTCAGTTAGCATTGGCACCTTAGCTTCAGTAGTGAGTCAAAATTTTAGAATTGTTCACGCAGTTAGTGTCAGCTTGCAGTTGACTCATCCAGAGGTTAAAAACAAATGAGGCCGCTTTTGCCATGTTCAGATCTGATCACCATATCAATGAGTCTGCATCTCTCGCCGCACAGGAAACAGGATGGGAAAGGTCAGTGCTTCAGACGGGATGACTCATCCACTCTCACCCTCATGCATTTGGAAGGGCTGTGTTTGTTATGTTCTGTCCTCAGATGAGGGCGATGTGACCAAACTAGAGAGTCAAGGTTATTAGCCTTGCATCCCCCTCTACACACAGACATTAAAGAACAAGCTCTTCAGTTGAGGGACTGATTGTAAACTGACAAGGGACTAGTTTAGAGGAGAGAGGTAGGAAGGGAGGGAATCAAGGAGTAGAGGTGAGGAGGCTGTTCATATCCAGGAGGCCTCTGCTTGGACAGAGATGTAGCAGAGGTGATTACCCAGATTCTCTCCTAGGACTAGCTGCATGTCATTTAACTGGTTGGGAGACCAGGATCCCCCTACTCCTGTGCAGACGGACAGACCTCAACTACGTCCTGTTACAAGTGGGAGCAGAGGGCAGGGCACAAGGGGCAGAGGGCAGGGCACAAGGGGCAGAATCAGGGCAGGACTGGGAGGGCTGGAGGGGGCAGATGTGTCCCTTACACAACCCCTGCTGCTGATGCTTTGTTCCTGGCTTTGGTTCCGGCACAGAACCTCTGCGTTCCATTCCAGCTTGCCAGAACACGGGGTCCAAGAGCCCAGCTCCAATTACCCAGAGTCCTTCACTCCCTACACATTGCTTCAGCCCACCTGGCAACTGCATGCTAGAGCTTTGTCTCCATGACGACCCATCATGACACCCTGGAGCTCATCCAACCGGCTCCAGTGGCCTCGCGGTCCGTGTCTTAGTCTCCTGGCTAAATCCAGATCCAGACCTAGTAAAGCTGGCTTCCTGTGTTGCTTGGCCACAGTTGTTGTTCCAAACCAAATATGTAATGTGTGTTGGGACAGAAAGGTCAGCAGGTTCAATCAGACATCTTTCCTCAACATGTTCCAGAAAACTCTGGTGCTCCTTTTGATGGACCAGACTTAGTAATCAGTTTCGAAACCAACCGTTGGTCATATAATCTATTTGAATTCGTTGAATAATCAGTGTAAAATTACAGTTTGGCATACAGACAGTGCTAGATTTATGTTGACAACATGCTTGGCAACATTGGTTTGGATGATTTTAAATCCTTTCAGGTCTTTATCAATGTGTAGTCAACTATGGGTAGGTAAAGACAATCTGAGACAAACAGGGCAGCTCACTCCCTGCCTCCCTGCTTCACTGCCTCTCCACCTTCCTACCAATCTGCCTCTCTGCCAACCACTTTAATTCATGTGGGGGATGGCTGTGTTTTTCCAATTGACTGATGCTAATTTTCACGTAATGCCAGTGACTGCCACTGTCTGAGAACCCCTCAGGGAAAGGTCATTGGATATGTCATAAACCTGCGTCAAGACCAGAGAGACAGGCTCTGGTATAGATAATATGTGTTACTGATAGCAGGGTTGGATTGAGAGCGAGAGAAATGTAATATATAATGATATAGGATATAAGGATATAATGCAGAGTGAAAATAGAAAGATTTTCGTAGTTTTAACATGTTTTGCGAGACAATGACAGACAATCATGTTGGTATATTCGTGACAACAAGTGGATTATTTAAAGTGTATTTTTAACTACAGAAATATACTTGTTCCAAGTAGCTCAACCTACGTATATGACATATGACAACCTACATGCCTCCCTCCCCCGCTCATCCTCCTCTTCCTCTCATCCCTTCCCTCCCCTCTCCCTATTATACGTTCATTCATCCACCATGATAAATTGGTTGCTATGGTATTCCACGCAGTTGTGTGCGCCTGAGACGTGACGGTAAGTGGACTGACGTGACTGGGAAGCTACAAAAGCTGTATGGTACACAGAGTCTGACCTGCTCAGGGACGCATCCTTTCCCCTCTCCTCTCCCTCCTCTCCCTCCTCTCTCCACTCCTCTCCTCTTCTCTCCTCACATTTCAGAGAAAGGTCAATATTTAGGGTAGTTGGGTTGGAGAATTTCATCTGATGCAGGTGAGCGTTGACCCTTAAGTTAAGCACAGTATAAAACACACTAGATCCAGTAACATGAGTAAGACTACCTGTAAACCTGCATGTAACCAGTGTTTCACTCTCACAATAGATGTAAAAAGTAAATAATGAAAAAGCCAAATTGTGTATCTGTGATTTCTATTCACTCCAATTCATACATGCATACAAACATAATATATGCACTGTACCAGCTGCAGTACTTAAATACTGTCACAGTTTGTGTTTCCAGATGGCAATCTCTTGGAGATTAGAGGAATCAGGACACAGGCAGTCAGGTGGCTTTAAAGCATGACGGAAGGTATTAATCAACAACTTCTTCTTCTGTGGATAGATCAGATGTCTCTGGGATTAAATGAGTCCCTCACCCCTTACCCTGAAGGCTTGACTAAAGCATAGATGGTGGGACTGAACGGGATAGAAACCCAAATGTCTTGGTTGACAGAGGACTGCCCGGTCTCACTGAAACCCATTCTTCAGGGTTAAGGATCCAAGGTAGGAGGACGGACAAGGAAAGGTTCCTGGTGGCAGGGTAGGTCACCGTGCACCATACACATGGTCTGGTTCTTAACCGTGGGGGTATGGGGTGATAGAACACACACCTGCCTCCCCACACCCACCCACCCTTCTTCACCAACCTCCATCCCTGAGAATAGACCCTCTCCCACCCTGATAAGCATCCTGTGCATCTCCCCAACCCCCTGGCCCCTAGCTACCCCACCCAAGGGGAGACAACAGGATGCACCAGTCCTTAGAAATATTGGACTACATTGATTCATATCAGTATCAGGTATGGCTCAGTGTGTTTCTCCACAGGGGGAGTGTTACACAAGCCTGCTTTGTCCCGCTCCTTCTCTCTGCTCCAGCTCCATAGTGCTGCTATTGTAGATCTACGAGCATCCCCTCCCCCTCTCCACTCAGCTCCAGGATCAGGTTAGCCACACCACTCCCTTTCTGCACAGCACCAACTAGCACAACACACATATCAATGTGCTTCAGAAGCAAGTAAACAAGTTAATAGATGACTGAATGAATGAGGCAGGAATGAATTACATGCTGAATAATGACAGAAGGTGTATGTGTTTATGTGAATGTGCATTCTTCAGCTGTAACTCTGTCCTGGTTACACCATATAGTTCATAGTATAAACTAGTTACCATACAGCTGTAATCATGTATCACTCTCTGATCTGGCCTGTCATTACAGTCCACACACACACACACACACACACACACACACACAGTATTGTGCTTACACCAAACAACCGGCTGCATCCCAAAGATGTTATCCTGGAATCTCATGCTGACTTTAGTTCACTACCATTTCTTTATACTTCTCTTGTAAGAATGCTAATATGACTCACTTTAATGGTGTGATAACAAAGAGAGGCAGGGATCCAGGCCTCTTCAGAGAGACCCTCACACTAAGCACTCTAATTGGCCAGGTCTCTAATTGGAAAACCCTCTAATTGGTCATCCATATTAACGACGTGGACTGCGATTGGTGATGAGGCTTGTTAATGTGGAGGAGAGGAGTGGTGGTCACACACTAGTGACATCACACTCGGGAAGGTGCTGACCCCTCTCTGCCTCCGTACTTGCTCTTTTCAACCTTTCTCAGCAAACAGGAAGTTCCATGAGAGGAGCAGAAGTGTTCTCTTTCTCGGTCTCCAAAGAAACAGAAATGTACAGATAATTGGCATGATTAGAGATATTAATATCTAGCATTTACTCACATGGCTCCCTCCCTGGTGGATAGATGTTTTATGGAAAACTAAAACAAAAAAGAGATGGAGGACATTAGTGTGAGTTGCTGTGCTGACTGTCCAGACAGTTTATGGACATACTGGCGGGCTACAATAACAATCAAAAAACTGTGTTTCCATTTCTGCTTTGATCAGATAATCAGATGTACTCTTCTGACTGGATTCTCTCTCTTCCTCCTTCCTCCTTCTTTCTCTTGCAGTCCCCCTTTATGACAATCCCAGGTGTGTGTTTCTCAGAGTCAAGTTTCCTCTTGTTATTACATAAGAGCCAGGCTGTAATTACATAATCAGAGGCTGTCCTATGGATCCTGGGGAGACAGGGCAGGTAGAAGCTCTGAGGGTTTGTTTGAGTTTAGGCCTGTGTGTGTCTTTGTGTGTTTGCGCATATGTGTGTCTGTGTGTGTGTGCTTCAGTGTGTATGTTTGTGTCTGTGTGTGTGTGTGTGTGTGTTTCTATTTGTCAGATCTGCAAAGTTAAAGAAAATAATTGAAGGTTCTCTGGTGGAGGCTACTCCAGCTGCCTCTCCTGTAGTCTGTGTTTCAGACAAAGATAGTGGCTGGCAGCTGTTGTGACAGAGACACAACCAATGACCTTTACACTGCTCTGTAAAACCTACTGAAGAGAGAGGAAACGAGAGGATAGAGGACCAAAGCGAGGGAATGAAAAAGGGAGAGTGATGGGAAGAGAGAGAAAGGGGGCAAGAAGAGAGATAAAAAGAGAGATAGAAAGAGAGATAGAAAGACAGACAGAGATTTAGATTGGTGAGGGAGCAGGAGGACTTGGGAAGGTTATTTTCCTCCAGGTGAGTTGATATTGAAAGGTCAACCGTATACCAAAGGATGTCTCTCTCTGTTACCCTCCCCCTTCCAATCAGGAAATGCTGCTTACAATCTTTAACACGATACTGCTACCTTGTAAAATAATAGGTTCCCCTGTGTTCCTGTCTGCGCAGCCAAAAGCGAGCCACATGACCTTGTTAGCTACCTGCATAAGAACACGGGAGCCTTTCATCTATAGTAGCAGCCTATTAAACAGCTTCAGCTGCTTTGATTCTGATTTGACACCCATGGTAACAGGGTGAGAGGTCGTCAAGGCAACCCCAGGAAGGGTTTATGGTCAAGTCTCCCACCGCGTATCATCTGCTCCTGTGATGGGCGGAGTTTATGACCATGGGGAGGGGGCGGCAGGAGCGGGAGAGGGAGTCAGGGGGTTAAGAGAGGCAGGGGAAGGTTGCTGTGCTGGGAGGAGGCAACAGGGGGGAGAGATGGATGAGGCTGAGAGACATTTCAAAGACCAGAGCCAGTAAAAGACCTGAGGTGGTCATTTAAACCAGAGCTGGCAGCCAGCTCCAGGCCTGGTATCTGAGTGGTCCATGGCACTTTGTTTTATCTACCACCAGTAGCACGGAGGAAGCTGGATGGAGAAGTGGAGAAGATGGTGGAAGAATGAAAGATGCAGGAAAACAGATCTGGGTCTTGGTGTAAGCTTGGTATGATCTAGACTGGGTCTGGGACTGGGTCTGGGTCTGGGTCTGGGTCTGGGTCTGGGTCTGGGTCTAGGTCTGGTGCAGCCCGGTCTGGAACTGGGTCAGGGTAGGTAGCATTGCTTCCATTTATTTCCATTTTGAAACAATTAAGTATAATAAGCTAATTTAGGAAGAAGATGACAGTCAGTAGAAACCACACACAAACACACCAGACACACTCACACACACCTGAAAATAAACCAGTGTCCAGATGGACTCATCAGGGTGTTATTGATGAGTCATTCCTTCCCCCAGGACAGAGATGGAACACAGCAGACCAGGGTTGTAATGGCCACAAGTCTTTATACTCCAAGAGCTATTGAGATGAAATTCACCTTTTTATGTAGTTTTGGTTAAGTGGGTATACTTTTTACATTTACATTTACATTTAGTCATTTAGCAGACGCTCTTGTCCAGAGCGACTTACAGTAAGTACAGGGACATTCCCCCCGAGGCAAGTAGGGTGAAGTGCCTTGCCCAAGGACACAACATCATCTGGCACGGCCGGGAACCGAACTGGAAACCTTCTGATTACAAGCCCGCTTCCCTAACCGCTCTGCCACCTGACTCCCTGTATACTGTGTATCCTTCAGAAGTGTGTTAACTCATTGTATACATCTCCTATTGATTGAGCAAATGGAAGAGTGGTAGTTTATGAATATTAACCAAATCTGCACGAATTGCACTTATTTCACTCATGGGTTACATTAGAGCAATAATGGTCAAAGTAAAATGTCTTCTGGCCTTCACCACTGTGTACTACAACCCTCTCAACATGCAGAGGAGGAATGAAGGGAGCAGGTTCATCCACTACCTGAGAGTTTAGACCATCTCCAATTTCCATTGTTGGGTATCTCTGAATTTGGTTTCTTAATGCTACACTGTAGCAATGCTACACGTGTCAGGCGAAAGTGTTGTGTATCGCTGACTAGGTTTGTCCAAACTAGGCCAAATGTGTGGCCTGGGGCAGAGGAGAGGGAGAGATGGAAGAAGAGATAGAGCAAGAGAGAGAGAGAAGAGAGGAAGATGTGAAGGGAGAGGAGACGAAAAGATAAAGGGACTAAAGAGGGATAGGAGAGGGAATGACGTAGAAGGTGTAGAGTAAGAATAAGAGAGAGGAAAGAGATAAAGGAGGAGACATAGAAAATGTATCAGTAGGGAGGAGGGTGACGATGGGAAGATGATTACCAGGATTAGGTGTGTGTAGAAACCCCTGCCTCCAGCAGTCAGCTTGATGGGAAGAATGCGGCTATACTGTATGTTTTCTCTGCTGAAGGCCTGCAGCTCTGTGGAAGTGACAAGCTGCAATGTCAGTGTCAGTCTGATACTCATAGCTACTCTGTGATTAGACAGGTAGAGTAATGACTGGGTTCACCCAGAGCTCCTCAGAGTGTGAGTGTGTGCATGTGTGTGTGAGTGTCTATGGTCTGTGTGTAATTGTGAGTATGTGTGTCGGCATGGTGTTTGTGTATAATAGGTTCTGGGGGTTAGAGCAATGACAACTTGGTTCACCACAGCAGTATATCAATGCAGACAGAAAGGATAGGTTCTTTTGGCAGACACGCTCTATTTTCTCTCTCTCTCCCCCATTCCCTTCCTCTCTCTGTCTGACTCTTCCCAATCATCATTCACTCTCTTCTCATCACCACTATCACGGCGATGCTAAACTAGCATTCTCCCTAACCACAGCAGCCCCAGCACACTCTTGATGTCTTTATCTCACTCTATGTCTTCCTGTCCTCTGCTGTGGCCCCTCACAGCCGCTGCAACGCGAAGGAAAGCTCTGCACACACTCCAAGGATCACTGTAGAACCCTCCAGGTATCCCACCATGGTTTCCAGCCCTAAGCCAACGGCGGCAGCACAACAGCAGGTGAAAATAAAACCGTAGCCTACTAATTTCTTTGGCCAAAACGACGAGACAATAGCCGATTGGTGTAGTTGATCGTCTCTCGGTCAGAAGGATAAAATGGTTGCTGGCTCTTTAAAAGAAGGAAAGATGGGCGGGGTTTGACGTCTGAGTTTTGGAAAAGGGGGCGGTGCCCTCATGAATATGAATCATCAGATGTTTCCTTAGAGACAGAGCGCTCTTGGATGTCAGTGATTTGATGAACCAGCGAGGAGACCTCGCAGCGTAACGCATACTAATCTATCGTCATATTTATTTTAGCCAAGATTGTGACAAGGAAAACTAACTTCAAATACACATTAGCAAAACAAGAAAAACTAGTCAAAAACAACTGCTGACAAGGTGTTTCAAGCCTAAAGATAAGATTTCCGATATTAAATTTTTTTTTAATTATTTTTTATAATATCTCATTGAAGTGGATCATCCTAACAGCACGCATGGACACCATCATGGACAGTTTTGGGTCGGAGAAACTTTTCCCCAGCGCCAACCTGTTGGACCTTGAGGATCTGAATGAAGGCGATTTTCTCAACAATGTAGTAAGAACAGCTAACACTAATCGTCAGTCATGCATGTGCATTTGTCTATTTCCAGATATTGTATAATAGCTTACACATCAAAGAATTATGACTATTGTATCATTTGTAGTAACCCTTCATTCATCAAATTGTAACCACAGTCAACGGTGCGTATTAACGCCGATAACTGAATTGTCTGCAGCACTCAGTAAATAGTCTCAGCCCGTTCTTCCTACGTCAGAACCAGATGCCGGCTCCGTCGCATGTGCGTCTGAAATGCAATGTAAACAGCAAGAGGCACGTTACTTTACGGTAGATTTGCTCAGCTGTGTAAATCGAGCAGTATTTCCTAACCCTGCCGGATCTCGGGTGGGCGTGTTAGTTTGCCGTGATCCTGGATCCTGCATCCGGTTCAGGTCATCAATGAGCCCTTTACCAGGCTGTGACAGGTTAAGTATCAATATAGGAGAGGTGGGCAGACGATTACAATAGAATTTATCAAATTCAGTGTTGTCACTTGGAATAACACGTTTGTAAACGGTTAATCAAGCATGAATGAAACCATCACAAACCATACATAATTCCATTTTATCCATGACATTTTACCCATCTTAAAAAAGGACACCAGTTTATGTGCGAGCAGTATGCATGCATGCAGAGTATGTGCGTGTGTTGAACAGACATAGGTCAGTGTTGTATTGCTGTTAGGGAAGTGTGGTAAGCAGTCTGGAACAGATTCATAGTGGGGTTTAAATTCATTCCCCTATGACTCATACTCAGAAGAAAGAGTGGAAGGGGGGTGGGGGGTTGACGAAAGAGAGTGATGAAGAGGGAGAGAGAAAATTATAGAGGGTTGGGAGAGAGAGAGAGAGAGTCCAAAGTGAAATACTTCATAACATAATCTCATAAAAAAGACCAGACTCAGACCGGACCAGACCTGACCTGACCAGACCCAAACCCATGCTCAGGCCCGGACCCGGACCCAGTCTCAGTCCCAGACTAGACCCAGATACAGCCAGATGTATTTTCCACTCCAGAAGCTGAATGATTGAGAGTATATGGTCTGAAAGGTGGACCAGACTGTCCTCCAGGATGTCAATGGGTCTATAGTGTGATAAAGGTCCCAGGTGGCCCAGAGCTGTAGACCACCATACCACAGCTTCTAGGGGTCTGCACTGGCTAGCCCCTCTGTGTGAGGCTGGCTAGCAGCAAACCTGAATAGAGGAATTGTGAGGCACATCTGAGTTTGACAGAAAAGGGCAAGGAGAACACTGAGCTGTGTATAGGTGTGTGCATGTGTGTGTGTGCTGGGAAAAGTATGGCTGAGTGATGCTGTGGGTAGGTAGGGGTAGCTTAGGGTGGGGCTTTACGGCACAGTTAGGCTGTTTGCTTTTACTGATTATCATGGGATATAAATAGACCAGCTGGGTCATTTAAAGAATCGCTACTGTTTAGGCCTTTTTGTGCTGCTTGGTATATATAATCAGGAATGCTGGCTGACGCAGACTTGTTTGACAGCCTATGTGTGTGTCATCTCAGCTGTGTGAGTGTCCAGCACACCTGGCTCCCAGCAGGTGAAGGTGCTCCCAGGTGACGGGATGCGACCGGGCATGTCAGGAAGGAGGAAAAGAGGAGGGGGACAACATTCCTTGCCTACAGCCTCCCAGGTTCCTACAGGGCCTGTGCCTCATATGAAGCTGCTCTGAGGCCAGACCAGGGTGGGGTTGTGGCCGTAGCCTCTATAATAATACAGGAACACAACAACCTGTGTTCAGGTAGCCACTTGGCATGTCGTAGCACAGCTGTGTGCCGAGAGCCTGTCCCTATCTGTGGTGCTGATAGTCTGCACTGGCTGGACAGAGTCCCACACATCTCTCTCATGTCAGTATCCCCTCTGGTGGTTTCACACTTTTCTGTGATCCCAGCCAGGTCTTAGGGCATCCAAATCAGTGGAGACATCCTAGCAGGCAACCCTACACACCCTGAGTTAACCCCCAAGCGTCTCTGGATTATCTGCTATTGACAGCAGAATAGAGAACGTGATGCGCTTACGTCAACTGTGAAAGGTCAGGTATGCATTGTAAGGTGTTGTTATGCGTCTCCCTTTTTTCCTCTTACTCCACCTCTCTTTCTGCTCCACCTGCCAGTACCAAGCCCAACACAGGAGGTGTGGACACCGCACACCCATACACACACACAGCCAACACACACTCAACATACACACACACACACACACACATACGGAATGAACCAAAGCCTGTGATACCTGGTTGGTGGGATAAATTGGGTGAGCGTGAGCTGTCAGAGTCGGCAGCTTGTCTCTCTCTGATAGCCCAGCCTGCTAATCTGCTGTCTCTGGAAGCAAACAGAATAACCTAACACTGGCAGCTGCAGTTTCCAGCTCCCAGATATTTAGTTCTCAAGGAACGCCGATATCAAGTTGTAAATAATTTGGCAGTTGTTTTTGCACTCTGCAGTTGTGTTTAGCTGTGGGAGGATCCAGCCCAGTATTGCAGACATGCACCACCTCTCTATCTCTTTGGCTTGGTCTCTCTCCTCCAACACACCTCCCTGTCTCAGATGGTTGCTTCCCATGGACTTTTGCTCAGCAGGCAAGAATCTGTTGTTCATTTTCTTTAAGAAGGGACAATACACGTTAATGAACATCATCACTCATGGTCAAAGCACATGAGCACAGACAAATAATAAAACAATGACAAAATCACTTTGAATTATGCCAGCATGTTTGATTGTCCAGTCTGTTTTATACATTTGGAGAAATAGTTGAGAGATGTTATATTCCTTAGTTCTGTGTTAGAGGTAGTAGTGTTGCAAGTATGTGCTGCCCGCTGACTGTCCAAAGAAACTTTGAGCGGGGGGGAGACCATGCATAAGTTAATACACAAGTAAAAATTCAGCAAATGTTTAGAATGAAATGTCATAAACATTTTAACATTTACATTTTCTAAGAAGGTTTGACACCTCAAATCTGACACTAACTAGCTAACTAATTGGCTAACTAATTGACTAACTAACCTGGTTTCAACCCTACAGCTTGTAGGACTCTGGCCTACACAGCTCTCTACATGGCTCGCTGTTCCCTTGGTGACAGCTGAAAGTTCAGCCAGTGTTCAAAATTTATTTATTCATCTGTTGCTGCATAAATGTCTGTGGAAAAGTTACCTTAAAGTGTTTGAATCATGTCTCTTGTGTGTGTGTGTGTGTGTGTGTGAGAGAGAGAGAGAGAGAGAGAGAGAGAGAGAGAGAGAGAGAGAGAGAGAGAGCAGCGTGTGTGACTGTGGGCCAGAGGAAGACAGGAAGAGGAGAACACATTGTCTGGAACACATTGTTAGGATGGAGGTTGGAATGATAGAGAAAGGGAGAGGCAGAGAAAGGCAGAGAGAGCAAAGAGAGGCGGTACAGTTCTCACTGTCTCAATGTCATATTAATACAACACTATAGGAGAGAGACCTGAAAGACCTGTAGACCTGATACACCCAGACATTCCACATTCCATATAGATGTCACCTTGATGGGAGTGAGTCTTTGCTGAGCTGGTTTTTAGACCCACCTCTCTGTTTTTCCACACAGAACCCAAACACAGACTAGGTCATGCTGAGGCTCCGATGTTCGGGAAGGAAAGTTAGACAAAGAGAGCTAGAAAGAGTCCGAGAAGTGGAGGCAGGAGATCAGAGAGGGGTGGGGGTGGGGGTTGGGTGGAACTGTAGGTCGCTCTGCAGCGACCACAGCAAAGGGAGTCTTCCTCCGTGGACTAGACCTTCAGAGAGAAATCCCCCCATACCCACACTAACCTCAAGCAAACCCTAACCCATTACTCTCTCCCCCCACCCTCGCAATCTGACCATAACCACCAGATGCTGAAAGTAGGGTTTTCATGGCCGTCAGGCAGCCCTGGTGACACAGCAGCCTGTCTGACCAGTGGGGGTCAGGGTAAGTTGTGACCCAACGACCCCCCCCCCCCCCCCCCCCCCTCAATTTGTCAAAGAGATGAAGTAGGTCAGTTCACAGAAGGGACAGACCAGTATCTGCTGACTCAGGATCAGTTCAAAAGGAGAACAGGTGAAAGACGGTGATGCTGCTTGAGTTTAGCTCACGCGTCTGAGAGGAAGAGTTCTGGCTGCACTCTGCTGCCATACATAATTCAGACAGACGCACTCCAACCTCTGTCAGGGCCCCAGCAGCGACTCTTACTCTGAAGAGCGCTTGTATACTTCCATGTCTCCCAGAGTGACACGACCGACAGTGAACAGTGCTCATATCTCCAGCGGTCTCTCCAGTGTAGTTTCTCTCTTGCACAGCCAGCAGTATGTGTTTATACTGTTGTTACTGTTTGTAGTTCTGTGTTTCTTGGAAGTTCTCCTCCTCATAGCGTCCTTCAGCAGGAAGAAAGGAGTGCTGCCAGCCTCCTGAGGCCATCAGATGCACACACACACACGCATGCACACATACACACACACATGCACACACATACCACACATACACACATTCAGGTGCACTGAGTTCGGAGTAATAACTGTACACAGAATTTGTGTGAGTATGAGCGTGTGCATATGCGTGCTATTAAGATCTTCCTATCTGGCAGTACTTGGTTGTAGTTGTGGAGATGTGAGTCTGTTACTAAACTGACTGTGACAAGGCTGAGGTCAGACCAGGGCAGACAGGAGGACTACAGACTAATAATGATAATGAGAACCATATTTCCATTTTATATATTTATATATTTTCCTTTTAATTTCTTGTAGTGAATATAAATTATTGTGCTATTTTCATGTTGGTTTGTGTTGTTATATACTGTTCTTCAGACGTGCTTTAAAAAAATCATATTCAATTATCCCACTAGGAAACCTAGAACTAGTTCTATGTCTTATCTTTTATTTACTTTGGCCTTCAGTTTATCCTCAGTTAGAAGGAAAACCCCCACCACTGAAATGTGTTTCTCACCTTTTCTCTCAGTCCGGCTCTTTCTCTCTGTCTCTTTTCTTCCTTTTCTCCCACTCTCTTACTCTTTCACCCTCTCTACTCTTCTCCCCCGCCTCTCTTCCTCTCTCTCATTCTCTCTTTCACTCTTCTCTCACATCTGAGCTGCATAATGTTCATTCCAAAGACTTTCTTGGCTTGAAACTTTTATTGGTTGATTTATTTTTCCCTTTACAGACATCTCTTTCTCCCTCCTTCTTTTTCTCGGTCTCTTTCTTTTCTGTGCCGCTCATAGCTGCACCATGCGAGCCTTGCACTCCAGTTTTCCTCTCCCTGAGCGCCTGGCTAATTTGCATGCTTGACTCTGATTGGTCGTAGAGTTGACTGAGTTTTTGAATCTGGGAAAGGAATGTGAAGCAGCTCAGCAGTCTTACAGAAGAGCTGGCTGACGACACACACACACACACACACACACACACACACACACACACACACACACACACACACACACACACACACACACACACACACACACACACACATACATAAATACATACAGCACATACACACAAAGATAGATAGATAAAGGTGTTCCTACAGAACGGCAGCTCTAACTACAGTGCTTCACCTACTCGGGAGGTCTGCATGTCAGCACGTCTTTCCTCTCGCTTCTTCTTTCTCATCTCTTCCATCTCTCCCTCCCCCTTTCTCCCAACCTCAGAGAGGTTTAATGAGAAGGTGTCCAGAGTAGGAATCAACCCCCCGCCCCATTGGCCCCTTCCCCTGTCAGTGACTTCCAGACCTATACCACCTGAGACATAGAGAAACACCTGGGACTGGGACCACCTTTCTGCTCCTCCTCTCCTTCTCCCTCTCTTCTGTGTTTCCCAAACACCATAATTTACACAATCCTCCTCTCCTCTCTCCCCAGACAGAGTCAGACAGAAAGACAGACAGACAGACAGGACTTCCCCAGGTGTATAATTGTTGTCTACAGAAAGCAGTATAATTACACCCCACCATGACCACCAATAACATGACAGATCTCACTGATTAAGACAGAGAGACAATTGTGTGTGTTTGAGTGTCTGTGTATGTATGTATGTATGTATGTATGTATGTGTGTGTGTGTGTGTGTTACTCAAGTGTGCAGAGCCACCCACAACAACTACAGAGTGTTTAAGTGATGATTGAGGGGTGCTCCCCAGGCAGCAGGCTGTCTGTTCTACCCTGCTTCTGTTTCTTGCGGTCGCGGTGCCTCCAGTGAGGAGGGTGGGGTCCTGCTCCACGTTCTGACCCACATTGCACAGCAGATTGCTCTGCCTCTTTAAATGGTCCGTCTCTGTTTAAAGAGCTATTTAAGAACTGTGGTGAAGAATAGGTCTCTGTGTCTCTAACCTGCTCCCCCGCACCCCTGAGGAGAGGGGTGGGGGATGGAGAAAGAGAGTAGGAGAGGAGTTGAATTTGGGGAAAGTGTTTGTAAGAACAGAGAGAGAGAGAAAATGAGTGGTTTGGAGGAGGTGGTCAGAGGGGGGAGACTGGCTGTATCTTCAATGAGTCTGTAATTACATCAGCATGAATTGCGTCACTCTCTCTCTCTGCTTGGAGTAGCAGAATGAACCTTAGACACAACCCAGCTCCCCAAAACACACACATGCACACACACGCACAGTCGGACACACAGACATACACACACGTGATACACCAGCTGCTAAATACTCTGCTAAAACCAAGCGGGCCTGGTCACCCAGCCAGCCCAGGTCTCTCTCTATTTATCCTTTACCCTCAGTACACAACAGAAACCTGGGAGGAACCCAGGAGGAACCTCCCTAAACTGATGAAAGGGACTGGGTGAGAATGTTTATATTGTTGTGCACGCAGTCTAGTCTGTGAGGCCTACTGCTGACAATGGCAACCGTCATTTAAGAACCGTGATTGACCAGGATGGAGTTCCCAGAATGCAACTCCCTTTAAATATATTCTCCTTGGCTCCATCCTATCAGCTGCCAGCTTGGTGTCCTGCATTCCGCTGGGAAACATGCTTCACACAATGTGTGTTGAGTGCTGAGGACACTTAGTACACAAGGTGTGACTCAGGACCTGTAAACTCAGCACATGCATTGACAGCTGGGCACATTTCTTGCCAAATTTCTAGCCACACCCCCTCACACTCCCTTCTTCTGCAAATGTAAATACACTGTCCTTTATTCACTGTCAAATAATGTCCCAGGCACCGATATCCTACACACACACCTACACACCTGTATCCTACACACACACACAACTGCATCCTAGACACAACTATACACACTTGGATCCTGTAGATACCCACACACACACCCACACCCACACACACACACACACACACACACACACCCACGTGTCTTGGTCTAAGACTAATGGTCATAGGTCACAGATTCTCAGCTGCTACAGGTTAATTCAAATAAAATTATGTTTCAATGTGTGGTATTTTTTCACAAGGAATCTGATTCACAGTGCAAAGGGAATTACCAATACCCTTAGATATCAACACTCAGTTCTATAACAAAATAGTTCTGCAAGGAACAGGTTGCATAAGAGTGGAGTTCTGCAAGGATAGGGTTGAATAGGTTAGGGTTCCTTAAAGATATAATTTGATATAGCAACCTCCAAGGCAAGGGTTCTATACAGTATTCGATTACAGTTCAGTTGCATTATGCTGTGTTAGCAGAGTTGTGTCATGCTGTGGACCAGTGGGGGTTCAGGGAGCCATTCTGCTCCTGGAGGGGCTTAGAGAACATGTTTCACTCAACATCTCCTGGAGGCTGGTTAGAGCTGGAGCACGCCGCCACAACAATGACTCAGAGTTGTCTGCAGGAGTGGAAACATTGACTGATAGAGGCTCCAGGGGTCTCGGGACTCAAGCAAAGATGATATGACTCACACTATACACACGCACACAACCACACACACACACACACACACACACACACACACACACACAGAAAGGCCTGTCTTTTCACTGAGATGTCACTAATAGACAACTATTGCGGGTACTGCAGCTATGTCCATGCATTTGTCCTCACGCCCATTCCTCTCTCCCCCCTCTGTCCTGCAGCCATTCTCCGAACAGATGGAGGACTTCTCCAGTGTGCTGTTCAGCAGCTTCTTTGATGAGGGGCTGTTGGCAGAGCGAGGCCCCCTGCTAGCCATAGACATGGACCAGCCCCCCAGCCCAGACATCCAGGCCGAGCACAGCTACTCCTTCAGCGGAGACTCTGCCCCCCAAAGCCCCTCCATGTCAATCAAGATGGACGAGGACGAAGGTGAGAGTGAGGGGTTCTGTATCTTCTGTGGTCTGGTCTGGGAGGACTTCTGTGCCTGCCCGGATGTCCTCTCCTGGGGTTCTGGATCATCGTGACAGCCTGGGTTAGCTCTTTTCTGGATGGAAATAATTGTAACAGGCTGGATTGGGTGAACATGTCTTTTGTTTTCCGTTCTGGTTTGGTCACATCAGGCTAAGCCACGATAAACTAATGAGATAAAGATGAGAAGGTGTTTGTTGTTAGTAGACTTGGAGCTTGGTGTCTCACTGAGAACAACTCATTATCCATCAGTAGGACCACTGGGGCCACAAGGTCCTGACTTCCTGTACGTGTTTCATTCCAGAACACTTTATATCAATTTAGAAACATGCCTACTGACTTTGATCCCATCAAGTCTTTCATGACAAAGACGCATGGTCTTTGACATATGATCATTTTCAGCTGGGGGGTCTGGTCCTCAGTCTCTCTAAGTTATCTCTATCTTCAAACTATCTTCTCTCGAGCTTCTCTATCTAGCTCCCCTGATCTAATCTCTGTCCTGCATTCTCC
The DNA here is from genome assembly GCF_038355195.1 of Osmerus mordax. NCBI lineage: Eukaryota > Metazoa > Chordata > Actinopteri > Osmeriformes > Osmeridae > Osmerus > Osmerus mordax. The sequence continues at coordinate 10,413,123 of NC_090062.1, read as the reverse complement.
CTGTGTTCTGTGACGGGTTCTCCATTCCTGCCCTATCTCCTGGTGATCCTGCTCCACACACAGAACCGCTGAGAACAGCTGAGCTTACTGAGCACGCTCCAGCGAGGCCCTGCCTACCCAGCATAGGCAGTCCAGGAAGTCTGGGGATTCCAGGCATGCAGCCAACACACACACATACACACACACATACAGACACGCATACACACACACTTACACACTTATCATTCATACACACACTCATACACACATAGTTATGCACTCATAGACCAGAAAACACACGTGCACACACACACACACACACACAAGCACACATGCTCTGACAAGCCAGTGGCTTGGGCAGCCCTTGCAGTGACTCCAAGCTGAAAATGTTTCTCTTCTGTCTCTGTTGCTGGAAGCCAAAGGAAAAAGAGCCGTCAATAAAAAAGTAAAAAGAAGCTCTGCTTTCCAGTTCAGACAGACAGCCAGGGGAGAGGGGGAAGGGGGAGTAAGGGAGAAGGGGGAGAGCACGGGGGAAAGGAGTGAGAGTGGAGGCTAGGCCCATAACATTTCTTGGCTCACTGGGAAAATTGCATCACACAGTTGAGGACAGACTCATGGAGGTTTGACTGTTGGCTAGTGGCTTTGGGGCCTATGGACTACATATTAGGTTGGAATTGTGTGTGTGTGTGTTTGTTAAGGGAATGTAGACTCCATGTGGGTCAGATCCACGCTGCTATCACCAGGAATGGAAGAATGCAGTAAATGTGTGGAGAAACTGTGACTGTATAGGAAGGTCACCCTGCAGTTACACAGTCTTTCCATCCCTAGGGTATGGGGGGGGGCTCTTTACTAGCCCCCCCTTCTGAGTGTTAAACAAACATCAAACCAACTCAAAGTTAAACAGTCAGCAGGAGGAGAGAGTGGTAGGAGGAGGAGGAGAGAGGGAGGAGGGGATGAAGAGGAGAAAGGGTTTGGAAAAGGCGGATAGAGGGATAGGAGAAGGGGAGGGCTGCGAGGGGTGCGAGGAGGAGAGAGGGGTATACTTTCCTCTTGGCTGTAAACTTCAAAGTTAAACCTTAGGAGGGGTGACGCACAGCATTATGGGTACAGTAGGCCATGCTGGGGTAATCGTGTCTTTTCCAGCTGAGCCAATCAGCTCCAGAGTAGGCATGTGTGTGAGTGTGTGTGTGTGTGTGTGCTTATTGAACCCTTAGTTAGAGGCTGAAAAGACTGACGTCTGTTCAGATCCCCTACTGTTGGGGAGAGTCTGAGGACATGAAATCCCTAGTGAGAAAAGAATGTGTGTTTGTGTGTGTGTTTACTTCTTGCTTGTAATCAGCATCCTGCTGTTTCCTTTCCCTTCTTCTTTTCCTCCCCTGCTCTCGCCCCTCCCCATCTTCTCCACCTCAGTCTGTGTTGTGTTAGTTAGCAAGACATGAAAGAAGGAACCGTTACCTTTATAACCCTGGAGAAGGGTTGTTCAGCAAGCTTCTCTCCTTTCCTCTCCTCCTATGTTCTTCCTTTCATGCTCTCCTCTTCCTCTCCTCTTCCTCTCCTCTCCTCTTCCTCTCCTCTCCTCTCCTCTCCTCTCCTCTCCTCTCCTCTCCTCTCCTCTCCTCTCCTCTCCTCTCCTCTCCTCTCCTCTCCTCTCCTCTCCTCTCCTCTCCTCTTCCTCTCCTCTCCTCTTCCTATTCCCCTTCCTCTCCTCTCCTCTCTATGCCACTCCACTCCTCTCCTGCTGTGTGTGTTATTAGCAGACAGGATCTTGTATAGAAGGCAGCTCCAGGCTCCGACATAGTGGGGGCGGAGGGTCAGGTGGTCCGTGTTAGTAGGGAGTCATAAAGAAGGTCCACTCTGGAGATGTGCGTCACTCCCACTGACACACTCGCACGCACGCACACACACACACATACACACACACGCACACACGCACACCACAAGCTGAACATGACTCCCCAGAAGTAGGCATGGATCAAGCCGTGCCTTGCCATCTATTCATCTACAAACCCTAACCCCTGAGGCCTAACTCCTAAACCCTAACCCCTAATCCTGACCCCTAACCCATAATCCCACAAGAATGCTCATACCTGCCTATATAGGATTAGTCCAGAACTTTTAAAAAGCGACATCTGATGTGATTGCGTATCAACCTCCACCTCTCCCTCTATCTCTCCTCTGCAGAGTTTGAGGGCATGTGGAACTTCAGCCAGGACCTAACTGCCATCTTGGTGAAGCAGGAGCCAGGAGGTCACGGACCGGAGCCTCATGCAGCAGGCCCCGCCACCCAGCCCCTCACCCTGGCCCCACCCCCCCACAGGAGCACCCCCCAGGATCCGGTGAGAAAGACAGCCTCAGTTTAAGACAGTTTACGCTGCAGGTTTCAGGAAAACACAGATAGAAGCCTGCAGTTTACTGACACAGTGAAACAGCTGAGAAAAGTTTGAACTCCAAACTTTGGAGTCCAGAAGTAAAAAAATAAATAAAAAGGAACATATGTGGAGATTCCTGTGTTTGTAGGGCTGGCTGGAGGAGACCACACTCACGATGGACTCCTGCTGGACCCTCAGTGAAGCTAGTGCATATGTTGTTGCCTTGTTTGTCTGTTATCTTGTTGTTTACCTGTCTGTTGGTTGCTTTGTGGGATTAGAGTTGCAGAGATGCTGGTGCGAGTGCTGTCCCCACCATTAAGGCTGAGCCTGGAGAGAACAACCAGTTCCTCAACATACCAACAGGTGGGAAACAACCGTCTGTCAAATCAAACGCTACCCATCCCCAGATGAAACAACACTGCTTTGGCTCTCTAAATGGCCTTCAGTATCAGTAGGATTAGAGAGGACGAAAGTTTATCTTAACTTCCTAGAGAGTAATCACAGCTGGCTGTGGCTGCTGCGGTTTATTTATACCATCAGTTCCTCCCATTCCTCACTGTTGTCTGGTTGTGTGTGTTTCTGTGTGTGTTTGTGACCACTAGAATGACAAGTGTGCCTGAATGGTTCACAGGTGGCTAATGTAAATGTTAAGTATCTGCGTGTGTGTTAGTGCAAGCATTGTTTATTTTGTGTAGGCCTTCTTTGTCTAAATGCTATGTGTGCCTGTGTCCATGTGTTTGCATGTTGCATTCTGGTAAGTGTTGTCTGTGTACATGTGTTGTGTTAGTGTTCAGTGTCTCTGTGTGTGTTTATTTATGTGTGTGTGTTGGATGCAGAATTGAGTAGAGACCAGTGTGCGTCACAGTGATCTGTTACTCGGTTACCCACGCCTCCACCTGAGACCACTCCAACATGCTCTCTCTCTTTCCATCTCTCTCTGTCTCCCACCATCTCTCACTCTACCTCTTTATTCTTTCTCTGTACCTCCCTCCATTGCTCTGTCTCTACCTTCCTTCCTTCTGTCTTTCTTTCTACCTCCATCCATCTGTCCATATCTGTACTTCCCTCCCTCCCTTCCCTATCTCTCTATCTATCTCCATCTCTCTCTCTGTCTCCCTCACTCTCTCTCTCTCTGTCTGCCTTCAGAGAAGGAGAATATGAAGAATATTAATAGTAACAATATTAAGATAATTTTATATGCTCATTTATATTTACTAGGGCAAACCTGTTAGCAGTGGTTTTGAAAGATGAAATATTACTGCAGTGCCATATTAATGAGTGTGTAATTAATCTATAACACAGACAGCAGTGGGTGTGTAATGACCTGTGATGGTAAATGTTATTCACCTTAACTTAGTGTTGTGCGCGTGTGTGTGGGTGTGTATGTGTGAGTGTGTGTAATGACCTGTGATGGTGTGTGTTAATCTCTGCTACTGTGGACTAACAGGCAGATCATTAGAGCAGCTAAGTGGCTCTAATAATCCCCCCACACTAACGGCCCCCCTTTTCCCTTCCCCTTCATCTCACCTCTCTCTCTCTCTCTCTCTCCCTCCTTCTTACTCTCTCTGGGAGTGCTGATGAATGGACTGAAGGATTGCTGGGCTCATTCAAAGGAAACAGTTCTGTGTTTAAGATGGAGGGTAAATTATGGGTTCAATATTATACATATTTGTGTATGTATTACCATGGGAGCAAGAGTCAATGCTGCTGGGCGTTCATTATGATCAGTCCTTATTTCAAGTTGAACTCTATATTACGAGTGAAAAGGCGTAGGTGATGAAAGGCATCCTGCAGACAGTGTCCAGCCATCCTGGTGCGTCACACACAGTGTGGCTTTATAAAGTTTACAGTTATGGGATTCTGAACGCAGCTGTGCTAGGCATGGTGACGTCAGTCTGAAGCACCAGGGACAAAAGTGTACAGTAAAGTAGAGTGAAGTAGGGTAGAGTAGAATCAATTAGGTTAGAGTAGAGTAGAGTAAGGTGGAGTAAAGTGGAGTAGAGTAGAGGGGAATAGAGTAGACCTACCTGTAGACTATGAAGCATTTTTATTAGTCCCGGGGTTGCTAGGCAGGTCTCCATGGTGCAGTATAATGCTTCATATGACTTCCATCTGTATCTCTATAAATCTTCCAGATAGTAACCTTAGACTAGGCCCAACTCGAATCCTAGTCCACCTCAGTCTCAGTCCCTGCCCCAGCTCAGCCTGTTCATGAAGTTCCACTAATGTCTTCATTGTGTCTGGCTGTCTGTCCCCGCACGGCCCCCTGCTCTCTTACCAGTCCTCCTCTGCCAGAAGCAACACCATCCACCATGAAGCTCTGGTCCCTGTGGACTCTGGCCCAGAACCAAGCTAAACTCAGCCCAGCCTCACAGTCTCTGGACTGGCCTAGGGCTTGCTTTGGGTTTGCCATCTCTCCCCCCCTCTATCCCTCCATCTCTAAGCCTAGCCAGCCAGTCATTGTCACCTGTTCACTGATGGACTGGATTCAGACAGCAGCTGTAGTCTGCCTGTCCTACTGTCCGGATGGATCAGTTTCTCCCACTTTCTCTCTGTCTCCATCTCTCTCTGCCCCTCTCTCTCTCTTTGCCTCTCGCTCTGCCCTCCTCCCACCCTAACACAATGTAGGGGAGCAGGTAGCAGCAGACATTAAACCAGTTTGAACCAGATCCACGTAGACAGATTATTTTCAACAGACAAAGCAGGTGTCAACCTATCTGAGCATGTCAGCTCGTCATACTAACCCCCCCCCCCCACTCTATTCCAGATGACCAGCTGCAGCTGCCCCCCACCCCTCCCAGTAGCCATGGCAGTGACAGCGATGGCTCCCAGAGCCCCCACTCCCTACCCCCCTCCAGCCCCTCCCGCCTGCAGGCTCGCTCCTCCGCAGCCATCTCCACCTCCCCCCTCCTCACTGCTCCACACGTAAGTACCCTGATTCCCCCTGCCTCCCCCTTTCTTCACGTCTACCTCCCCCTCTTTCTCCCCATCCTCATGCTCCACTTGTACTCTGTCTCCTCCCTCCTCACTTCTCCCCCCCCCCCCCCCTCCAGAAGCTGCAAGGAACGTCGGGCCCCCTGATGCTGACGGAGGAGGAGAAGAGGACGCTGGTTGCAGAGGGTTACCCCGTGCCCAACAAGCTCCCCCTCACCAAGACGGAGGAGAAGGCCCTGAAGAGGGTCCGACGCAAGATAAAGAACAAGGTGGGACACGCCCCTTTCTGCAATATTGGCTGTTCCTTAGCAACAGGCATTTGCGTAGTTCCATGGTTGACCTGTTTCTGTTTGGAATGTGGATTGTCCTGTGTTTCAAAGGCAATATTTAGTAACTCTGTTGCTGTATGTGTGTGAATGTACCTGTGAGATGCGCTTCAGTTCCTCCTCTTCCCTCATCTCCTCCCAGATCTCAGCCCAAGAGAGTCGCAGGAAGAAGAAAGAGTATGTGGAATGTCTGGAGAAAAAGTGAGTAATAAAATCTTCTTTACTGTCTTTCTCACTTTCTGGACTTTTCTTTTTTCTTTTCTTTTTTCTCTCTCTCTCTCTCTCTCTCTCTCTCTCTCTCTCTCTCTCTCTCTCTCTCTCTCTCTCTCTCTCCCTCCCTCTTTCTATCTCGCTCTGTATTTCTCTTTCTCCTTTCTCAGTCTGTTCCAACTAGTGAGGGCAAATAGCGTAGCTGAATTCTTTTGCTTATTCTTAGTGAGGGCAGGTTTTTTTTTTCTGGTTATTAACGAGGGGCAATGGCATAACTCCATCATCACTGTGGTCATACAGGGTCATCTAGTTCAGCCAATTAGATAATGTGCTCCTGCAAATCCTGGAAAGGAATATTAGCATCACTGTTTCCACCATCAACATTCATACTGCTCTGCTCTGGCCTGCTCTTCTCTCTGCACTGCTCTGCTCCCTATTCCTCTGGCCTGGCCTGCGCTGCACTGTTCTGCTGCTCTGGCTTGGCCCAGTCTGCTCTGCTCTCTGCTGCTCTGGCCTGGCCTGGCCTTTTGCACTGATCTGCTCTGCTCTGTGTGCCGGCGTGTGTTGTTGTCATGGTAACAGTGAGGTGTGTTGTTTGTGGCAGGGTGGAGAACTACAACTCAGAAAACACTGACCTGTGGAAGAAAGTGGAGACACTGGAGAGTGCCAACAGGTGAGAAGACATGGATGTGTGTGTGTACCTGTGTGTGCTTACGAGCGTGTGTTTTTGAGCGTGGGCTTGTCTGTTGGGGTATGTGCGTGCATGTGTGTTTGATCAATCCTGTTTCAGCCTGTAGGGCCTAGATAGAGGTGTGTCCCTGCTGTACCAGTCCTCATTAGAGGTGAACATCCCAGAAGCAGAGCCCCAGTTATAGAGCTGTAGAAGCGGTCTGGAGGGCTGGGCCTGGAGGTCTGGAGTCTAGAAGGCTGGGCCTGGAGGTCTGGGCCTGGAGGTCTGGAGTCTAGAAGGCTGGGCCTGGAGGTCTGGAGTCTAGAAGGCTGGGCCTGGAGGTCTGGGCCTGGAGGTCTGGAGTCTAGAAGGCTGGGCCTGGAGGCTGGGGCCAGCGTGTAATTAACCAAGGAGATGTGAGGCAGCCGACTGCAGGCATGACAGCAGGCAGGGACTTTCTTGAACACGCTCTCCACTTTGGAACCCCAGGAGACCAACCACAGCCCTCCTACCATGTCAGAACCCTTGACTCAGCTCCTAGAACACTGAGAACACACACCTAGAACCCTCTGATTCAGCACCTACTGAAGAAACGCACATGCAGATATCCCAGTCTCAAAACTCCTATTAATGTTTTTTTTATCACCTTGTCTCTTCCCCCGGCCCCTCTCAGGCTCAGGGGAGCTTTGTGGTGAGGAGGTGTGTGGTGAGGATGTGTGTGGTGAGGAGCTGTGTGGTGAGGAGGTGTGTGGTGAGGAGCTGTGTGGTGAGGAGGTGTGTGGTGAGGAGCTGTGTGGTGAGGAGGTGTGTGGTGAGGATGTGTGTGGTGAGGAGCTGTGTGGTGAGGATGTGTGTGGTGAGGAGCTGTGTGGTGAGGATGTGTGTGGTGAGGAGCTGTGTGGTGAGGAGGTGTGTGGTGAGGAGCTGTGTGGTGAGGAGCTGTGTGGTGAGGAGCTGTGTGGTGAGGAGCTGTGTGGTGAGGATGTGTGTGGTGAGGAGCTGTGTGGTGAGGAGCTGTGTGGTGAGGAGGTGTGTGGTGAGGAGCTGTGTGGTGAGGAGGTGTGTGGTGAGGATGTGTGTGGTGAGGAGCTGTGTGGTGAGGATGTGTGTGGTGAGGAGCTGTGTGGTGAGGATGTGTGTGGTGAGGAGCTGTGTGGTGAGGAGGTGTGTGGTGAGGAGCTGTGTGGTGAGGAGCTGTGTGGTGAGGAGGTGTGTGGTGAGGAGCTGTGTGGTGAGGAGCTGTGTGGTGAGGATGTGTGTGGTGAGGAGGTGTGTGGTGAGGAGCTGTGTGGTGAGGAGCTGTGTGGTGAGGAGCTGTGTGGTGAGGAGCTGTGTGGTGAGGAGGTGTGTGGTGAGGAGCTGTGTGGTGAGGAGCTGTGTGGTGAGGAGGTGTGTGAGAGGTGTTAGGGATGTTAGGTCATGATGCATCGTGGTCATATATAACAGCTTATACCTTGTGGCCATAATGATGATGGTGGTGATGATAATTATAGAAATTAGGACAGCTTTGACGATGCTGGTGATGAAGATGACAAAGATGAGACAATGATGATGATGACAGTGATGATGAAACCAGACCTCCTATATTGTTAAGTTAAAGTGATTCAAGTTGTGAGTTTTACTCCTCTACCAGTGTTATAATTACATCAAAACTCTATTCAAAAATTGTTCCATGATGTTTGGAGGAGCCATGTAGAGAAGCTGTCTGTCCTGATGTTAACCGTGCTGATGGCGCTCCCTTGTGGTGGAGGCTGGTAGGCTCACCCTGCAGCTGTGCTTGTGCCAGAGGAACCAGGCACTCCTGAGCCTCCCCTGCCAGTGATGTTATATGTGATCATGTTCCTGGGACCATCCGTCAGTTGAACCATACCAGTTCTGGTTTGAACATCTGTTTACACTCATAGGTTGCTTGTTGATATAGCTTTAGATCAACAGGTCTGGACAGGAGTTTAGATTTACAGGAACTAATGAGAGGTGAGAGATCCAGAGAGAGAGAGAGAGATAGAGCGACAGTGAATCGACCTTGTATGACTGAACCGTTCTGTCTTCTTAACATGCATTTATCTGTTACTTTTCTACAGTCCCCAACTTACTATGCTACTGTTGTTTTGACATATTATTATTGTTAGACTCCTTGTTAATTGTTATGATATATATGTTAAAATGTCCATTCAATATGGACTACTTTGGCAATACTACTCAACCTGAACTGTCATGCCAATAAAGCATACTGAACTGAACTGAACTGAGAGAGAGAGAGAGAGAGAGAGAGAGAGAGAGAGAGAGAGAGAGAGAGAGAGAGAGAGAGAGAGAGAGAGAGAGAGAGAGAGAGAGAGAGAGAGAGAGAGAGAGAGAGAGAGAGAGGAATTGAGAGGGAGAAAGAGAGAGTTATGGTGTGTTTCAGTGTGTGGGTGTAGAAGAGGGTGTCTGCAAAGCCAATGGTTGCAGACAGCTATATTAGTCCTTAGCTTCACTGTACTTAGTGGTAGAGTAGGAGGAAGACACACACACAAACACACACACACACACACACACACACTCACACACTCAGACACAATTGTTATACAATTGTTATACAATGTTAGGACTAGGGCTGGCCAGCGCTGGTGCTGGGGCTGAGGCGAGGGCTGGGGGAGGGGGAGGAATCTTATTTAGCCAAGCAGATGTGTGATATTCCTCCTGACTCCAGCTGTATTCTAGAAACAGACAGACAGATGGAGGAGGTTTAGTTTAAAAACAAATATTAGAAAATGAGTCAGGCATCCGTGTGTGCATGTGTGTGTGTGTTTATGACAGCTGGAACTGAGCTGGGTAGTTCAGTTAAGAGACAGAAAGAGAGGAGGCTTAAGTCCATCCAAGATGTTGTGAGTGTGTTCTGCAGATGTGTGTGAAGTGTTCTCCTGATCCTCAGCCCTCTAACACACAAGGGCCTGTGCTCTGCCCTCTAGTGACACACTTCCAAAACACCATATTTTGTCATTCAGTTTGTATAAGGTGTGTGTACCGTGTGTAAAGTGTGTTTCTAACTTGTGTATGTAACATGTGTGTAACTTGTGCCTCTCCAGGTCTCTGCTGCAGCAGCTCCAGAAGCTCCAGTCTCTGGTCACAGGAAAGATTCCCCGTTCCTCCAAGATGGCCTCCACGCAGACCAGCACCTGCCTTATGGTACGCTGCCCCCACACACATACAAACACACACAGACACACGCACACACACATGCATACACACACACACACACACACACGTATACCTTTTTCCTGCAGATTAACCTCACAGATATTTGCACAAATCACAGTTCGGTTTTAAAATTATTAAGCTTTATAGCTGAAACCAGCTAGCAGTTAGAATCAGGCGAGCTAGATTGGGTTTGGATTGAGAAGCTCCAGCAATGCCAGGCTGTTTAGGGCATGTTGGTGTTAGTGGTGGTGGTGGCGGTGGTGGTGGTCCTGTTCTCTGTGCTGATGGTGTGGTTCCTCTCCATGCCAGGTGGTGGTGCTGTGTTTTTTCCTGGTTCTGGGCTCCCTGGTGCCCTGTCTGCCAGAACTCTCCTCTCTGTCCCAAACCGTCAAGTCCACCTCTTCACCCCTCCCCTCGACTGACCTTTACACCACCAGCCAGGGTAGGTCACCCCCCTACGCACAAACCCTGTTTACCCAGATAGCCAAGGAAGTCCCCCACAGCCCTAACCATCTAGGGTAGATCACCCACCAGCCCTCACCTCAGACCTGGCCTCAAAAATATTTTTGAGCTTTGCCTTTCAAAGCTCCCTAGGTATAGACACAAAAACTATTTCCACTTAAAAACCACCTGGCTGTTGAACATGCACCTGCATCAGTTACAACCCACCTAATTGTCAGCCAAGCCCAACCCACCAATCAAAACCCACCATCTCCTCTACCCAGCCTGCCCTCTGAACAGATCAGTAATAGGGGGTAGTCATACCTGTTCATTTCTCATAGGTTGACGAGACAAATTGCTATCTTTGAGAGTCTCGTCTGTCTGTCTGTCCGTCTGTCCATCTATCTGTTTTCTGCCTGAACCCTCACCAGTCTGTTCTTAACTTTGCTGTTCTAGGACGAGTGGCAGTCTCTCTTACCATACAATTCTTCTGTGTGTGTGCAGTCCGTTCCCGCAGCCTGCTCTTCCATGACGAGGGCTCCCAGATGGAGGACGGTCCCCGGAGCATCCTGAAGATGGAGGCGGAGGGCTGGGAGGGGCCAGGGCCGAGTCACACTGTCCACCACACCCACGACCATGCCCAGCAGCCCCAGACCAGCCGGTACCGGGCCCAGGCCCACGCCGATTCCCGAGACCTCAATGGAACCAGCGGCCCATTCCACCAAGAGGAGCCGCGGTTTCACAAAAGGTGAGCTGAACAGTTCAGGTTCAGATTCATCCAGAAGACTCTATTTATATAGACTCCACTCATATCATAGCAGTTTGTAGCCTAACAGCAGCACTAAACATCTGATATCTGGTTATAATACAAAATATATAATACTAAACCCAGGCCTGATCTAAAGTAGGGTTTATTGTCATGTTTCACAGTAACAGTAACAGTGTTTGGCAATGATGAAATCCGTGCTTGATTTGTTTAGATTTTATCCGTCTTGTGATGTCTGTCCACTGACTATATTTCCAATTTATTTATTTTTCCTTAGAGAACTAAATCCGGACGGGGCGGAATCCTTCTAACCCTTTAGAGGCGGGGCTTCCTCCGTTGACCCCTGACCCATGACTCCTGTAGGGGTGTGGTGGCTCCATGCTGCCCCCTAGTGTCCTTAACTCTCCAACCCCTGGCATCTATCCATCCCTCTCGCCCTGCCGTACCTGACCTCTGACCTCCATCCCGCCCCTTCAGCTAACCAGCCCTCCAACCCACAGGCCCTCCAGCTTCCCCGTCCTCCCAGCCTTCCAGCCCTCCAGGACCCAGATCCTTCCAGCCTTCCAGCTCCATCCAGCAAATCTGGCCTTAAACCCTCCAGCCATTCCAGCCATCCCCTTTCAGAGAGCCCTCCCAGCCCCACATACCGCTATGTTCACACCTTGCTGTTCCATCCCTGCTGTTCCTGCCACCTTCTGTGCCCCCTACTTCCACCTGTGTCCCCCACGTCCACCTACTCGCCGACCAGCTACCCCAAGGACCTCTTCCACGCCTATCCAACAGAGAGAAGACAGAAATAAGAGGAGGAGGAGAGAAAACAGAGAGAGAAAGCAGGAGGCAAGACAGAGACCTGCACTGTAAAGCCCTACATCACTCATCCATGCCTTACCGTTGGATTTTATATGGGAGAGAGGTGAGATAGGGGGGATCTGAGTGTAATGACTAGTGTGTGTGTGTGTGTGGGTGTATGTGTGTGTGTGTATGTGTGAGATTGTGTAAATCTGTGAGTGTGTGTCTTGTGAAGTGGGTGAGCGTGGGTGCTCTGTGTCTGTGATTCCTGCACAGTTCCACACACTGCAAGTTTCCAAAAATACCATAAAGAGAAGAGGAGGAAGTGGAGAGCAGAGGAGAGGCAGTTTCAGGTGAAGGGTGACAGTTGTCATGACAGATCAGGTAGGATGAAGAGATAGAAAGAGTTAAGAAGGTAGAGGGAGAGTTAAAAGTAAAATATAAAAAAAATATATATATAGAAATCTTGACATCCACGTTGGGTGTCAAAAAAATCTTTAGTTATTGTCTCTCCCCTCACCCACTCCTGACTTTATGTAGAAGCCTATAATAAAAAATAAAAATAAAAAAGGAATATATTGTTGCATAAACTCCAAAGATAATCCACCAACACTTATACTTCATGCACTCAGTGCCCAACACTACCAGTCACACGCACACACACGCACACACTCACACACACACACAGCTTGCCATTGTATTGCACTTTTCTGGATTGTATTACAAGCTGTTGGATCAAAGTGCCTTCAATTCTGTCATCACCTGCTCTGGGCTTGTGGTCAAGTGGGTTCTTTTTGCTTTCAAACCCAAAGCTCTGTTTATGGAATCTAAATCATACAGTATGTAATATATATCCTCTGCATCAAAAAGAGCATATTTATTTTATGCAACAAAAAAAGAAAATATGTTTGTGAACATAAATTTGGATTATGATTGTCATGTTTACATGATCTTGTTTGTTTTAACTGTTAAACAGTTCCTCAGTTTTTGTATTTATTTCTGTATCAAGAAAAAAAAAAGTTTTTGTATATATTGAACAGGGACAATTGATGTACATAAAAGTGAGAGGTCGCAGTTCCCCCACCCCGGGATTGCTGCCCCCCCCCCCCCCCCCCCCAATCCCTCCAGGTCCATCTCTGGCAGCCTCTCTGTCTTCACTATGACCAGCCGTCTCAGAGCTGACCAGACCATGTTCCTACCAGCTGTAGACCCAGCAGATTTATCTAAACACCTCATTATCCAGATGTGATAAAACACCCAGTGACGATCCTTGAGCCTTAACCCTCGTGCTGCCTTCGGGTCACATGACCCAAAGGTTCATAACGCACCATCGTTGTATTTACCCACTTTTACCCAATACAAAAACAAATAAAAATAATTTTCTTTTAACCATTCCAATGTGGGGGGTCTGAGACAGCCCGACAGTTAAAAGAAAATGCTTCACTTTGTTTTTGTATGAGGTAAATTTGTCGCAATACGAAGGTGGGTCACAATGACTGATGGGTCAGAAAGACCCGAAGATAACACAAGGGTTAATCTGAACCCAGTGCGGTAATCTACCAGTCCAATCTCCAGTCATGGCAGTACTCAGAAGCAGGAAGATGTGTCAAAGAAACACATAACCTTGAGTCATGTCTGCTCTCTGCCTCTCTATATCCATCTAAACTCTCCTCTTTACCCTGTTCTTCCTCCTCATTCTTGGCATCCTTTTCATCCTCCTCCTCTTCTTCAACCCCCCTTCCTTCTTCATGCTGTGGGGGAGGGAGGGGGATAGTATCCGGAAGGTTTTCGGAAGGAGAAGCAAAGGAAGAAGGAGGGCATGTTGACCCCCAGAGAGAGTGACTCATTTTGGGGATAGAGGTTGAGTGAGACAAGTTTGGAGGTCAGGCTAGGTTTACAAAAGAGATGAGACTCCCAAACCAGCCTTACTCACACACAAGTCAATTCTCCTTTAGCCTGGCCCAGCCTAACCTGGCCCAGTCTGGTCTACTCTGGTCCGGTATGGTCTGGTATGGTCCTGGAATATATCAAGGCTGCCAAACTTAAAAGGGACAGAAAACCACAATTTCACCCAGACATTCCAAATCCTCTTTGTTGTTGTTTTGCATTTGATGATGCCCTATTGTACATAACCATGACAACATGAATACTCTTGCTGTAAATAAGGGGAGGTATTTTTGTATTCTAGATGTATTTTGGTATTCACCTTGTGTTCAGGGTTGACCAGAGGAGGGGGGTGTGGGTCTCTGGCCTCTGCCCCAAATTCTGGAGCCCCCCACCCCCTGAACTGGACTTCTACATTAATCACCTATTTAGTCTCGTAGATTTAGAATCAAGCAAAATATAAAATCTGCATCAGCAAAAAACATTGTCTTCCTCGGTTATTCTGTCTGCCTGAGTTTATTTTACATGGTTCATTTACAGTATTTACATGTAGTTCCCGGAATATCCACTAGAGGTCAAACTTAGTCAATTTTCATGAAATTTGTATTTACTTTAACTGAATAACATCCATTACCTTCCTTTCTATATGTGACTTACTGACATAATAAAACACCCACACAAGCCAGGTGCTGAGGTGAATAGAGTCTTGAGGTGACTGTGCAATTGTGTAAAGGTAAGCAACTGACCTTTGGAGTACTTGACTGGTTACACCATGTCTCTGTATCAGGGTGCCTGGCTCTGTGCTTACTGGAGACAAGCTTCTAGCATGGTATGTTTTAACTAGCTATCCTTAATATGATGATCCCAGTATGGTCGTAGTATGACCCAGTATGATCCCAGTATGACTCAAGCATGATCCAAGTATGGTTCCAATATTCCCAGTATGGTCCCAGTATGGTCCCAGTATGACTCCAGTAGAATCGCAGTATGATCCCAGTATTGGCCAAAGTAATCCCAGTACTGTATATGGCATATATTGGCCAGTCTCTCTTCTTGACACTGAGATCTCTAAATCACATGAGCCACAGCCAGCATTCTCCTAAACCTGAGTTTCAACCATGAGGAAGACCAGTCAATTAGAGATGGCCCTGAGGCCGGCCTGAGGGGAGAAGTCGCAGGTGAGACAGGTTCTGGGCTCTCACCCATTACCATGGCAACACCAATGTACTGTATGAAGCTGACAGAGCCGTCCAACCTTGCTGCCTCTTTCTTGTGATAGTGTGCACATGCACATGCACACACATACCACAAACACACAGACCAAATCCCACTTCACAAACACATGCACACTCTCTCTCCCACACACATTTAGATTATGTTCGTAAAAACTATAACAATTACATTTAATCCATTTCAATTTAGTCCAACGAGACACAATGTCCTTAGACATTAATGGATATTAATTTTAGAGCACTCAAACAGGTGTGCACACAAACGCACACACCACACACACAGAAAAAAACGGCAGTGTTTAAAGGTCCAGTCAAGGGGTTTAGAATTAGTGCAGAGTTGGTTTTCATATTCCTGGTATGCATCAACAGCTCAGCTGGTGTGTACTGTCATTAGTCAATCATCAGAACCCTAGTAGTTTGTTCATGGGTGAGGTGTGCAGGATTTTGACACTGGGTGGAAACCTCCCTTGTACTTAAAACAGCAGTATGTGTATGTATGTGTGGAGAAGCATATAATACTTAAGGTATATGATAAGCTATGGTACCTGCAAATTCCATGCCACACCGCTGTCCAGCGACCTCATTGCAGAGTAGAATGCCAGCCTGATGAGGTAACATCTAGACTGACCCTGGGGGAGAGCATTGATTAACTGTCCCACATTTGCTAGGGTCACACACAGATACAATTGTCACAGTGGACTATGGTAGCATACACAACACGTATACAACAGGCGGTATACAGTATTCATGCCACAGAAATGAGGGGGAAAAAACGTGTTAGCCTATAAGTGGGCATGCAAACCATGCAAATTAGCGATGTTGTGAAGTTCTCTGATGTTCCTGTTGAGTGTTCTGAAGAGTGGGTGGGGTCAGTGCATAGGACAATTCTGTTGCTCTGTTCTGATTGGCTGAGACTGTCCAATAGGAAGTTCTAATACCATATTTGCTATACTAACAGAAGGAGTGGCGGGAACTACTCAGTAACCATGGAGATGTATTAACCTGTTCCACCTGTTTATCAACCTCCTCTCCCTCCTTTCCTTTCAGTACTTCAAGGAAGGGTGAAGAGGAAGTAAGTGTCCACATACAGTACATGTCCTATATGTATGGACAGTTGGGCATGAACACAAGTTAATCATCAAGCCCTTTATACACAGTTCATGTCTGGGTGGGACTGGAATAGCCTATCCCTACAGAGGGAGAGATAGAGAAAGATAGAGAGAGAAAAGCGGCCTGCTTGAGCCTTATTTGAGGGCTGTCAGTGAGCACACCGAGATTAGTCTACTAAAATACTGGATCATTGGTCTTTGCGTGAGCGGGGGAGTCAGTGAGTGGGGGAGTGAGGAATAGCCTACCGTGGTGGTTACGAGCGGAGACGGGAACGAGCGGCACCGCAACATTTCCTTCCTCGAGGTTGATTTAAATGCTTTCCAGTATTCACGACAGTCGTTGTTGATTAGTTCAACTACATAGGTAGTACATAGGATAATAGTTTTACTTTGGCTTCCTGTGTTGGCAGCAGACGTGAGCTACTTTTATCGCCGTGGACTTAGCGCGCGGTCGTTACAGATGGCTGAGGCACCGGACCATACAGGGGACAGCGCAACTCGCAATCCCCACAGCTCCACGGACTCCAACACGATGATACAGGTGCCGCAAACCTTGGAAGAAGCTGCGGAGGAGGAGGACGTCTTCCTACCCGAGATAGTATCACCTTGTCCGGTTCTAAAACCTCGAGATTGTTCTGGAAATGGATCCGGCGGGGTCGTGGGGTTGCCGATGTCTGACGGTGACATTGAGAAAGAGTTTCTTCACCTGGCCATTCGGAAACAGGTGTCATACAGGTAGGACCATACACATATTCACACCGAGAAAGAGAGAGAGAGAGAGAGCTAGAGAGAGAGAGAGAGAGTCAACTGTTTGTTGACATACAAGGAGGAATATTGTTACCGGCTGTGGTCCGACTAACTTGATTCACTCCAACATGATTAGTTGGCCACTTCCCCACCTGGTGCCCCACCTGTTGCTAGAATCATGGACAGTAGACGGTGTAGACCGTAACCTACACTATATTCTTAACTCAGAAAGTTAGCAGCAGAATGTACAAGTGAGAAGAATCTGCTTAGGCTGTAGCCTATCTTGAGGTGATGTTTTGACACTGGGCAGGATTAGGTGACGTTGGGACTTGCACGAAGCTGCTTCCTGATCCGAGAGGAGGTCGTAAACGCGGCAAGGGGGGAGGCTATAAGTCACAGCCTCTCCTCTATCGCCTGCATGGCTTTCCTGAGGCGTTGTTCGTCAAGTGCAGGACAAAGCGTTAGTAGGCCTATAATACAATATACGAGTAGGCCTACACTAATATAGCCTACTGTATAAGGACGAGAAAAAACATTTACTAGCTCAAAACGGCTAAATTAAATATAACGTTTGTTTCAAAAACCCTTCTGTGAAAAGTGTTATTACAATTAAGGATAATTCAGTCCTTTATAACCCTTGTGCTGCCTTCGGGTCACATGACCCAAAGGTTCACAACGAACCATTGTTGTGTTTACCCAATTTTACCCAATACAAAAACAATAAATAGCTTTTTCTTTTAACCTTCGCAATGTGGGTGGTCTGAGACAGCCTGAGTTTTTGTATGCAGTAAAGTTGTCGCAATATGACTTGGGTCACAATGACTGATGGGTCAGAATGACCCGAAGATAACACAAGGGTTAATAATGAGGATTTCACATCCAGGGACAGAGCATGCTCTAATCTCAGACTAGGTTTTTATACAAACCGCAAATCCTGCTCATATTAACATCCTGACTGCTCCTGCTAGTTGTACAGTAGTACTGCTGATTAAGCCGTCAGCCTTGTCTGGTGCCACACAGAGAGAGCGCATAAGTAGTGTGTGTTCACGTGGCCATCACAGCAGCTTTCCAGGGGAGTCACGACAGAATACAGATCATCCCAAATCGCCTCTGCACTGATTATTGGTTACTTTACACATGCACACACCAACACACACCTGCACACACATCCATTCAGTATACATAAACAGACCTCAAGTCTAGGTCTTGGTCCACATCTTGGTGCTGGTTCTAAGTCATGTTTTGGTTTGGGTTATGGTCCATATCTGGTTCTGTTTCTGGTCTTGGTCTTTGTCTTGGTCCAGGACCTTATCTTGGTTCTGGTTCTGGACCACAACCCTGTCGTGTTTTGGTTTGGGTTATGGTCCATATCTCGGTTCTGTTTCTGGTCTTGGTTCTGGTTCTGGACCTTATCTTGGTTCTGGTTCTGGACCACAACCCTGTCGTGTTTTGGTTTGCGTTATGGTCCATATCTCGGTTCTGTTTCTGGTCTTGGTTCTGGTTCTGGACCTTATCTTGGTTCTGGCTCTGGACCACAACCATGTCACGGTCGTGGTTCTGGTCTTAGTATTGGTTCCGGTTCTGGTACTTGTTCTGGTCTTGCTCTTGTCCCTGGCCCTGGTTTGGCCCTGGTTCTGGTTCCCCCTTTCTCTACCCTCTGCTGCTTCTATCTGTCTCTCTCACACTCCATTTCTCTCCATCCTCATGTAGCACTCATCCTTCACAGTGTCACAGTTATGTAAGGAATGGTGGGACTGTATTTCCTGGAACAGACTTTATAATGATGAGACTATGTCTGTGCAGAGTGATGCAGAGGCTTTGTGTGAGGGAAAGAAAGAGAAATATGTGAGTGTGCGGTGTGTTCATTTTCTGTGTGTGTAGTTCAGGTGCCACTGTTGTGCAAACAGATGTACTGCAGTGTGCCAGTGCAGCGGTGGTTTAACCCTTGTGCTGCCTTCAGGTCACATGACCCAAAGGTTCATAACGAACCATTGTTTTGTTTACCCAATTTCACCCAATACAAAAACAAATAAAAATAATTTTCTTTTAACCATTGCAATGTGGGGGGTCTGAGACAGCCCGACAGTTAAAAGAAAATGCTTTACTTTGTTTTTGTACGAGGTAAATTTGTCGCAATACGACGGTGGGTCACAATGACTGATGGGTCAGAATGACCCGAAGATAACACAAGGGTTAAGGCCATATCTAGACTAGCAGGTTTTACTCTTGGCCTACTGATAGATTAGTTTTGGTGCAGGCTTGATCCCTCTCTTTAGACATGGTAGTGACCAACTCTCTGTGCCAGCTGTGTTAACATTCTGTGTGATGTTCAGCCCGCCCTCTTATGTAAGGAGATGAGGGGGAACGGAGGGAAGAGGTAGAGAGGAGAGGAAGAAAGTGAGAGCGAGAGAGGGAGAGAGAAAGAAAGAAAGCGAGGTGATGGAGAAAGGGACAAGTGAGAGGAGAGGGAGCGGTAGAAAGGGAGCGAAGAAAGAAAGAAAGAGAGGGAGCGAGGCGAGACAGCAGCTGCGGAGTGGATCAGAGAGGGTGTTTGAATTGTAAATAAGAGGCGCTTAAGAAAGAAGCTTTGAGAGAGGGGAGAGAGAGAGAGAGAGAGAGGGAGAGAGAGAGAGAGAGAGAGAAAGAGAGAGAGAGAGAGAGAGGGGAGAGAGAGAGAGAGAGAGAGAGGAGAGAGACAACATGGCGACAGAGACAAACAGGCAGGGAGCTTAGCTGTGTTCTGACTAAAAGGCTCTCTGAGGACCTCTGATACTGCTGATGTGGGATTGTAGATAAACTGTTTGTGTGTGTGTGTGTGGGGGGGAGGGGTTATTGGGTGAAAGAGTTAAATAAAGGGGGCAGAGGAAGAGGTGGATTTCTGTCTGTCTGGTAGCTGTTTGTCTGGACTCTGGACCGCAAAATAAATCTGGGTCGGACACACACTGTGCACGGCTAACTTTGCTAAAACACCATGACCAAATCACCATGACAGTTATCATGACAGATCACGATGATGGTATCCACGACAGATCTCCATTACAGAACTCCATGACAAAACCTCCATGACAAAACCTCTATGACCAGCTCTCCATGACCAGATCTCCATGACCAGATCTCCATGACCAGATCACTATGACCAGATCACCATGACCAGCTCTCCATGACCAGATCTCCAGTGTTTCCCCTACCATTATATTATGGGGGCGCCCCACCCCCCCAACGGGACCCCCCGCCCCCCCTCCTGGAAGGTCAAGTTAATAATAAAAAAATAATTGAATTTTTATTTATTTATATATATATATAGCGCCCGATCACAAAAGAAGTCATTTAAGGTTACCTTTCCTATAAAACAGGTCTATAGCTTGCTCTTTTATTAAACAAACTAAATGGCCTTATGTTATTGATCTTATTTACACGACGGCGTGTCATTTACATTTAGTCATTTAGCAGACGCTCTTATCCAGAGCAACTTACAGTAGGTACAGGGACATTCCCCCCCGAGGCAAGTAGGGTGAAGTGCCTTGCCCAAGGACACAACGTCATTTTGCACGGCCGGGAATCGAACTGGCAACCTTCAGATTACTAGCCCGATTCCCTAACCGCTCAGCCTCCTGACTCCCATTTCTGTCTCTACATGGTCGGGCGACCATGTCTCTACATGGTCGCTGACCCCCCCCCCCCCCCCCCCCCCCCCCCCCCCCCCCAAAGCTGTAAACCTAGGGGAAACACTGGATCTCCATGACCAGATCACCATGACCAGATCACCATGACCAGATCTCCATGACCAGATCTCCATGACCAGATCACCATGACCAGATCACCATGACCAGATCTCCATGACCAGATCTCCATGACCAGATCACCATGACCAGATCTCTATGGCCAGATCTCCATGACCAATATCCATCAACATCAGTGAGAGTGTGCAGCAGCAGCAGGAGTTGTGGGATCCCTGGTCAGAAGGATAATCACATTAAGCTCAGAGGGACCATGATAATGGTCTTTGTTGTCAATGACTCTATGTCACAGTCCTTACAGATTGAGGACAGGGTAGTCCTGCCTAGTAGTTAAGCCCAGCATGTGCCTGTGTCTGTGTGCGCGTGTGTGTCTGACATATAATTAGTTTTATCAGTGTGTACAGTATTTACTCGGAACAAACACACAGTCTATCTGTACTGCTTCTGTACAGTAAAGCCAAACAACTTTATAGTAGTTCTACAGTCTGTATTCTCACTAAGGGCTGGCTAGATCAGAATAGAATATAATAGAATGGGATATGATATAAATTATGGACTTCTGTCTTCGGCTTGTTCTACAATATTACAGGTTATTACAGCTCTGCAGTTAATTTAATTTTCCAGGAAGTCCAGAGAAGCTGTAGCCATATATAGGACAGATTACTGTGCTGGTTTCCTGTGTGTTGACAGAGGATGTGGAGGTCAGGTAAGTATGTATTAATATTTGAGAAAGAGAGAGTGGGATACAGGAATTAAAAACAACAATAGCCTACTACTTATTCATTTCCCCATCTGTCTCCAGTCTCTGATCACACACACATGATCCGACTCTGCCCCTGGAGTGGAAATAGTATGACAAAAAAGGAAGAAGAAAGAATAAAAAAGAGAGTACAAAAGATAAAAGATGTCTGAAGCTTGTCGGGTTGTCATGACTCCCCCTGGTATAATTGATTGTCTGATAGCTAGGGCAGCTCACTACCAATCAGAAGTGAGAATGAGGCAACAGCAGTAGGGTGTCTGGTCACATGACAGTCCCTGACTGTCATCCCGGGTCACTCTCCTCCTCTTATCCTTAGCTGGACTCCCTGACTCTGACTGTCAGACCACACAGACTCTCCCTGGTGCATGCCTTCCAAAGCTGTCTCACCCCCCTCATCCATCCATTAATCCATAATTTCTCTCTCTCTCTCTCTCTCTCTCTCTCTCTCTCTCTCTCTCTCTCTCTCTCTCTCTCTCTCTCTCTCTCTCTCTCTCTCTCTCTCTCTCTCTCTCTCTCTCTCTCTCTCTCTCTCTCTCTCTCTCTCTCTCTCTCTCTCTCTCTCTCTCTCTCTCTCTCTCTCTCTCTCTCTCTCTCTCTCTCTCTCTCCCTCCTGCCCATCCTCCAGGCAGCGAGGAGAGCAATGGTGTATTGTAATAGTGTAGTGCTGAGCTACTGAACACTGAGCTGAAGCAGGCGTTATTTATCATGTAAATGACATGTGGGGGAGGACAGAGAGAGAAAGAAAGAGAGAGAGGGTAGAGAGAAAGGAAATGAATGAGAAATGGAAAAGGAGAGAGACAAGGGAGAGAAAGATAGTAAGAGGCCACCCTAAATGACTGATAGTGAGACAGGTAGAGCGAGTCAGGTAGAGCAAGACAGGTAGAGCAAGACAGGTAGAGAGAGACAGGTAGAGAGAGAGTACTCCACGCTAAGACAGGTAGAGCGAGAGACAGTAATAGCGAGAGAGAGAGATTGAGACTGTTATATAGAGAGAGGGAGACAGGTAGAGATTGAGAATGGTAAAGAGAGATTGAGATAGGTAGAGAGAGAAAGTTAGACACACACACACACACACACACACACATACTTTCCTTCCCCCACGATGAGTGGGATTTACGTAATTCAATCGGCATGACTCACGTGAGTGAAGGAAGCGAGTGACTGACTGACTGAAGGAAGCGAGTGACTGACTGGCTGAAGGAAGGAAGCGAGTGACTGACTGACTGAAGGAAGCGAGTGACTGACTGACTGAAGGAAGGAAGCGAGTGACTGACTGGCTGAAGGAAGGAAGCGAGTGACTGGCTGAAGGAAGGAAGCGAGTGACTGACTGACTGAAGGAAGCGAGTGACTGACTGACTGAAGGAAGCGAGTGACTGACTGACTGAAGGAAGGAAGCGAGTGACTGACTGACTGAAGGAAGCGAGTGACTGACTGACTGAAGGAAGGAAGCGAGTGACTGACTGACTGAAGGAAGCGAGTGACTGACTGACTGAAGGAAGGAAGCGAGTGACTGACTGACTGAAGGAAGCGAGTGACTGACTGACTGAAGGAAGCGAGTGACTGACTGACTGAAGGAAGCGAGTGACTGACTGACTGAAGGAAGAGAGTGACTGACTGACTGAAGGAAGGAAGCGAGTGACTGACTGACTGAAGGAAGCGAGTGACTGACTGACTGAAGGAAGCGAGTGAGTGAGTGAGTGAGTGAGGGAGGGAGGCAGTGAAGGAAGCGAGTGAGGGAGGGAGGGAGTGAGTGAAGGAAGCGAGTGAGTGAGTGAGTGAGGGAGTGAGTGAAGGAAGTGAGTGAGTGAGGGAACAGAGGAGTCCTCAGGAGATAAGCAGGTTCAAGGCTGAGGTGTTCTCGTGCGTTGCAAACAGAAGTCTCATATTAGAGTCCAGTTTGGTTTAGCTAAGAGGCTCTCACTGTGCTCGCTGTTGTCAGGAAGCTCCAAGATGGTTGCCTAGTGAAGGTGTCCAGCTGAGCCCACGGTCCACTGTGTGGTGAGTCACCAGTGTCCTCTCCACACCCAGCCCTGTCCTGGAGGATCCTTCATGGACTGATGCAGTAGGAGGAAGGCCTACTGTACACTGTTGCTGTGGACGTCTCAGCAGCACATGCTGCACAAGCTGGCGTCGTTGTGTCCGTTTGGATATTGGCTGACTTTGGCTGACTCCAATGGACTCTGAACATCACAACCAGCTGGTGTGTCACTACCCTCTAGTGGACAGTTAGTGAACTACACACTCTGGTACAACACACGCACACAAACTCTTTCTCGCTCATACATGCAAACACATGCAAATTTGTCTATACATTACATACACACACACACAGACGTAACCATTCTCTCTCTCAGAGACACGTCTCCCCATGGAGAGGATGTGGAGGAGAGAGAGAGAGAGAGAGAGAGAGAGAGAGAGAGAGAGAGAGAGAGAGAGAGAGAGAGAGAGAGAGAGAGAGAGAGAGAATGTGTGTGTCAAAGAGAGGTGTAGAGAAACAGTTCGGGTGGTTCTGCCTTTCATCAGGGCTGTGTTAGAGACTGTGTCTGAGGGCTTTATAGATCAGGATCCAGATGAAAGAGTCTCAGTTGGACCTCACTAGACTGGGTCTGTCTGGCCACACAAGAAGCTGCCCAGCCGGGAGGATGGTAAGATGTGAGTCTGCATCTCTGTTTGTGTGCGCAATTGTGTGTGTGTATGTGTGTGTGTGTAGGCATGTTTGTAAATAAAGATAAAGTAGGTAGTGATTTAGTCTAAACAACAAGTTTCAAATTTTTAACTATAAGTACATACAGGTACTTTGGAATGATTTGGTACTGCTCCTCTTGACAGTTTCATAGGGGGCTATCTAAACCTATAACAAAGAAGTCTTAATCCCAAATCAAGACTTGAATAATAATAAATAAAACTAAGAAAAAACTAAACTAAGAATAGCCTGCAGTGATGTGGGTGACAGTCATTTAATGCTGCTTCTGTATAAAAGACACAGTCAGTTGGAATGTGTGCTTGTCTGCTTTGTTTTAGTGGTGGGGGAACCTCCTACGCAACCGCACACACACACACAAACACTGCAGTTGTGTTGAGAGTAGAACTGAAGCTGATGAACTAAAACCAAGCAACTGTGAGAAGATGATCAACAGACTGACTAACTGACCAGTTGTTCACTGGCTCTCCTCTAGTCCTCACCCCCCTCCCCTCCTCTCCTCTCCCCTCACCTCCTCTCAGGAGTTAGAGGGAATCTCCTCACATAGTCTATATTTAAACCATGACTCAATCAGCTCTTGGTGCAGTTTATAGATGTTTTAGCACACTCTCTCCCCACTGGTGTCTTTTTCTCTCTCTCTTTCTCTCTCTCTCTCTTTCTCTCTGTTACCCTTTCTCTCATGTCACAAGCCATGAGGAAGTCCTGAAACAGGAAGTTAAACACGGAGGTCGGGCTAGAGGGGGACAGGGGAGGGTATCCGAGCGAGAGAGACATCAGTGCAGTCTAAGTCTGTGTGTGTGTGTGTGTATTGGAGACAAAGAAATCTAGAAATCTGTGTGGGTGAAGGGACAGAAAATGAACAGAGTCATGCTGGACTGCATAGCACAGCCCCCTCATCGGTGAAGAAGGTGGCCTGAGGGGAAGGGTGGGGGGAGAGAGCAGAGAAAGGAGGAAGAGGTGGGAGGAGGAGGGGCGGACGGGACATGTGGAGTCATCGAGGGAGGTGGGATGTGCCCCCAACCCCCCCTCTGGAGTCCTGTCACAGGTACGTCTGTGTTGTCTCGTGTGATGCCATATGACTAAACGGTAGACGATCCAGTTGATCACTGGCCAGACTGAATCTGTGGTCTCACTGTAGACATTCACAATCAAAAGTTACAATACGCTTCATGTTTGTTTAAATGTGCTTATGTGACTGTTTGTGTATCTTTGTGTGTGTGGCGTGTGTGTCAAGAGGAGGTACACCCGTATTTGTTTCTGCTGTAGGTTTATGTTTAGCAGTAGGAGGAAGCCATGTATTTTGTGTGTGTCAGTATGTGTGTACGTGTGGAGTGTGATTGTGTGTGGTTTGTGTGTGTGTTCTGGAAAAGAGCTTGGCAAGGATCCATGGTGGATTAATAAGGGGAAATATCTCAGCAAGTCGGTCCTTTACAGCCTGGTCACCAGCAGAGCTACATCTCTCCTGCTGTTACACAACGTAACCTGTGGGTGGCACCACCACCCTGAGTTTGAGTGCCTTGCCTCAGTCGCCTGTACATCTCAGAGTCATCATTTTAGACCAGCGAAGTATCAGTCAGTCAGTCAGTGAGTCAGTTATTCAGTCAGTCAGTGTGTGACACTGTAGAAGCAGATGGGACAGATGTTTTTCTTTCCGTAATATTTGAATCGTTTTTTTGGACACTGTGTGTTGTCCTTTAACCCTGAGAAGTGTTTACATGTAGGTGGCCAGTGAGTGCTGAGGCCGAGCTCCTGGACTTGATCAGCTGTCAGAAGAATAGCAAGAAGTTACAGGCTGTTTGTGGTTAAGTGTTTAGTAATAGGCATCTGTGACATCACTTCCTTCTTTCCTTGCTTCCGTCCTACCGAGTTACAGTAGTAGTGGCAGTCTGTTACTCTTGTTCTCTCCCTCTCACTTTCGCTCTCAGTCTCTCCTTATCTCTCTCTACATCGCAGTCGCTCGCTCCCTCTCCACCTCTCTTTCTCTCTCTTTCCAGATAATGTAATACACCCCCCCCCCCCCCACCATTACTGTATCTTCTAATGAGACAGACCCTGACCAGACTCGTCCCATATCCTGACCTGTAATACTGTTAGCTCTGCTCTAATAAGCTCTGTGTATATGTGTGTGCTGTGTGTGTGTGTTTGTCTCAGTCATACCTAATGGAAGGTGTGCAGGCTCTCTGGTCTTTATGGAATAGTTGAGTGGGCTGTGTTGCGCACACACACACACACACACACACCATTACCCCTCTCTCCCTGCCTCTCTCCATGTCCTGACAATCAGAGCAACACTTGTTCTATCTGGACTTGAGGAGCCTGGAGCTGTCCTGTGTTATCCTGTTGTCTCTCTCCTCTTTCCTCCCTTGGTCTTCCTGTCTCTTCCTTTTTCTTAGAGATCCTCAGTACACACAGGCATACAGGACACAGCTTAAAGAGTGTGTACGCCCACCTCCCTCTCTCTTTCTTTCACACTCACAGCAGTTTCGCTGTGATTCCTATAAATATATGCACCCACGGAACGTCCTGATTTGATCTTGTGCCTGGGGTGACTGGAGACACCCTGCCCTACTATCCATCCACTTCTCACCCTGCCCCCTAATCTCCTCTCACTTTACCCTCCCTCTCAATCCTCTCCCCACGTTTCCCTCTCTCAATATCTCCCTCGTTTCTCCCCCTCCCCCTGTTCCTCTCTCCACCCACTCTCTCCTCTCGCCCTCTCCTCTCGCTCTCTCTCATGTATTTGTAATGAGCGTCAGGGCAAGGCTCCCTCTTCTGCCTACCCTGGGCTGATCTGGGAGAGAGGGAGAGAGAGAGAGACAATGTGTCTGTACACATGTGCAGAGTAGTTGTGTTGACATAGAGATCTTTAGAAAGGCTGCTCCCAGATTAAGCCCGCAGTACTAAGCTAGCACCAGGCTGACAGACAGGCAGCATAATCAGTCAGGCAGCAGAGCAGGCAGCTATGTTGTGGGTCCTGCCTGAGCCTCTTCACTGGCTGAACACTTCCTGGAGTGTTCCAGTCCCTCAGAGAGCCGGCTGAGCGCAGCAGAAAGCGTGTGTCACTGCCGCACACGCCCGCGTGTGTGTGTGAGGGGAGAGTGTGTGTGAGCGGAGAGCAACCAGGCACGAGTGACAGCAGAGCGAAAGGAGGGGAAGAAGCAGACTGAGCTTCTGAAGGAAGACACGAGCAGACGACAGGAAGAGAGAGAGAGAGGCAGGAAGAGAGAGAGAGGCAGGAAGAGGGGGTCGAAAGAAAACAAGAAGCAGGCAGTGAGACGCACGGCCCCGTGAGCAGAGGAGACTGCTGGGAAAACCACCTGGGGACGAGAGCCCTTTGACCTAAAGAGAGGAGAAGACGAGGAGGAGGAGTGGAAGAGAGGAAAAGAGAGAGGGGGAAGAGAGAGGAATGTGGGACATAGCTGGAAGGATTAGCTTTCTCTCCGGCCGCAACATTGGAGTGGAAGACTGGCTGACTGGTTGGTGGACTGGTTTGTTGACTGACTAGGTCACAGCACATGGAGACCATTTAGCCACTGTGATCCTCTTCTCTGATTGGTTCTGAAGACGAGGGGAGGAGTTTATCTGGTGAAGGCTGACAACCCAAGGGCACGTCTGTCTGTGTTTCTACTACTAGTTGTTGTTGTGGTCGCGGAGCGGCTTAGAGCAGCAGCCATGAGGACCGTGTGACGGCGGCAGCACCTCTCAACCCCCCCACGCTGTCTCTGAGGGGGGGGGCTATGGAGCAGGAGCAGGGTCCCGAGGCAGGGGGGGTAGACCAGGGGGGGCTGGGCCCACACTGGCCCTCCAGAGAGGGGGAGGAGACTGCAGGAGCCAGCTCCACCTCCTCATCCACCTCCTCTCTGCCCTCCTCCTCAGCGGTGGATGGAGGGATCTGCAGCGTGATGGGAGGAGGAGGAGGTGGGAGGAGGCACTGCAACAAGACCTTCACTGGCCTCAAACTGTTTGGCAGGAGGTAAGATATTGAGAGATGGACCGATAGAAAAACAGATAGGCAGGCAGTGCATTGAAGGCATGTTTTGACCGCTGGCGGGGTTGTAACTTCTGCATTATTATGTGTGGGTTAGAGTGTGCATGTGTGTTTGCGTTTGGGTGCATCTCTAGAAGTTTCAGTATTTTTAAAATCTGCCACACTTGTCTTTGCAAACCTGTTGTAACGGGAGTCCGATTCCAGCATGTGCTCTTGTCTGAGCTCTCTTTGTGTTTGTGTGTGTGCATGTCAATTTTCCATTCTGTGGTTAACACTTGAGGCTGTGTAACCAGATTGTGTGTATGTTAGCTGGTGTGTGTGTCATCTAGTGTTTGTGTTGTTTTCTCAGATTGAGCAAGGTCCAGGTGTGAAATGATTGTGAACCACAGTCAACCAGTGAGCGTTATTTTATCTCTCCCGACTAAATACAACTAGTCAGCCAGCCAGCCAATCAGCCAACCTCTAGAGTTCAATACTATATCCTTTTCTGCTGCTGACCCACATACGCTATGGAGGACCGAATTCTGCCCCCCTCCCATGCCTCTTTCTGTCCTCTTTCCTGTCTCTCTGTCGGTTACCCCTCTCTGAGGGATTATTTTTTAACCTTGTTAGTAGGTCCCCAGGTCCCCTGCCCTCCCCTGCCCTCCTCAGCTACCAAGCCCTCGTCTTCCCTCGTCTTCCCTCTCAATAACGTTTCTAAACAGCAGCAGGAGTAGTGGGAGCCACAGTAGGCACAGCAGCAGAAGGAGTAGGTGCTAGACTAGCAGGAGCATCAGCAGAAGGAGTAGGTGCTAGACTAGCAGTAGCAGAAGGAGTATGTGCTAGACTAGCAGTAGCAGAAGGAGTATGTGCTAGACTAGCAGTAGCAGAAGGAGTATGTGCTAGACTAGCAGTAGCAGAAGGAGTATGTGCTAGACTAGCAGTAGCAGAAGGAGTATGTGCTAGACTAGCAGTAGCAGAAGGAGTATGTGCTAGACTAGCAGTAGCAGAAGGAGTATGTGCTAGACTAGCAGTAGCAGAAGGAGTATGTGCTAGACTAGCAGTAGCAGAAGGAGTATGTGCTAGACTAGCAGTAGCAGAAGTCGTAGATGTTGTGTAGGAGGACACTGTAGCTATTTGACTAGACTGTGCTTATTGCGGTTGGCTTTTGCTCTGACATGACCCTGGGTGGTCAGGGTGGTCAAATCCCCTCCCCCCTTCTCCACCTGCCCCCTCCCCCTTCCCCTCCCCCACCTTAACTCCTTGTTAAGGAATGTTCACAAGCTGGGGAGGGCTTTCTCTCCCCCCCTCTCTGTCTTGCTCTCTCTCCCCACTCCTTCTGACCCATTATTGACGTGTGTTTGAGCATGTGTAAGAACTGAATGGTCTGATCATTTCATCTTATCCTGCTGATAAGAGACAGATACCATCCGCATGGCCTAATATGCCTGTTAGGTTAGGGGTCAGAAGGGCACAAGGGGAGAGGTCAGGGCTGTTGATCCCCTCTGAGCCTGACATCCATCCCCTGTGACTGGCTGCTGGACTTGAGGTGTAGCTGCAGTTTATCTGCGGGACATCTGATCAGGTAAACAAGGACCCTGTAATGTAACTGAGGTCTCACTCTAGACGGGTGTCACCGTAGACAGGTATCACTCTGCACTCTGTCACGCACACAGCCTGGCCTCTCTTCACCTCCCTCCCTCAACTGGCCCTCCTTCTTTCCACAGCCTTGCTCCTGGCCTTCCCTCCAGGCTGCTGTGTGCAGGGTCCAGGCTGCTGTGTGCAGGGTCCAGGCTGCTGTGTGCAGGGTCCAGGCTGCTGTGTGCAGGGTCCAGGCTGCTTTGTGCAGGGTCCAGGCTGCTGTGTGCAGGGTCCAGGCTGCTGTGTGCAGGGTCCAGGCTGCTGTGTGCAGGGTCCAGGCTGCTGTGTGCAGGGTCCAGGCTGCTGTGTGCAGGGTCTGGATGCTGTGTGCAGGGTCCAGGCTGCTGTGTGCAGGGTCCAGGCTGCTGTGTGCAGGGTCCAGGCTGCTGTGTGCAGGGTCCAGGCTGCTGTGTGCAGGGTCTGGATGCTGTGTGCAGGGTCCAGGCTGCTGTGTGCAGGGTCCAGGCTGCTGTGTGCAGGGTCCAGGCTGCTGTGTGCAGGGTCCAGGCTGCTTTGTGCAGGGTCTGGATTGTAGATTCACCTCTGTTCCTGTGTGTAGCCTCACAAACATGGGGGCATGCTAACTGCTCCTAGAAAAGATGTGTTAGTCAGTCAATGAGCCAGCCAGCCTGTCTGTCTGCTAAACAAGTAAGTGTAGTGATGTAAGACCTATTAACTAAATGTTATTACCCTGACAGTCCATGGGCATGACAGAGACTGACGCTATTATTACAGTAGGGCTGTTGTACCATACTCAGATAAAGTATTAAATGTTCTACTGATATTACACAACTAACAAACTATTATTACATACCACACAAACCCGTTTACACTATGTCCTGATCCTGATGAGAGACTGTGTAGGTCTATCTCTCTCTCTCTCTCTCTCTCTCTCTCTCTCTCTCTCTCTCTCTCTCTCTCTCTCTCTCTCTCTCTCTCTCTCTTTTTCTGTTGATAGGTAACATGATATGCCTGTGGCTAAACCACTGACCACTGACAGCTCTGCTATAGATTAGTTTGGCCTGGCTGTAGTTTTGTGTCTCATGTATCCCAGTCTGGCCCTCAGCTAACAATCCTTTGTGGCCATGGAAACCTGATATGATCTCAGTCAGACCTCCTCAGTTGTCCCAGGAGCAGTAGATACTGTATGCTCTCCTTCTGCATAGCGTAGACTGTGTTAATCAGGTCACCGTGGCCTGCCAAGATAGGGGAGGAGAAGGGAGGAGAGGCCAAGGGAGGGGGGAGCAATGGGGAGAGGAGAGGAGGAGAGAAGGGAGGAGAGGCCAAGGGAGGGGGGAGCAATGGGGAGAGGAGGGGAGTTGAGAAGGGAGGAGAGGAGGTGAGAAGGGAGGAGAGGAGGTGAGAAGGGAAGAGAGGAGCGGGGAGGAAAAGGGAGGGTATTTGGCTCGAAGAAGAAAGAGGAAGATAGGAAGGAAGTGTTGGATTTAGCAGCCAGAGAGGAGGAGGGCTGACTGGGGGCTGTGGGACACATATGCCCATGCTCTCCTGCTCTCCTGCTCTCCAGTCTGGTCTCAGCCCATCTGCTGCTGTTCTGTCTGCTCACACACACACACACACACACACACACACACACAAGCACACACACACGTACGCACACACACACACACACACACACGTAGGCACACACATACACTTACACAAACACACACACATACACACAAACACATATACACACACAGGGTGGGCCAGGCTCTTCCTATAACTTCTTTGCAGAGCCCAAAGCAGTTTGACTACAAGAGCACCATACAACACACACACACACACACACACACACAGGGAATTGTCAATTATTGTAATAAGAATAGATATATGGCTTGCTCCAAGAAGGAACAGAAAATGGATTATTCACGCACAGACAAACAAACTGCTGTATACCATGCAGTAGTTATGAAGTAAAGTCAAGGCTTTGTTCAGTCTGTTTGTCAGCCTGCAGCCTGGTGCCCTCAGGTGAAGAAGACTTTCTCATCCTCATCAGGACCGTGCTACAACCCAGGCTGTACTCTGGAGGGGGTGTTTGCATTCCAGCCTGCAGGACTGAACTAGGCTCGGCTCTGTTTGTTGAAGCACCTGGGTTCCTCAGTCTCGCTTACTGCTAACGTCTTATTGCTTTCTCTGTCTCTATAAACATACAGCGTACTGATTATTAGAAGATGATCGTTCTATACTCTCTGGGCTCTCAAACATTCTGTCATTCTCCGTCTCCCTCAGTCTCTCTCTCCCTTGCTGTGTGTCAGACCTTTGGTCTTTGTGGTCAATCATTCATATGGAGGGCCTTACGGCTTTACTCTGCTGGACTACATTACCCAGCAGCCCTCTCTCAAACTCAACGGCAGCTAGACTACACTACCCAGCAGCCTCCTCTCAGACTTATGTTGTGTCTCCCAGGATTACCAGTGGTGGGAACACTGTGTGGGAAAGATGTGGTGTAAATAGTAGTTGTTCTGTGTTGAGTTTAAAGCTTTATGATTTGACAGTAATTCATGTGAGAGGTCTGTGTCTCTGTCCAGTGTCTCCCTCTCCCACACACTCTGGCCTAGACACTGTTTAACTGGCTGCTCCAGTCATAAAGTTAGGAGATAAGAGATGAAGGTGAGTATGTGTGTGTGTCTGTGTGTACTGTATATTTGAGTGTGTGTAGGTGTTGTGTAACTCATAAGATGGTTAAGAATAGCCCAGGAGTTATCTAACTGGGAATCCCTGATGGTCGGGGGAAGATCACATCAGAGGCCAACTGGCAACTAGAGGGCAGAGAAAAAGAAAGAGGAGCTCTGGCTAGCTAGACCTCCTGTGACAAATGGAGGGATAAGAGGAGGAAGAGAGAGGAGGAGAGTATCTGACCCTGGCCACACAAACACACCCACATCTCTGTGTCCTCCCAGTCCACTTCATTCTTCCATTCCAGCTTGTCCCCCTGCCATTCTGAGGAGACTAGCCGGCCCTGAAAACCCCTGTCATAGTTGTCTTCTGTTTATAACTCAAAAGCTCTTTCTGTCTGAAGGGTTGTGTTTGGGCTCCTCCTAGTGGCGAGAGACTCGCCTCACACGCTCAGGTCAGTCCTGAATGCTGATGACAAGACGAGGCTTTGGGGGAGTGAGGCAGGGAGAGCAGGAAGAGCAGAGGCAGAGGGAGCCGGGCAGAGAGGCGGGCGGAGGAAGAGGGAAGAAGCAGGGGGTGAGATTAGTGGAGGGACAGGAGGGAGAACGATGCGGAGGGAGCAGGGCAGAGAGGCAGGGGGAGCTGGAGGAGGAACCAGTTCAGGCTGTCAAAGACGCCTCTGTATGGACAGGAAGAGGAACAGCGCACTGGAGAACAGGACGCTGTCATCGCGTCCTGTCCACTTCCTGATCTTCTCCTGGGGTCATGTTGTTCTCAGGAGCAATGGCAGTTACAGTATGCACAAGCCACCTTACCATTCAAGCCACCTTACCACCTTACCATTCTTAGATTGTTTAGTTCTTAGAAATAGTTAAACTTTTGTACTTTTACTTAATTTAAAATTCGTATATGTTTAGTGTTTTGCACCCCCCTGCCACAGTAAATTCTGTGTTTGTATAACATACATGGCGAAAAAAACGAATTCTGTTTCTGATTCTGAGGAGGTTTTGTGACCTCATCCATCACAGTTCTAGCATACTCCAGAATGCATAGCAGTCGCTGTCATCGCTAAACAATGTGAAGCCAGTGTCTCAGTTCAGACCATAGACTTGGAATTGTCTTGTACAGATCATATGTTTGGTGTGGTCTCTATACAGTCCAGAGACTTGGTATTGTATTGTACAGATCAGATATTTGGTGTGGTCTTTATACAGTCCAGAGACTTGGAATTGTCTTGTACAGATCATATGTTTGGTGTGGTCTCTATACAGTCCAGAGTCTATACGTTCTCAGACAAACATCCCCGTAAGCAGAAGACTGCAGACTCTTATATCCACCAGCAGGTGCCATCCTTGTCTTTAGTCTGATAGTAAGCTAGGCATTTGATATCAGGCAGACTATAATCCATATATTCTATATCCATTTATATACAAAATATCTTTTTTTACCACTGCAAAAAGGAACTGGCAACCATTGTGCCAGCTAGTATGTGGTCAATTTGATAAAAAATGTTTGTGTCTTTGACAGTGTCTCTGTGTGATGTGACTGTGTGTGGTGGGTCAGTGATGTTGGGTGTGTGTGTGTTTGTGTGTTGGTGTTGTCTGCGTCACTCTGTAGTGTGTCTGTGTGTGGTGCAAATGTGTCTGTGTTTTTCTTAGTGTCTGTGCCTATATCTGTATTTGGTGCATTTGTTTTTGTGTGTTTGTGGGGGGGTGTATGTGTGTTTTTGTGTGGAGTTTGTCACTGTGTGTCCTATTCATTATGCTGTCAACAGATACAAGGCCCTGTAGGTAGTAGTAGATAAGATGCTTGAACTGGACTTGATAACTGCTAGATCTCTTCCTCTCTTACAAACTCACACACTCACTCCCACACACGCACACACACACACGCACATACACTGACACACACACACACTCGCATATACACACACACGTACACACACACGCACATACACACGCACGCACACACACACATACACACACACACACCACAGATGACATGGAAACTGAGCAGTAGCAGCAGCTCCTTTTTAGGTCTGTTTGTGCTCTCCAGGCTGGAGAGGTTCCTGTGCTCCAGAGCCAGCAGGCAGCACTCAGCACTGCACACACTCACCAGCAAGAACAGGAACAGGCCTGGATCATGTGGAGAATCAAATGAACAGAATCAAATCATTCCAGTTCAAACCCAAGTGGTTCTATCAAAATGTCCACTCTTACTATCTTCTGTGAGACGCAAGTTCCATAAATGTAGTCAGATATGTATAATCTTCTTCATGTTTGTTTCGATATTTCGTCCTTGATGATGTTTCAGTAGATTTTCTGTGTGAGTAACCAGGCTGTACCAGGCTGTGAGGTCCAGGGTAGAGAGGGAGCTGCTGTATCCATACACACAGCAGGCAGCAGTGACACCACATGGTAACTGACCTGACTGATTGACGGGTGATGACATGGGTCAGAGCCAGGATGATTGACATGTTTTTGCACAGTTCCGTCTCCCTCCGCTCTCCTCATGCCCCCCTGGTCTCAGGGACAGGAATGGACAGCTGTCTCCAGGGTGGGGCTGCTATGGGGCCAAACTGACAATGCCCTTGTCTCAACAGATTATGACCACAGCCCCCCCCACCACCACCACCCGGACTGTGCCCTCTCTCCTCTCTTCCTCCCCTCTCTCCTCCTCTCTTCCTCCCCTCTCTCCTCTCTTCCTCCCCTCTCTCCACCTCTCTTCCTCCCTTCTACCCTCCTCTCTTCCTCTCCTCTACCCTCCTCTCTTCCTCCCCTCTACCCTCCTCTCCATTCTCCCCTCTAACCTTTCTCTCTTCCCCTCCTACCTCCCCTCTCATCTCTCCTCCTCTCTCATCATCTCTTCGCCTCCCCTCTCCTCTCCCCTCCCCTCCCCTCTCCATCTCATCTCTTCCCCTCGCTAACATCTCTCCTTAATGCTGAGGGCCATGGCAGAGTGAGTCACTGCATCTACAGCACATCTCCAGACAACATGCTCTATAAATACACCTTTCCCTGTAGACCTGTGCACAATGACACGCTGCTCACCCAACACAGCCAGCCCTAAACATCTGAAATCCCCGACTGAACAGCTTTGCTCCGACAGACCTTTATGCCACCCTCGAGCTTCACTCTTTACCCTCACACTGTCTTTTATATTTATAAACAGTACTCTTCCGTAGATTCAGTAGCTATTGCTTTGTCACTAAGCAATGACACTAAGCAATGACACTAAGCCCCCCCCCCCACACACACACACACACAGAGGCACAGACACGCAGAGATGAGAGGCAGAAACACATATCAGTTTGGTCTGTGTTACTGGAAACACAGCCAGTTCCTGTGGTACCTTCAGCCATCCTCTGGCTTTTCTAGCACCTCGCCCGCCTCTCAGTCCTGCTCATCACATCTTCACACTTTCTGTACTG
The DNA here is from genome assembly GCF_038355195.1 of Osmerus mordax. Classification (NCBI taxonomy): domain Eukaryota; kingdom Metazoa; phylum Chordata; class Actinopteri; order Osmeriformes; family Osmeridae; genus Osmerus; species Osmerus mordax. The sequence continues at coordinate 10,377,638 of NC_090062.1, read as the reverse complement.
CAAGTTTCTCTGATCTTTACACTGTCTCCACCACACACACACATACAGGCACACCACCGCAGAGCTGCACTATAAGAACGGGCTGTGTTTCCAGTAAACCAAACCAAACTGATATGTGTTTCTGCCTCTCATCTCTGTGAAAGCGTGTTTGTGTCTTTGTGCGTCTGTGTGTGTCTCTCTGTGTGTGTGTGTGTCTGTGTGTCTCTCTGTGTGTGTCTGTGTGTGTGTGTCTCTCTCTCTGTGTGTCTCTCTCTGTGTGTCTCTGTGTGTGTGTGGGGGTTAGATGAAAAGCATGCGAAAGGAAGTTTTGAAACGTGACTCATCCAACCAAGCATCTGAGGTGTTCACTGTGATAGTCGAGGGTGTGTGTGATGTGTTCGTGTTGGTGACGTCCGTGAACTGTAGGTGGTGTGTGTGTGTGTCACCTGTGTGTGCATGCATCGTGTGGTTATGTGGGTTTAGACTGACAGAGTTTGAGACTCAAAGACTGTGGGTAAGGATGTGCATGGTGCTAAAACCACCGGGCTGTTTATCGCCCGTCTCTCCATCCCCTCTCCATCCCCTCTCCATCCCCTCTCCATCCTTTCCGGTGCGGGTGGTGTGCCTCTGCCTCGGTGCGGGTGGTGTGCCTCTGCCTCGGTGCGGGTGGTGTGCCTCTGCCTCGGTGCGGGTGGTGTGCCTCTGCCTCGGTGCGGGTGGTGTGCCTTGGCCTCGGTGCGGGTGGTGTGCCTCGGCCTCGGTGCGGGTGGTGTGCCTCTGCCTCGGTGCGGGTGGTGTGCCTCGGCCTCGGTGCGGGTGGTGTGCCTCGGTGCGGGTGGTGTGCCTCTGCCTCGGTGCATGCTTGCCTCTTAGCATTCGTCTGTTTACGCAATGTGTGTGAGGGTATCTGAACGCCCGTGTGTGTTCATGCTTTAGGAGAGAGGATGAGACACCCGGGCCCCAGGGGGGTCTACACACAGCAGCAGACGTCTCTATGTCACAGCCACAGTGTCGTCCTCGTCCTCGTCCCCTCGTCCCCCCCCCCAGTCCCAGCTGCTCAGACCCTGAGAACCGACAGACACCTGGGGTGCATTTGATTCTGGTTTAGTATCACTACCATTCTGGAGCGTCCGCTGAAGGGCAATCTTTGAGAGATATCAAAAAAACACCTCAAGTAGCCTCCAGCAACATCCAGTGACCTGCTGTGTGATCGTCTCCTAGGCAACATCATCGGGGGGGGGGGGGGGGGGATTTGTTCCTGGGCTTTAGAGAGATTAAACTGCAGAGTGACAGAAAGACGGGTTAATGGACTTACAGCGTACACAGGCACGCACGCACATTAGCGCACACTCACAAACGCGTGCACACACACACACACGTGCGCGAGATGTTCACGCGTGCACACACACACACACAGGCATACGTGCACACACGCTTCTTCCTGTGGTTTAGTATTCAAATTTCAACTGCTTACACTTTGTGCTTGTGTGTGTGTGTGGGTGGTTTGCATGTGTGTGTGTGTGTGTGAGGGTGGGTGTGTGTGTGTGTGCGTGCATGCATGCAGGCATAACATTAACTGTAGTCGAGGTCATCAAGGAAGTCCACTCTGTTAACAAAGTTATTTTAGTGTAGCCTTTCACCCCTCCCCTCTCCTCCCCACCTCTCGTCCTCCCCCTTACCCTGCCTCTCCCCCCCTCCCCCATGACACTCCCACTCTACATGTCTGCCTGCCTGTATCATAGTCTCCATGCACAGGAAACAAGCTTCTCTCTCTCCCTCCCTGTCATTCTCTCTCTACTTGCTTTCCCGCCCGCCCGCCCTTCCTCTCTGTAGCCTCCCTCCCTCTCTGTACTCTCCCTCCCTCCCTCTCCCTCTTGCCTCACTCTCTCTTTTCTCCCTTTAGTTTTCTCTCCCTCCGTCCTGTCGCTGGCTCAGTCACTCATGGACTAACATTACGGGCAGGCTAGCGGGCTGACAGAGGAGAGCAGAGAGGGGACACTGGATGGATGGATAGTTCTCTCACTCACTCAGGTTGTATTTGACTCAGAACTGCTTTAAGTTCCTCATGTTTCATGCGGTATCTAGTGATCTGAACTTGAGTTGTGTCGGATGCAGCACGGTTTCTGTAAGCGCCCTGACAGTGTGTGTACTGTGTGTGTGTTTGTGTGTCCATGTTTGAAACTGTAGACCATAGACGCTGGGTATCTAGTTACAGTCTAGTACTGAGTGACTATTAGCACGTTTGTACTGTCAGAGAGTGTGTTTGGACTAGTAGCATTGTTGATTCGATCACATGCGTGTACGCACACACACACTGTAGTCTTTCTCTGCTTGAGAGAGTCATAAAAGACATACTGTGAAATCTACACATTTTGTAATTATGAAGACAGTTGAATTTCATATTAGGGGTGAGAGAGGAACCTCGGTCTCCAGGATCTTGCCCCCGGTAAAGAACTAAATCTAGCTTTTCCACGTTGAAGGAGCAGGCGTGTTTGCCTAAGTGAGACTTATATGAGTGAATGCCTAACATTGTCTTGTTTTGGAGTGATCTGAGGCTTAATCAACACTTAATCGTCCACCCTCTGACTGTGAGCCAGATATTCAGAGGGAGGACGAGATCCGCCAGAGAGAGAGGTGCAAGGGGGGGGGGGAAGAGAGAGGGCGGGGGAGAAAGACAGAGACAATGAAAGAGAGAACGTGAGAGAGACGGAGAAAAGATAATTTTGCATCAAAGACCTGGCCATTCAAGCCGAGCAGGTCGGGAAACCGATGGAACTCACTATATTCTACAGTCCCTGTATATTTCTGAGCAGACTCTGTTGCCTCAGTATGCAGCGACCTGATTGGCCATAAACAGTGTGAAGTCAGAGGCCTCCTCCAGAATGGATGGAAGCTGAAGTCATAAATGAACACAGTAGCTCACTTGTCTGCTCGCAGTTGAGTTTGGCTCTAAACCCAGAAGTAACAGGAACGGTCATGCTGTGGTAAAACTGTGTGTGCGTGCGTGTGCATTTATGTTTATGTGTGTGTGTATATGTGTGTGTGTGTCTGTGATGTGTTAAAACAGACGGAGACAGCGGCCTTCATGCAGCCTAACCCTTGCATGCAGGATCTGACCTGGGGTCAGCTGGGCTGGACCACAGCCCAGTGAGGGCGAGTATGAGAGGTCAAACTGGCTGATCCTGAATCAGCTCCAAAGGCCATTCGGTGGGAAATAAACAACAACTGAAGTTTCCCACCATTTTCAGCCTGTCACTTTACTAGCATAACTGCTAATTAGCTTTACTATCCTAATTGCTAACTATGAGTAGCTTTACGAGCCTACTTTCTAAGATTGTTTTAGATTTACTACTGTATTTTATTTATATACAGATCAGATTCAAGACCAGACTAGACTAGACCACTCTGAATGTAACTAGACCACACCACACCTGACCACACCACACCTTACCAGACCTGACCAGACTTGACCAGACCTGACCTGACCTTACCAGACTTGACCAGACCTGACCAGACCTGACCTGACCAGACCAGACCTAACCAGACCAGAGTAGGCAGCAGTTTGTTGTTACTCTCTATGACTGCTTCTCTGTTCACATGTAAATATTTACTGAGACCGATATGAATGGTGAGATTTTCCAGTGGTGGTAGTCCGCCTCTCCTCCACACACACACACACACGCACACACACACACACACACACACACATAGGATGAACAGCAGCATAATGTCTGCTGGAAGGCATCAATGCTCGGTTCTAAAAGTCAATAATGTACTAATAACCCAGAATAAAGCTCTCTACTCTCTACAACCATATTATCCATCTCTTCTCTCTCTATTGTCACTTACTCTACTCCCTTACACTCTCTGTCCTCTCTCTTCACTCCTATATTATTCTCTCTGCTCGTTTTTTCTGTATTTTTCACTACTCTCCTCTCTTTTTGTCTGTACTTTCTATTCTCTCTTTTTCCATACTCTCTCTGGGTCTGACTCGGATTCTGTCTCTCCATTCCCTCACACCATGATTTAAGTCAACCTTTGATGTCACACCTGTTTTATGTTTTTTTGCACTGCCCTTCCCTTCCCTGCCACACACACACACACGCACGCAATGTAATATGCTTGTGCCACACCATGGTGCTGCCTGTTCTCATACCAGTAAGGTCAGAACGCGGAACAACAGCGCCATGTCCATGTAACCAGACTACTGGACTAAACCAGGCTGAACTAAACCAGGCTGAACTAAACCAGGCTGAACTAAACCGCTCTTTAAAGACTAGACCGACCGGACTACATTCAACTAAACTATCAATTCCACTCAACTAAATGGACTGAACTGGACAGGACTGTTGGTGTTGTGGTCTGGTTGTGACTGGTCTGGGACTCATGGTCTGGTTGTTCAGGAAACCACCTCCAGTGAGATGGACGCTCCCTGCCGACGGACAGTCATGATGACTCTATGGGAGTGTTTACCAGGGTGTCAATATCGATCACTGCATGATTAACACACACTCGCGCCCACACACACTCCCTCTCGGCATATTAGCCGGATGTTGGCAGGGTGACTGTGGTCCAATCAGACCTCTCTCTTTCTCTTAGTTGACCCTAAATGTTTGGTGGTAGGTCTGGAGCCTGGCACATTGGAGCAGACAATAGGATTTACAAAGAGAGAGCTATAAATAACTCGCCCCTCTCACCCCCTTACCTACTCTGCCTCACCTGACACCCACACACACATAAACACACTCATATATTCATATTGAATGCTGGCATCAGTTTTTTCTTCTGAACATGAGGAACTTTTACGTTTGTGTGTGTGTAATTGTATGCGTGTGTGTAATCCAGGAACGGTTTAAATAGCCTTATGTGTTCTCAATTTTATATTGAGATACTGTAGATAACTAATCCGAGTAGACTGATGCGATGGAAATATACTCCTCTTTATTTCCCCCTACCTTCTGTTTCAAAACAGATGAACACACAGTATTAATATAGAGACCGTATTGATATTGATAATTCTTCAAAAGTAAAGAGGGATTAGAAGACCGAAAATGTCAAGATCCCAACATCACACAACATGACTAGGACATACACACTCATTAGTGGATGTATTGTCTATGTCTCTCCATCATTGTCACTCTCCCACTCTCTCTCCCTTTCTCCTCATCCCTCCTCTCTCCCTTGTTCAGCCCTCTCTTTAGGATCAGTACTGGATGCAGATTAATACAATGCACACGACTGCTGTTACATAACTCCACTCGTCTCTCTCTTTTTCTCTCTCTCTCTTACTCTCTATGTAAGACACACACACATAAGGTATTGACAGACTGTGTGCATGTGCGTGTGTGTGCATGTTGTGTCCATGTGTGCAGTAAGTGTGTACAGTGATTGGTTGGGCACATTGACTTCCTGGAAGTTTTTTTTTCTCCGAATTTGTATCTTACTCTTGTATTTGTGTATTGCGTAGTTTGAATTTTAAATCAGTTCCCAATTAATTTTTTTAATGTTGTATTTCTTCCTATTTCTTCTATATGCCTGTTACAATTTTTCCTTGGGGATCAATTAAGTACCTACTACTACTACTACTACTACTACAATATGGACGGGTCTATGATGCCAGGCCAAAACAATGGCCTAATCATTTTCTGTTTACAGTAAAAAATGGTTGGGTTGTTGTCTACAAGATGGTGTAAAGATGCCCTTTGAAAAAATAAATTGTGATCAATTAGTGCAGCACAAGAGAACTCTCCTACACACACATACACACATGCACGGACACACACACACACACACACACACGCACACCACACAGACACACAACCACACACAAACACACCATCAGCCCGTCTTGTCTAAGTTGTTTATGCCACTTTTCTGTGCATGTATAATCCACTTAGAGAGCCTCTGCTCTCCTCCTCAATAGAATGATGATGAGATGGATCAAAGGACCAGTAGACAGGCTCGAGCATTCCATTCACATTGAAATGAAGTGGTTCCAGATATTAGTGTGTTTGTTTGTTTGTGTATGAACATGTGTGTTTTTGTGTACTTGAGTGTCTGCAGTATGTGCTCACTTATTCAATATGTTCTGTATCTTCTCTGCTAAAAGTGTGCTTTTTTCTCCAAGTGTAGGTAAGTGAGTTTGAATGAAAACCTTGGTGAGACAAAGTGAGAGACGAAATTCTCCACAAGTCTGTAGGCGTATATGTGGCACTGGTCTGTACTAGTCTGTACTGGTCTGTACTGGTCTGTCCTGGTCTGTCCTGGTCTGTCCTGGTCTGTCCTGGTCTGTCCTGGTCTGTCCTGATCTGTCCTGGTCTATGCTTGTAGGTGTACTGCTGTTGTGAGCAAAGGGACTAACTGAAGCAGACGTGAAGTCACCTGATCCTGCTGTATCATTTAGTTCTGCCTCATAGTGTACAGAATCTGATAATGTGTGTGTGTGTGTGTTTGCTTGTTTGCATGTGTGTGTGTGTGTGCGCCCTGTGTCTCTGAAGGGCTGTGTCTAAATATAGCCTCCTTCGATGTTGTAGTTTTGACGTCAACACTGCTATCATTAACCAGGTTATCTCAACCCAGCGTCACTTTCTCCAGACAGACTCCTCTCACATTACATCTGGTGGGAATCAAACCTTGACCAACCGTCTGGCAGGAAACAAGGTCATCACAATGGTCAGCATGGCTTAGTATCTGTTCTCAGAGAGACTGTTTGTTGGCTCTGTCAGACTTAGACTGAGGAAGGCCACGGAATCATCTTGTGGTCCATGGAGTCCGGCTTAGACAAAATAATTGAGGCGAATTAAAGTAATATTTCAATGGAATTGTACTTTTCTGTATATGTGGAATTTTACCTTTCTGGCAATATTCATTAGTTCACATCCTCTCTGGCAGTATTCATTAGTTCGGATCCTCTCTGGCAGTATTCATTAGTTCACATCCTCTCTGGCAATATTCATTAGTTCACATCCTCTCTGGCAGTATTCATTAGTTCGGATCCTCTCTGGTAGTATTCATTAGTTCACATCCTCTCTGGCAGTATTCATTAGTTCACATCCTCTCTGGCAGTATTCATTAGTTCACATCCTCTCTGGCAGTGTGAAGTCCACTCAGGCTAACAGATTCCGTGCTGCATCTCGACAGACAACAGTGTGTTGCCTGGTGTTGCTGACGGTCTCATGTATGTCCCCACAGCCTCAGCTCAGTGACGGGGCACAGGGGGCTCCGGCGGGCCCCTCCTCCCTCCACACAGCCCTCCTGGGCGTCATGGACACATTTTTTCGCCGCCATTTTCGACTGAAAGGGGCAGAGCGATGCCAGCACCACCGGGCGGGAGTGGCAGTGCCCAGCAGCAAGGCTCGTCGGCGCTCCAGCGTCGGCCTGCCCTCTTCTGGCCTCTTGGAGAGACGCAGGTCCAGTGTGGGACTCGCACCAAATGCTCTGCCCCAGAGAAGGACCTCCAATGTGGGCCTACCGCCCTCCAGCCTTGCCCAGAGGAGGAGGTCCAGTGTGGGCCTGCCGTCCACCGGTCATGCCCAGCGCCGCAGGTCCAGCGCCGGCCCCGCCTCCTCAGCCCAGGCCTGTCGGCGGAGGCCCAGTGTGAGGATGCAGGACAGCGGGGGGGAGGGTGTCCAGGAAGAGGGTTTTTTGCTGAAGACCAGGCACCAGGCTCGCCGGCGCTCCAGCACCACCATTTCCTGTGTCCACCCCCGCTTCTCTGTGCGGAGACGGCGGGCCGCAAGGCAGAGGACCATCGACCCCCACCTGCTAGGCCCTTCCATGCTGCTGGCCAGCCTGGTGCAGATGAGCCCCGAGGGGGAGTCGGGGGAGGAAGGGGCAGAGACCTCCTACTCTTCCTGCTCCTCTGAGTCTGAGGAGGACAGCGTTTGCGGCGGTGGGGGCGTGGCTATGGCCAGGGAGGCCGGCGGTTGTAGTGAGAAGAAAGAGCCTGAGGGCCAGGGATCTTTGTGGTTGGAGTGGGAGGAGCCTAGTGGCCTGGCAGATGTTCACATGTCGAGCATCCAGCCCCGCCCCCTGATCCGTGCCCCGCGCTGCCTGCGACGTAACTCCTCCCACCTGCTGCCGGCGGAGGCCGTGTATCGGAGCCGCGCGGCGTGCGGCGTGTATGGGCGCTACCGCAGAGCCAGCCAGGTGTACAGGCTCTCCCCCGGCCCCAAGACCGGCCCCTGGCCCAACCCTGGCCTTCAGGGCAGGAGACGGCCCTCCCTGACCTCCCCTTCCCTGTCCTCCCCCAACCTGTACCACTGCCCCCCCTGCTGGAGGGAGGCGGGACGCCGGGACTCCCTGCTGCAGGGAATCTACTATGACCCCAGGCTAGACACCTGGACCACCTTCATCTCGTATGTAGACTCTGATTGGATAGGACACTTTGCGGTGTGTGCGCGTATGTCCGTGAGTGTTTATGCGTGTCTGTATGTGTGTTGGTGGGAGCGAGCGAGAGAGCGAGTGTATTTTCTTATCCTGTTTACTTCACGAGATGAGAAAGGACTGGAAGGTGAGAGGGTAGGAGAGTGGGCGGATGTGTGTGTTACAGTGGTATGGTTTCTAGGGAGGAAGGGAGGTCTATAGTATGTGTAATGTTTCACAAAAACCTGTCAAATATTCTCCTCATTACGGCGGGGCTCTGCCAGCAGACCTCTGGATGTCTAACAGGGACCACCATGCTAGGTCACCACTGTTACACTGTTCTAGAACATGATCTGGTGAAAACACATAGGGTTTCTATGTGAAGGTATTGTAGTACTACATGTTATAGTGACAAAGTGACCTATCTAGTTGAGAAAAAGATACGGTTCTGGTCCATCATACTTTGGATGAGTTTGGGTCGAGTCATGTTGTGTCATGTACCAACACATCATAGACCCCAGACATACAGTTATGTCTGGGGTCTATGATGTGTTGGTAGCGGGTCATATCCTTGTTCCTGGTCCTGTACTCACTCTGGACCTGTGTTGGTACCAGACATGTACCCGATGCCCGGATCATTCACATCTGTGTTTCATCTGTCATTCCAGGAAGGCCATCGCCAAGTCTGGGCTGCAGCACCTGTCAGCCACGCCCAGCGCCTCCACACTGGCCCGGCTTGACCCCGACCGGGAGATCAGCAGCTGTGTGGACTGGACCGTGAGTAGAACGTATACAACCTGTCCAGCCAAGCCCAGCTTAGTCCCCTCCAGCCCTGTCTAGCCCCGTCAAATCCTGGCCCTCCTCCAAACTGTGGATTAGTCACTTCTCACTTCTTCTCTCATCCGCCCCAACCCTGCCCCCTGTCTGCATCCTCTCCTCCTCTCTTCTGCTCCCACCTCCAACCCCCCCGTCAATATGAACCCCCTTCCCCAGGAAAGTGCCCTGTATGGGGAGCACATCTGGTTTGAAACCAGCGGCTCTGGAGACTTCTGCTACGTAGGAGAACAGCACTGCGTCGCCAAAACACTGGTAAGTGTTTGCGTGTGTTTGTGTATACACGCGTGTGTGTGTGTGTTTGAGCCGTCCCTGACATTACACAGCAACAGATGCCGTCTGCATGGACCCGGGCCAGAGGGGAGGGAGAAGGGAGCGATGGAAGGGGAAGAGAGGGAGGGGGGAGGGAGGGAGGGAGGGGGGGGGGGGGGGGGAGGGAGGGAGGGAGGGAGAGAGGGGGGGGGGGAGGGAGAGAGGGAGGGAGGATTCATCAGCAGGGATGATGTGTAATCCCTGAGACAAGAGGGGAGTATTATCTCTCTATGAGCTGCAGGTGACAGCTTTCCTTAGTCCTGATCCTCTTACTGATCCAGTCCAGCTTTGTCTTCATCATCTAAAAAGTCCTGATCCTGGAATTGATCCACTACTTATACTCTAAATAGTAAATAGAGTGTATGCACTGTATGATGATATGAAGCTAAGATCAAACAGCAGCATGGATACTACCAATAGTATTGAAACCAAACCTTAAACCTCTTATCTTCTAGATCTGATAATATACACGTAAACAGCATTGTTTGAATATAATTTGAATTAATATGTACAGCCCTGGTCATTATATCAGTTTGGGGGCGGGGGGGGGGGGGGAGATATGGCTTGCTCTCTGTTTCTCTCTGTTCTTCTCTAGTTGAGTGGCCCCATGTTCCACCAAAGGCCTGCAGTCTAGCTCCATCTGCTGTCCACATGTATGCAGCACACAACTTTACAAGAAGGAATGTTGAAGTGTCTCTCTTTCTTTCTTTCTTTCTCCTTGTGTTCTTTTTCTTTCAGCAAAAGTCTGTCGCAAGGAAGAAATGTGTGGCCTGTAAGATAGTGGTGCACACCCTCTGTATCCAGCAGCTGGAGAAGGTAGGAGTTCTTTCACACACACACACACACACACACACACACACACACACACACACACACACACACACACACACACACACACACACACACACAACCCCCCCACACACACACACTCACACACACAGCCCCCCCCCCCCCCCCCCCACACACACACACCCCACACACACACGCACACACATGCACACCCATTAAATATTTCTTCAGCATAAGGACACAGTCACAACACAACGATGAAGCCCTCAGATACACCTGGATGAATTTGATGGAGACTTCACAATGTTGACATCCCATCAAAACCATCATACAGTAGTCATGCCAACCTCCCCCCTCCCCTCCAGCTGTCCAACCAGGAGACACCTAACCCCTCCCATGATGACAGCAGACCAGTTAAAGACACCGACTTTAGAGTGAGACCCTCCCCTCCCTCCCTCCCTCCCTCCCGCTCTTCATTTCTCTCTCCATTTCTGTCTCACTTCATCTCCCCTGCCCTCCCCCCTCCCCCTCTCTCAGTTTGCTCTCAAGAGCCACTTCAGCTCTTGTCCACCCATCTCCCTTTCCCTTGGGCCCCACCTTCACTGCATCCAGATTGGAATTCTCTCTTTAAATAATCAAAACGACACTCTTCACAAGACTGCTTTGATTAGCTGTCCCCCCACAGGGTTTACATTGGTTTACTGTACGTCTGGGTGGGGCTTCCTTATAGTTGCCGAGGAATGCATAAAGAAGGAAGTGTTAGGGACCCCCCACATGGCTCCCAGTGGGCATGGTTAGGAGAAGACTTTCTGCTGGGTATATGGCACTTCCTGATTTACACATACCTCTGACAACTTCCTCCTCTGGTCAACTCACATTACAGAGGATTCTGGGAAACGTTATTATCTGATTAGAATCTGCAATCGCTAATCTATCATTTTATTTTAACTGTTGACAAGATGGATGCTCTGTACCTGCTGGCTACTTAAGGATTAGTTAATAGTTTGTTAGGGGTCATGATTAGCTGTTATTTGATCAATGGTTTGTTAGTGTGGTGGAGGTTTGGTGATGGGTTGTCAGAATGCCTTCCAGAATTGACCTGGCTTCTAATGGTTACCATGGCACTTTACTGCTCTCTCCAGGTCAGTGTGCTCTCTGAGCCTGACCGCCTTACCCCTGACTCTTGGCTCGATTGGGCCAAAGGGGCCATCTCTCTCTCTCTGGGTTTGGATTGACTTTTGGGACGCAACCTAACATGACAACCAGATATGAGTGAATGAATGCACCAATGAGTAAATGACTTAATGAATGAATGATTGGAGGTGATATAATGAGTGATCAGAGGTAAGGATGCTCTCCTTTGTCCTGCAGATCAACTTCAGGTGCAAGCCCTCCTTTCGGGAGTCAGGCTCCAGGAACCTGAGGGAGGTGAGTAAGGTACTGATCTCTCTCTTCTTCTCTACCTCATCTTTTCATACTCATCCTTCTCCTTGTGTTCCTCTCTTATCTTCCGGCTCATATTGTTTCTGCGCTACAGTACCTACTTGTTCTCCTTTTTGTCCTTCTCCCCTTCCTCTTGCCCCTTCACTTTCGCCCCTCCCTCCTCCTCCTCTTTCTTTGCTTCCTCCTTCTCCTCTCCCTCCTCCTCCTCTTTCTCCTCTCCCTCCTTCTCCTCCTCCTCCTCCAAGTTCTCTTCCCTCTCATCCTCCACTCCAAACACTGGCAAGCGGGCGTCCTAGTTGATACATGTACATGTATGTTGTGGTGTGTTCTGTTGTTCAGCCCAGCATCGTGCGGCACCACTGGGTCCACCGGCGGCGTCAGGACGGCAAGTGTCGTCAGTGTGGCAAGGTGAGCCGCTGCACTGCTGTCCTACACCCAGGTCACACTCCCTCACACGCCTCTCATACGTGTGTGTGTGTGTGTGTGTCTGCTCTCAGGGCTTCCAGCAGAAGTTTGCCTTTCACAGTAAAGAGATTGTGGCCATCAGCTGTTCCTGGTGCAAACAGGCAGTAAGTGTTCCGACTGTCTCGGTACATTATGTGTAACTGTGAGCAGGCGATAAGTGCTTGTGAAATGGTGACTCAGTAGTTCCTTGTGAATAATGGATGTTAGTGGTTTGTTTGGTGTTTTGTGTGTGTGTGTGTGTATGTATGTGTGTGCGTGTGTGTGTGTGTGTGTATGTATGTGTGTGCGTGTGTGTGTGTGTGTGTATGTATGTGTGTGGTGAGAGGGGTTTAAAGATAAATGCATTACAAGCCATGAAGCTGTCAGAACTGTGAACATCTCTTTCCTCCCCGTGTGTGTGTTTGTGTGTGTGTCCAGTATCACAACAAGGTGTCATGCTTCATGCTGCAACAGATTGAGGAGGCATGTTCTCTGGGCGCCCATGCTGCCGTCATAGTCCCGCCCACCTGGATCATCCACGTTCGCAGGCCACAGGTAGGCTGTCACACTTGTCAATAAACCTTATGTACTATTGGATTGGACCCATGTCTTCAGTCCCCACTGCAGCCCTGCTCCAGCAGCAGTCTGACCAGCAGAGGGCAGCGTACCTCCACACAATAAGTGCTGTCACTGACCAGAGCGCCGCTAACGCTGCTGTCACCTATGTATCCATCTCTCGTGTTGCATAAAAACATGTGTATATATACAGATATGTTGATCTGTGGTTGAGAGGAAGATTTCTCCTCGTTAATGTTTACCCCACCCTCTCTCTCTCTGTCTCTCTCTCTCTCTCTCTCTCTCTCTCTCTCTCTCTCTCTCTCTCTCTCAGACATCCCTGAAGTCCAGTAAAAAGAAAAAACGAACGTCGTTCAAGCGCAAGTCTAGCAAGAAGGGTGCAGAGGTACGGCCGTTCACCATACATGTGTGGGCCTGGTCGGTCGGCCTGGTCGTTCGGCCTGGTCGTTCGGCCTGGTCGGTCGGCCTGGTCAGTCGGTCGGCTGGTCGGTCGGCCTGGTCAGTCGGTCGGCTGGTCGGTCGGCCTGGTCGGTCGGTCGGCTGGTCGGTCGGTCGGCCTGGTCGGTCGGTCGGCCTGGTCGGTCGGTCGGCCTGGTCGGTCGGTCGGCTGGTCGGTCGGCTGGTCGGTCGGCCTGGTCGGTCGGCCTGGTCGGCTTCCATCAGAGATGAAGGCCGACCAGGCCGAACGTTAGCATGCTTTGTTTGATGACCAAAAGTAAGGGACTGCCCCCTGTTCTTTTTCTGAACGTAGGTGAGTGCTGCCATACTTATTTGGATGTTGTGTTTTGAAGTTTACTTATTGTGGGTTTAGAACCACAGTAAGAGCTTCATTCTGGGACACAGCGTCCAACTCCTCCACTGTGACCATATATGGGGTTTCCTGTTAGTGAAAGCCATACATGGAATCCTGCTGGTGCATGTGTGTTCTAGACTCAAACATGTGACCGTCACGCTGTCGTCCCCGTTATTGATTTATTGATTGATTAGGGGGTCAGAGACGTACTGGACCTGAGTGTCTACTGGGTTCAGACTTGGGGGCGGAAACTCAATCACATCAGTAGACACTATAGGCTGATTGATGAGGACATTCTTCCTGCTCTTGGCCAATCAGAGGTTGGCCAGGCCAGACTGCGGGATAGAGCAATTGGTTCATAATGGTTCTACGGGAGACATAGTGGAGCCTGCTTCTACCCTTACTGGGTTAGCCTGACGTCCGGATCCTGTACAAGTAGATACTGTAACTATACACAGGAGAGATCCCAGAGATATCTGTCCTCATGACTGCTGTCGTCCTCAACCTAAAACTCTCCCCTCCCCTCGCCTCCCCTCCCCTCGCCTCTCCTCCCCTCGCCTCTCCTCCCTTCCCCTCCCCTCGCCTCGCCTCCCCTCCCCTCCACTCCCCTCGCCTCTCCACCCTTCCCCTCCCCTCTCCTCCACTCCACTCCCCTCGCCTCCACTCCCCTCGCCTCTCCACCCTTCTCCTCCACTCCCCTCGCCTCCCCTCCCCTCGCCTCCCCTCGCCTCCCCTCCTCTCCTCTCCAGGAGGCTAGATGGAAGCCATTCATTGTCAGGCCCATTCCCTCCCAGCTCATGAAGCCTCTGCTGGTGTTTGTCAACCCCAAGAGTGGAGGGAATCAGGTGAGACACACACACACACACACACACACACACTGCTGTTTTGTCTATGTCAGTGCAGACCTAGTCAGGCAAGTCCAACATCCTGACTGTTCTTTTTCTGATTGGTTGGGTAGAGGTCTCCTGGGAGACACAACATCCACCCTCCCCTCCCCAACACCTCATCCCATAATACCCCTTCTCCGCCAACAAATCACCCCCCCCCCCCCCCCCACACACACACACACACAGATCATTCATGCAAGCGTGATAGCCATTAGCCAATTTTCTGTCACATTCAGTCACACGTTAATTATTTTCAACAGCCTGTGTTTGCCTTCTCTCCGTCTCCTTCCACTCATCCTCTTCCTCTTCTCACGCTCTCTTTCTCTCGGTCTCTCTCTCTCATCCTCTCTCTGCTCCTCTTCTCTCCTCTCCTACTCTTGTCTCTCCTCTTCCAGGGTGCTAAGATTATCCAGTCCTTCATGTGGTACTTGAATCCTCGTCAGGTGTTTGATCTCAGCCAGGGCGGACCTAAGGATGGGTACGTCTGCTGTCTGTGTGTTTGTGTGTGTGTATATTTGTGCTGTGTGTATGGCATGTGTGCAGGGGGTTATGTGTGTGTGTCTTGTGTGTAGAGGATAAAGCATTTATATTGTGGTTTTGGTGACACCCTTTGTAGGATGCACTTCATCATTCAGCCCAAACACAATTTACAAAGATAAAACAGGTTTTTTTCGCAGCCACCTAAATTTGCACTTTCTGTTTTCGGAGAAAGAACAACTTTTCAAAGACTTCAGCTGTGTTTTTAATTTCACTTCAGTATGCAGCTTCCTCCTGAAAACACCAGGTGCAAACTTTTCCTCCATCACACATGGTCTGGCAATACACACACACACGCGCGCACACACACACACTCTCACACACACATACTCTCACACACACACTCAGACACACTGCTCCTTCAGTGTGTCAGCCTAATGAGGCTGGTCTGGTCTGGTCTGAGAAGAGATAACTTTCTCTGTTCTACCTCTGTGTGTCCTGGCAGACAGTAGCAGTGTGCAGCTAAACAAATACACACACACACACAAATACACGCACACATACACTGTTGATGAGCTGGATTGGAGCTGTTCGTGTAGAGAACCTTATTATTACCAGAGACTGTGGATCTGCAGTCTGAATGATATTAGCTGTAATTGATGTTGGTGTGTGTGTATACAGTGATCATACTGTGGGTGTGTGTCAGTAGTTACAGTAATAATGTACAGTATACGATAACAATCGTATGTGTCTCTAGGTTAGAGCTGTACCGCAAGGTCCACAACCTGAGGATCCTGGCGTGTGGAGGAGATGGCACAGTAAGCACACACGCGCGCACACACACACACACACACACACACATACACATGCTCACAAATACAAAGTCACTTCCTTAATAAAGGATGTATATCTGTGTGTGTGTGTTTAGGTGGGCTGGATCCTGTCTACTCTGGACCAGCTGCAGCTGAACCCCCAGCCTGCTGTAGCAGTGCTGCCTCTGGGCACTGGGAATGACCTGGCCCGGACCCTCAACTGGGGAGGGGTGAGTACACACACACGGTGCACAGCGTGCGTGTGTACTGCAGACACACAACCCTTCAAAACACACCCACACGCACGCCCTGACGTCCCATGTCCCTGCAGGGCTACACAGACGAGCCTGTGTCGAAGATCTTGTCCCACGTGGAGGACGGGAACATGGTGCAGCTGGACCGCTGGAACCTGCAGGTCCAGCCCAACCTGGAGGCTGCTGCTGAGGAGAGGGATGAGCAGCAGGCAGACAAGGTAGCACTGCTCCCCTCCTCCATCATCTCCTCCTCCTCCATCATCTCCTCCTCCTCCATCATCACCTCCTCCATCATCTCCTCCTCCTCCATGATCTCCTCCTCCATCATCTCCTCCTCCATCGTCTCCTCTCCTCCTCCATCATCTCCTCCTCCATCATCTCCTCCTCCATCATCTCCTCCTCCATCGTCTCCTCTCCTCCTCCATCATCTCCTCCTCCTCCATCATCTCCTCCTCCATCATCTCCTCCTCCATCATCTCCTCTCCTCCTCCATCATCTCCTCCTCCATCATCTCCTACTCCATCATCTCCTCCTCCATCATCTCCTCCTCCATCATCTCCTCCTCTCCTCCTTCATCGTCTCCTCTCCTCCTCCATCATCTCCTACTCCATCATCTCCTCCTCCATCATCTCCTCTCCTCCTCCATCATCTTCTCCTCCTCCATCATCTTCTCCTCCTCAATCATCTCCTCCTCCATCGTCTCCTCTCCTCCTCCATCATCTCCTCTCCTCCTCCATCATCTCCTCCTTTATCCTTTCCTGTCCTCCTCTTTAATCTCCTCCATCCTCTCTCCCTTCCTTCTTTTCACTAAAACAGAATGCCCTGAAATATTTTATGATTTTCTGTTTGTGCCCTTGGCGTGTATTTGGACCCTTGTGTGTGTGTGTGTGTGTGTGTGTGTGAGGACATGCCAGTATTTCTAATGATAGTATAAATCAGCAGAGCTGTAATGAAGTTTTCAGGGAGCTGCACAGTATTATCTCCCCTCCAGTGTCACTAGTTGGTAAACAAGTTCACACCAAACATCCGCCTGACTTCTAAACTGTTCCTGAAGGTTTTCTGAAGGAGCCTCACTCGGGACATCAAAGTTTAGACCAGAGATCTGTTCTGGTTTAGAGATACAAAATGTGTGGACAGAGGGATTGCCAGAGAGGGGAACAGAGAGGGAGAGAGGGGAAAAGACAGAGGGACGTTGGTGTCAAGAAAGATCCGACCACGGTCAGAAACAGAGAGATAGAGAGATAGAGAGAAAGAGAGAAAGAGAAAGAGAGAGAGAGAGAGAGAGAGAGAGAGAGAGAGAGAGAGAGAGAGAGAGAGAGATGTGGAGCATATAAAGCAGTCGTGACAGGCCCAGACACATACCTGACTTCCTGTCTGGCTTCCTGTCTGACCCCTCCTAACAAGCTGACATCTTTGATTAGCCAGGGAAACAGAGAAGGAAACAGAGAGAGAGAGAGGGAGGAGATGTAATGACAGAGAGAGGAAAGGAAACAGAGAGGGAGAGAGAGAGAGGGAGAGGAGATGGAATGAGAGAGAGGAAAGGAATGAGAGAGACTGTGCTAGGACCCAGGGGAGCAAAGCCAGTCATGCTAAGGCTGGTCAGCATGGCTGGTCCGGATAAGAAGGTGATAGGAGCTGGCATCCATGCTCAGCCCTTACTTTAAACTGTATGTGTGTGTGTGTGTGTGTTTGGTTTCTCCCTTCTCTAGCTTCCTCTGGACGTCTTCAACAACTACTTCAGTCTAGGCTTCGATGCCCACGTCACCCTAGAGTTCCATGAGTCCAGAGGTTAGTCTGTTGACATCTTCAGACCCTCACTGCTGTCCCCTCAACAATGCAGAGATGAATGCTCATATACATTTGAATCCATAACAGAGCAGGGCCATAGAGATATGTGCTGCACATCATGTCCTGTAGGCATATCTGAAGCCCTCTTTTTGGGTTTCGCTTTCTTTTTCTTCTTCGCTCTCTCTCTCTCTCTTTCTCTCTCTCTCTTTCTCTCTCTCTCTTTCTCTCTCAGAGGCCAACCCTGAGAAGTTCAATAGTCGATTTCGAAACAAGATGTTCTATGCTGGAGTGAGTACAGTCTTTTTCACCACTGTGAGTTACTGCCAAAATCAACAGCCTTATTTGTTTAATGATCATTTTTAATTCTGTGTGTGTGTTCTTCTCCCAGACCGCCTTTTCAGACTTCCTCATGGGAAGCTCCAAAGACCTAGCCAAACACATCAAGGTGGTGGTGAGTTTGTGTCCAAACACCAACACCTCTACACACTTGAGTACGACTGAACACATACCAGAACAGAGTCAGTCCACAACAATGATACTAATCCATCTCGCCTCCTCTTCCCCTCCTCTCCTCTCCCTCCACAGTGTGATGGTACAGACCTCACATCCAAGGTCCAGGAGTTAAAGCTGCAGTGTCTGGTTTTCCTCAACATCCCCAGGTAAATGGACACACACACACACTGACAAACAAACACACACACACGCTGACACACACACACACACTCTCACAGAAAGTATGTCCTATGTGTGTGTGGTAGGTACTGTGCAGGCACCATGCCCTGGGGAAACCCCAGTGATCACCACGACTTTGAACCCCAGCGTCACGATGACGGCTGCATCGAGGTCATCGGATTCACCATGACCTCTCTGGTAAGAACTGACCAATGGGTGTGTGCTTTTCCATGCACGTGTTTGTGTATGATCCCAACCAAACTCTCTACCTTCTCCTCCACCACCCCACCTCCTCTCTCCCCAGGCGACCCTCCAGGTCGGGGGTCATGGGGAGAGGTTGAACCAGTGCCGGGAGGTGACCCTGACCACCTACAAGCCCATTCCCATGCAGGTGGACGGGGAGCCCTGTAAGCTGGCGCCCTCCGTCATCCACATCAACCTGAGGAACCAGGCCAACATGCTGCAGAAGAGCAAGAGGAGGACCTCCATCCCCCTGCTCAATGAGTCAGTACACACACACACATCCAAACACACACATGCTCACACACATCCAAACACACACTCACCCACACATCAGCAAAAAGACTCATGCATGTACACACACGCACATCCTTGAAATTGTAAACTATCTGTAAGGTGCTTGTCCTTTCTGCTCCAGAAATCCATACCTGGAGATGGAGAATTTGATAACCAGCATGGCTCAGTCCATTAGTTCATAATGAGCAAAATGATGTATTTGAGTGCTGTGCTACAGTCAAGCTCATTTCATCCTTGGTTGGTTCTGTTGCTATGCTGTCTGGAGGCTATGGTACACACTGTATAGATCTTTTAATAAGCTACTGTTAAATGTGTAATCATTTTTATAATCTATACTTGTATGAAATTACATTGATCTTGATTGCAATTAAAAGGCAGGAGCAGAGGTGAGGAGAGCAGATGTGGGGATGGGGGGGGAGAAGAGTCGAGGACAAGAGAGGAAGCAATAAAGGAGGAGAGGGGAGGAAGAGAGGAGAGGAGAAGAGAAGAGAGGAGAAGAGAGGAGAAGAGAGGTGAAGAGATGACAGGGGAGAGGAGTGGGGAGGAGAGTGGCAGCACTACTGTAGACCATCTTGACTCCTCGTCCCCCCTCCTCTCTCTCCGTCTGACAGGCTGTCACCAGACAGCTGCTGTACCTGTGGGTAATCTCTGTCGGTCAGCCTCCTCCGCTGTCCGCCTCAGACTGCTAACATATCAGTACAATAACACCCAGCCTTCTGGCACACAGCTAGTCTGGAGAACACAGCCTGCTGGCACACAGCTAGTCTGGAGAACACAGCCTGCTGGCACACAGCTAGTCTGGAGAACACAGCCTGCTGGCACACAGCTAGTCTGGAGAACACAGCCTGCTGGCACACAGCTAGTCTGGAGAACACAGCCTGCTGGCACACAGCTAGTCTGGAGAACACAGCCTGCTGCACACAGCTAGTCTGGAGAACACAGCCTGCTGGCACACAGCTAGTCTGGAGAACACAGCCTGCTGCACACAGCTAGTCTGGAGAACACAGCCTGCTGGCACACAGCTAGTCTGGAGAACACAGCCTGCTGCACACAGCTAGTCTGGAGAACACAGCCTGCTGCACACAGCTAGTCTGGAGAACACAGCCTGCTGGCACACAGCTAGTCTGGAGAACACAGCCTGCTGCACACAGCTAGTCTGGAGAACACAGCCTGCTGGCACACAGCTAGTCTGGAGAACACAGCCTGCTGCACACAGCTAGTCTGGAGAACACAGCCTGCTGCACACAGCTAGTCTGGAGAACACAGCCTGCTGCACACAGCTAGTCTGGAGAACACAGCCTGCTGGCACACAGCTAGTCTGGAGAACACAGCCTGCTGCACACAGCTAGTCTGGAGAACACAGCCTGCTGCACACAGCTAGTCTGGAGAACACAGCCTTCTGGCACACAGCTAGTCTGGAGAACACAGCCTGCTGGCACACAGCTAGTCTGGAGAACACAGCCTGCTGCACACAGCTAGTCTGGAGAACACAGCCTGCTGGCACACAGCTAGTCTGGAGAACACAGCCTACTGCACACAGCTAGTCTGGAGAACACAGCCTGCTGGCACACATCTAGTCTGGAGAACACAGCCTGCTGGCACACAGCTAGTCTGGAGAACACAGCCTGCTGCACACAGCTAGTCTGGAGAACACAGCCTGCTGCACACAGCTAGTCTGGAGAACACAGCCTGCTGCACACAGCTAGTCTGGAGAACACAGCCTGCTGCACACAGCTAGTCTGGAGAACACAGCCTGCTGGCACACAGCTAGTCTGGAGAACACAGCCTGCTGCACACAGCTAGTCTGGAGAACACAGCCTGCTGCACACAGCTAGTCTGGAGAACACAGCCTGCTGGCACACAGCTAGTCTGGAGAACACAGCCTGCTGCACACAGCTAGTCTGGAGAACACAGCCTGCTGCACACAGCTAGTCTGGAGAACACAGCCTGCTGCACACAGCTAGTCTGGAGAACACAGCCTGGGACTTGTTTGGAGTTAAATGTTGGTCTAAGAGCCCCATGTGCTAAGGAGAGGTTGACATTTATTTCTGAACAGTGTCACCCTACTGTGACACACCAAGCCTGCAAACGGACATATAATGGTGTATGATGCTACGCTGGTACTTTGAATGACCAAACAATCTCATTTCATTCAGTAGAACGACACAGATCTAGTTTCAAAACTATCCAAATTGTCCTACCGTAAGCCTTTTAATAAGACTGTGTCACTTGACTGACATAATGTCCTGTCCTCTGCCCCTTCTCTTCCTGTGCTTTGCCCCTCCCCTTCCTGCCTCCAGCCAGCAGCCAATCCCTGAGAGGTTGAGAATCCGTGTGAACAGGATCAGCATGCACAACTATGAAGCTCTGAACTACGACAAGGAGAAGCTCCGACAAGCCTGTGAGTTCCCAAGAGTGTGCGTGTGTGTGTGTGCTTGTGGGTGTGTGTGTGTGTGTGTGCTGTAGCCAGTTTAAAATTCTGACATGGTATCTCTATGTCCACATAAGCAGACCCTTCCTCTCTGTCAGAGTCAGTCTGCTGTCAGTATAGACACATCCATCTTTACCAAACCAATATGTGTTCCTGTGTGAATGCAGCTATGTGTCCCCCAGTGTTTTTGTGTGTTTGTGTGTGTGCTTTTGTGTGTGCATGTGTGTTTGCAGATGCAGCCATCAGTCACCTCAGGCTAATTACAGCAGGCAGAGGAAGTCCAGTCTGATTAATACGCTGTTACCCACTGAGACAAACTCTCTCTCTCTCTCTGTTTGTCTCTCTCTCTCACTATTTCTCACTCTCTCCTTGATACCTCTCACTATTTCTCAGTATATTTTTCTGTATCCTTCTCTCTTTCTCTCCCTCTCTCTTTCTCATCTTTCATTAAGATCAGGGTTTGGAGGGAAGAGAAGGGGGATGGAGGGGAAGGAGAGACTATGACATTGGGGAAGGATGGGGTGAAGAAGGGGCAGGGGGAGGCAGGGGGAGGCAGGGGGAGGAAGGGGGAAGACTCAGGCTCCAGAATTTGGTCCCTCATTCTATGAATCCATTAAGCTGTTCTTATACAGTGTGTGTGTGTGTGTGTGTGTGTGTGTGTGTGTGTGTGTACAGTATAAGACAGGAACCTCCCTCTGGGAACCAAGCCTCAATAAGCATCAGAGAGAAGCTAGCGGCTAGCTCATTAACGGCTAGCTAGGGCCTGGTTCTACTGATGCACAGCCAACATAGCTACCCAGACAGCCTTGAACTCCCACAGACACATACACGCACACACTCACACACATACACTCACACACTCACACAGTAATAAACATCACCTGCCCCAGACTGGTATTTCTCCTCTATTCCTCCCCTCTTTTTCCCACACACCAACTTTTTAACTACTTTTTCTCAACTTTTATCTCCTCCTCTGGCTCTGCCTCCTTTGTTTGCTTCTTCTCATCTCCTCCTTTTCCTCTTCATCCTCCACCTCCTTATCTTCATCCTCCACCACCTCCTCCACCACCTCCTCCACCTCCTCCTCCACCTCCTCCTCTTCATCCTCCACCTCCTCCACCTCCTCCTGTTCATCCTCCTCCTCTTCATCCTCCACCTCCTCCTGTTCATCCTCCTCCTCCACCTCCTCCTCCACCTCCTCCTCTTCATCCTCCACCTCCTCCACCTCCTCCTCCACCTCCTCCTCTTCATCCTCCACCTCCTCCACCTCCTCCTCCACCTCCTCCTCCACATCCTCCTCTTCATCCTCCACCTCTTCCTCTTCATCCTCCACCTCCTCCTCCACCTCCTCCGTCTCTCCTTCCTCCTACTCATATTTTCCATTGAACAACTTCAGACAGACAGCATGTTGACTACTTGTTTCTCTCTCTACACAGACACATGCATGCACCCACACACACACCAACAAACAAACACAGGAGTCTGTTTGTACAGCGTGTTCTAGTCTTTGTTGTCTCCGTGTCTGGTGGAGAGCGTGGGGGCCTGGGGGCAACTGGGGCAGGGAGGGAGGCCGGGCGCTGCAGCGTGTTTGGACTGACCCTCTGAAGTCCATTCCCATTGAAGTCTGTCTGGTTCGAGAGTTTCGGCCAGTTCAGACGTTTTTTTGTGACGTGATGATCCTGCTGAAAGCCAACTCAGAGAGTGTGTCTCTGTGGCTGCGCTGGTGCTGGTCCTCTGGGCCTGGTCCATTCTGACGACAGACTCAGCCAGACAAGCCTGCGGCTATTAGTTCCAACTCTCTAAGACATGTTAGTCAGACAGTCAGCGAGAGTGTTTTCTCTTTTCTGCCGCTCTAACGAGGAGATGGGACCGGGTGGTCATGGCCTGTTACACAAACCCAGATCTCTACAGAACACTCATGCTGGGCTGTAATTGGTGCAAGTTGAGGAAGTAGTTTGTGACATGGAGTCATGGTGGTCTGTCAGAGTTGTCTTCACCACTGGGGGGCAGAGTGTGTATGTAAATGATGTGGTGTGGAGAAGAATGGACATTTAGAGGATGATGATGATGATGATGATGATGATGATGATGATGATGATGATGATGATGATGATGATGATGATGGCGGTGGAATCTGTGCCAGACGGTTGTGTGTAAGTGTTTGTGTGTGAGGGTATGTGTGATTGTGTATGTGTGTGTATGTTTGTGTGTGTGTGTGTGTGTGTGTGTGTGTGTGTGTGTGAGGGTGTGTGTGTGTGCGTGTGTGAGAGTACCTGTCAGTCTCAAAAGCAGGTCTTGTGTTGTGTACTCTCAGGTTGAGGTACAAACAGCTGCTGTCACTCTTTTCCTTTCCCTCTCTCTCCCTCTTTCTCTCTCTCTCCCTCTCTCTCCCTCTTTCTCTCTCTCTCTCTCTCTCTCTCTCTCTCTCTCTCTCTCTCTCTCTCTCTCTCTCTCTCTCTCTCTCTCTCTCCCTCTCTCTCCCTCTTTCTCTCTCTCGTTCTCCCTGTTTCTTCCCCCTCTCTCTCTGATCCATGAGAACAGCAGCAGAGTAGGGCAGATAGCAGGCAGCTCGTTGTCTCACTCGTCTGACACTTTTAAAGAGCTTACTGACAACTCCGCTGTGACAGGAACAACAGAGACATGGGGAGGAGGGGGAGGGCGGAGAGAGAGAGAAGCCAAAAAGAGAGAAGGAGAAAGAGATGGAAGAGGAAAGCAAAAAAGAGAAAGAATTGGGATGAGGCGAGGGAGGAAGAGAAAAAGAGGGATGAGGGTGAGGGAGGGAGGGAGAAAGAGAGAAAAGGAGGAGAGAAAACAGAATTGAATATGAAAAACTGTTCCAAGGTTGCTAGGCAACAGCAGATTCCTCCATGAACAAATCTGCCCGCCTTTCTCTCTCTCACTTCATGTTATTTTTCTCTATCTCTCTCTATCTATCTCTCTCTTTTACAGTAAACAATCTTTTACCCTGAACTGAGATAAGCTTGTATAGGACCCTGTGACCCAGTAACTCTCCTCCTGTCCCTCCTCCCCTCCAAATCTCTCCTCTCCCCTCTCCGGGCGACAAACAGGAGCTGTAGCATTATATTGTTGTTGTTTTATTATAATATGTTGTTGTTTGCTCCTCAGCCATCCCTCTGGGTCTGATCGTGGTTCCTGGAGACAGTGACCTGGAGACCTGCCGTGCCCACATCGAGAGACTGCAGGAGGTAAAGAGGGAGCAACAGGAGAGAGAGGAGGAGGAGGAGGAGGAGAGAGGTGAAGTAGAGCAGCGAGAGGAGAGGGAGGAGGAGAGGAGAGGGGAGAGGTGAGGAGAGAGGGAAAGGTAAGGGAGGAGAGAGCGCAAGGAAGTAGGATGGACGGAGAAGGAGGAGAAGGGAGGAGGGGAGGAGAAGAAAGGGAGAGAGAGGAGGAGAGAAAGGTTAGCTGGAGAGAGTTTTACGTGAAGGTCGACAGTCACAGGCAGTTGCCATGGGTTTTAGACCTTGAAGGTGTGTGAGCGTGTGGATGTATGTGTGTGTTCTCTGGGTTGATGGTGTCTCTGGCATTCCTCATCCTCTTCCTCAGGACTTCATCACCTTCCAGCCGTCCTTCAAGCGGCTGGTCTTGCAGGTCTGTAGAACTGGCTTTGGACCTCCATGTCTGTAGAACCAGTTCTTGTATCAAGTAGCATGGCAAGGCTTGGCACAGGGGGAACAAGTCTGAGAACTACAGCTCCCTTCGTCAACACGGCCGCTCCCTTAGACAATACCACTCACTTAGAAACTACCCTGCCCTTTCATTTCACATTCGCGTACACAACCACTCCATTCAAAATCATCACCAACATGTCATCATTGAGATCATTAGGAAACCATTAAACGGTTTATAATGCTTGCATGAGGGCTAATGTGTTTGATGAGCTGCTATTGTCTAAGAGTTGTTAGGAGTCATTCCTACAGTCGACACAGGAAGCAGGGAGGCTGCTGATTGATGTGTCCTTAGCGATACTAATGCACTTCCTGTCCAATCACAAAGTAAAAACAGCCGATGACAGCTGTGGGTTTTTTCAGCAGAAAGAGACAGGCGCCCGTCTGAGACACATACACACACACCCACACACACACACACACACACACATTAGATATGACATAACTTAGCCTGCTGCCTTGATAAAGGGATGTGCTGAATAATAGATGCTAGATCCAGGGGAGTGTCTACCCCAGACCAGTCACGCACTACCAGCCCTTGGGAGGGGGGGGTGTCAGGTGGTCCTCTGTGCCCCCCGTACCATCTCCCCCCTTGGACATGTTTTCTCCTTGTTCCCCTTGAAGCATGGTGCACACGCGTCCTAGTGTTGTAATGCCTGTGTGTGTGACAGAATGTCTTGAAGTACTTGATTGTCCTTCACCAGTTAGCTGTTGTCGTTGTTGATACCGTTGTGTGTGTGTGTGTGTGTGTCTGCATGAGTGGAGCTCCCTGGTCTGATCCAGGCCTCTCGCCACTGCTGTTTTTGCGTATGTGTAGGCGTGTGTTCTCTAATCGTGACCTGGGGGTGGGAACACGTGTGTGTGTGTGTGTCTTGTCTGAGGTTGTGTTGAGAGATCAGCTCTACCTTCAGCTGTGTTCTTGCCTCATGGCCAAGTATGAGTGTGTTCTCGCCAACGCACAAGACACACACACACACACACACAAACACACACAAACTAAAAGTTTGAATTAGTCATTATTGCTTTTTCCTGGGAACACTTCTAAAATATTTGCATTCACAGTGAAGTCAGTAGCAGGATTGGGTCAGCATTTCTAAGGATTTTGAGTTTCTAAGCTCTGCAGATGCTGCATAGTTGTAAGATTCCTTCATGTGTCAGACTAGCTCTTTATTTGTTAAAACTGGGTCTAGGTTGGGTTTGTTTGGGGCTGGTCTTTGTGTCTTCTGCTCACTCTTCAAACACCTGCTCCAAAGACAAGGTGGAGAGTATGGTAGAAAGGGAGCAAGGTAAAGGGGGTAGAGGGAGGGAGGGAGGGAGGGAGGGAGGGAGGGAGGGAGGGAGGGAGGGAGGGAGGGAGGGAGGGAGGGAGGGAGGGAGGGAGGGAGGGAGGGAGGGAGGGAGGGAGGGAGGGAGGGAGGGAGGGGAGACGGGAGGGAGGGAGATAAATCAGGGGGAGGGAAGGAGCGGGGACCAACACACACATACCTCTACCTCACTCTGTGCCTCAAAGAACACAACTCATTTGTTTTTTTCTCCCCCCCTTTCTCTGCCTCCCTCTCTCTCCCCCTCTCTCAGGAGGAAGATGGAGCCAAGCCCAAGACTCTCTCCTCTCAGAAGCTCTCGCCCAAGTGGTGTTTCCTGGACTGTGAGTAGACCACACTCTAGGCCTCCTCCTCTCCTCTCGTCCTCTCTCCTCTCCTCTTGTCCTCTCCTCTCGTCCTCTCTCCTCTCCTCTTGTCCTCTCCTCTCGTCCTCTCTCCTCTTCTCTCCTCTCTTTCCCTCTGTTCTCCTCTCCTCTGCTGTAGTTCAAGGGGTTAAGGTGGAGCCAGAGTGAGAGTAGAGACCTTGTAAGGGATCAGATCCACGATCAGCAGGATCAGTTTGTATGAGAGGCTTTAGCCTATCCGCCCTCAGTTAAAGATGTGTGTGCTTCAGAGCTGCACACGCCAGGATCACCAGGCTAAGCCCACAGGATTCTCAGCTCCTTCTCTCAGGGTTGTTTGAACAAACAAACTGTGTTGTGGAGAGGCAGGGGTTAGGGGATAGGGGGTAGGAGACAGGGGATAGGGGGTAGGAGACAGGGGATAGGGGGTAGGAGACAGGGGATAGGGGGTAGGAGACAGGGGATGGGGGTAGGAGACAGGGGATGGGGGTAGGAGACAGGGGGTAGGGGATAGGGGGTAGGAGACAGGGGGTAGGGGATAGGGGGTAGGAGACAGGGGGTAGGGGGTAGGAGACAGGGGGTAGGGGATAGGGGGTAGGAGACAGGGGGTAGGGGATAGGGGGCAAGAGAAAGGGCATGTTGTCTTGGGTATAAGGGATTGTGTAGAATAAATTGTGAAAGGGGAAAAGTGGGAGAGAGCTTTGCATGTAAAAAAGAACCTTCTACGTGTTTCTGGGGTTGTCAGTGTAATTAGAGTAGAACAGAGATAAAAACTTCATGTTTAACCCCTATAGAAACATGCTTCTAGATGACTGGAGACATTTCTGCTACTTCACTATCAATCCATTTACAACATAAACTACCCTCTCTGTATATCTCTTTCTCTGTCTCCTTACCCCATCTCTCCCTCACTCTGTCTCTATCTCTCTCTCTCTCTTTCTCGGCCTCCTCTCTCCTTCCTGCTCTGTCCCTTATTAGCTCCAGAACAAGTAGCCTCCAGCTGAGTGTTTGAGTGATGGCTTCATTAATGTGACTGTGGGTCTGTTCTGTTTTATCTCTGCCTTGATGCATAAGATCACACTGAGCTACATCGTATCTAATATACCAGCTATACACACTGGCTGGCTGGCTGATTCATCGAAAGAAGTTCAAACCTGAAAATCTATTTAAAATTAATCAATTGGACATCAAATTGAATCCTGTGTACTGTGTATATCCTGTGAGCTGTGTATTCTGTTGCATAGAGCTGTCCTTTGATGGATACACACACAGAGCACACACACTTGGTCTCACATCTCGACAAGGGAGCAGGGCTGAACAGGCTCTGTTAGATTACCCTTTTAGAATGTAAGACTATTTCCTTTCTGTGGATGCATTATCAAATGAATGTTTTCTGAGAACATTTGGTTTTAATGAGTATGCTGATATGATGTGGTGACTAGCTCCGTGTCCTGAGACCACAGCCCCGCTCCGCTCCTCTTCTTCACTTTATACTTTTCACTTTTTTCTTCCCCTCTCTTTTCTCGTCTCCTCTCTCCTCTCCTCTCCTCTCCTCCACTCCCTCCATCCATACCCCAAGTCACTGGGCCAATTATGCCCCCTTAACGGTACTAGTTCTAGTTATTATGCTGGCCCCCTATCTCTGTGTTTAACTCTGTGTGACAGCAACATGGACTGCTGCTTGGGCATGGTCTATAATCAGGTCACTGCTCTGATGGGGCCTGCACAGTCTTAACAACTTTCTGGCCTCATTAGAACACTGTGTGTGTGTGTGTGTGTGTGCTTTCATGCTTTGAAGGGTTTGGCCATGTAACATACTGTACCGGATCTGACACATTGCCGTATGTGTGAGGTATAACCATGTCTAACTTCCTGTCTCACTTCCTGTCCACTCTCCAGCCACCACTGCAGACCGCTTCTACAGGATAGACCGGGCTCAGGTCAGTGCAGTAGAATACACAGGAAACCACAGGAAAGTCCACAAGACATCCACATGTTCACCAATGTATTTCAAATATATGGGGAATGTCCTCCTTACTAAAGGTGTGTGTGTTTATGTGTGGTTGCGTGTCTATGTGTGCACGCATCTGTGTGTGTGTATGTGTGTGCACGCATCTGTGTGTGTGTGTGTGTGCATACGTGTGCATGCGTGCGTGCTTGTGTGTTAATGCACGTGTGTGCATGTATGTGTGCATGTGTGTCCACTATCAGGAGCACCTCAACTACGTGACAGAGATCTCCCAGGACGAGCTGTTTATCCTGGACCCTGAGCTGGTTGTCACGGAGACAGTGAGCACGTCGCCAGGGATGCCGGACCTGGTGGACTCCTCTTCCTCTGCTGCCAACGCCAGCACCATGCGCAAGTTTGCCTTCCCATCATCCTCTTCTCCTCCCCCGTCGCCGGCCGCCCCCAGGTAACCCAACACACCACTATACAACACTCTACAACTTTATTAACACTTTCTTTTTATTAACTTTATTAACACCAACTGCACCAACCCTACAAGTTTACCTACAAGTTTATTGACATCACCATACAATAGCCTGTCACTTTGCTGACAGCACAGAGATCACTTTATTGGTATCCTGCTATGACTGCAGGTTAGGAACCGCTGCATGAGGAGCTAAAGGTTTAACTGCCTTGGTGTGGAAGGAGGGATGAGAGAGAGACTAGGATGAGAGAGGGAGCGGTGGTGAGAAGGTGGGATAGAAGGAGAGAAAGAGCGAGAGTGTTGAGAGTAAGAGTGTGAGAGAAAGAATGAAGTCTCTAATAGTTCTTGGATGTGGAAAACTGTGTGTGTGTGGGGGGGGTGGGTGGGTGGGGGGGGGGGGGTTATGACAGTTTTAACTGGCTCATTCATAATCAGAACAGAGTACCCAGAATCCATGAACACACACACACACCATTACCTACCATCAGATCAACTCTATAAAACATTTAAACCCCCTCCTTCACTCTCTCCTGCTCCCTCCTCTCCACCTTCCTCTTCCCTCTCTCGCTTCATCCAGAAGCTCACAGTCTTCACCAGGAGCTCTCAACTCATCGAACTTTACCACTCCCCCCTTTTCCATCTCTGATCTTTCTTCTCCTAATCAGGGAGTAAAAAGTGTGTGGCTCAGCCTTTCTTACCTGCTCTCTACTACTCTAGAGAACAGTCTTCACAAGGCGTTGGAAGCATCTTCTCCAGTGAACGTTTCAGACACGTAAAGCACTGGAGTCTGCTTGTTTATTCACATCAGATATACAGTACATGCTGCTCCACTCACTGGGATCATTTGTTCCCACCCAGGTACACACACACACACACACACACACACTGTATATACACACATCCAGGGTGGTGTTCCCATGTTCACTATCGGCCTATTGAAGCTCAGCGCTATTGTTAAAATCATGCTAAGGTGCCATAGCTCAGTCTATTATGGTCTGGATTTGCTGTGTGAGTTTGAAACAGAAGCCCTGATCGCTGTCCACTCTGGGTGCGGTGTGTGTGTGGGTGCTCGTGTGTGTGCATGTCCATCTGCGTGTGCTCTCTGCTCTAACGGCTGAGGGTTAGACGAGATCTGGATATCGTTGTCTCAACTCAGCCTTGAAGAGGAGGGAGAAGGGAGGAAGAGGGTTAGGAAGGGGGGATAGAGGAAGAGTTGTGTTGTGTTGAAGGATGTTCAAGGATTCAACTTCAGCTTCAGTTTCTCTTCTAATTTCTCTTCTTCTGTCCTTCCATTCCCAATGACCATTTGGCTCTTCTTTCTGCTCCTTCCTTTTTCTCCTCCTCCCCTTCTCTTTCACCTCTTCCCCCCCTCCCCCTCTCCCACCCAGTCCCTCCAGCCCCCACTCTGATGGGGAGGCCCAAACCCAGCGCCACAGGAGAACAGTGTTCTCCTCTTCCAACTCCAGCTTCCCTTTCCCTGTCAAGAAGAGGTACCCCTGTCCTCGCTCTCCTCTCTTCTGCTCTTCTTATCTCAATCACTCACTGCTACACCTCTTCTCTCCTTCTTCCCACTCTCTCACTCACTATGCAAATCTTTGGCTTCTCCAAACTCCTCCTCTTCTCTCTTTTTCACTCTCAATGCTAATCTCTCCTGTCTCTTCTCCTCTCTCCTTTCCTCTCCTCCTCTATCCTCTCCTCCTCTCCTCTCTTCTCCTCTGCACTCCTCTCAGTTCTGTGTCCTGTTTCTTGAGTCCTCATGTGTCAGCACAGTGTCAGACATGTGGCCTTATCCTCTAGTTATGCGTTATGTTTTGTTACGTCTGTGGAGCTATGTTACCCAACCTGTCACGCTCCCAGCAATGATCTGTGGCTCTTACTGTTCTATTCTCATCACCGCAGAAACGGCACACTGAGCGTTGCCGGGGTGATGGCTGATATTTGAAATGCTAAATTGAGTGTGTGGGAAGGAGGGTTGAGGGGAGTGTGGAGGCGCAGGGAGCAAAGATCTCAAGAGTCGATGTGTGAATCAACTTCCTGCTGCAAATATAACTTCCTGTCCTGTATGCTACCCACAGCTCCTCAGCCCAGGGGTCAGGGGTCAGGATACTTGGTTACACACACATCACACACACACTTTCTACAGGGGGCAGTAAGGATCCTGGACTAGACTCTTTGTTCTTGTATAGTCACGATACAAGATGAACTGATATCAGACACCTGTCCTAACCTCCTTCTCATTTGATGAGAGGTGTTTGCACATAAAAAAAGAGAGATCCTTATTGTATACTCTCAGGCTGGAATATTGTGCATGTAGTATCTGTTCTTCTGTAGTAATAATAATAATAATAATGTATTCATTTAGCAAAACCCTCTTGTTTGATTCGATGTAAAGTTCAGGGGGATTGAACCTACGACCTTTTGATCTGCAGTCAAGTCCTCTAACCACTTTAGTCAAGTGCTCCTCCCCTTCTCCGCCAACTGGAACTACAAAGTTTCTTTCTCACACGCACATCTTCAGCTCATATATTTCTCCCTGTAGACACCATCTGTGTTCAACTGAGTGGAGCTGTGCGATGGATACCTCCAGAGATTTTAGTTTTCTCTCTCTCTCTCACACACACACACACACACTCTCTCTCTCTTCCCTCCTTCTCTTTCTCTCCCCCTTCTCGCTCCCTCTCTCTCTCTTTCTCTCCTTCATCTGCATGTGCATCCATGCCCAGTGATAAAAATGCCACTTACTAACTAATGCCCCCCCCCCCACCCCCCCCAGGCTGGTGGACCCTCCCGGCCAGAGAAAGAGGGTCTCCAGTGACAGCTCTCTGGCCGAGGCTCTGGCACTCAGCGACGCCCTGCGCTCCACAAAGCCTGCCCTTACCAGGTGAGAGGAAGGGACAGGTGGACATATCAAGTGTACCTTAATCAACCTGTAGAAGTAGACAGCCAAATACAGCAACAAGGACAGTAGAGCAGAGATCAAATCTGACAGTGATGGAATAGGAGAGAGTTGGAGAGAGAGAATTGTGTCAGGGTGTGTCTAATATAATTCTCCACACCACCTCCCTCCAGAGAAGACTGCTGTGAAATATAACAATGTTAGACAGCTCTTTGATATCACTGGCACACCACTGAAACCAAATGCTGTCTGCACTGTCCACTCTGGACGCTTAGAGTGTGTGTGTGTGTAGAGACCCTTGTGCTTCAGTGTGTGTGTGTGGTGTGCCTTTGTGGTGTCTGTGTGTTCTTAGTACATCTCACCTTTCTGTTGGTGGTGACATCACTATGTTTAACTGTTGATTTGGATGGGTGTTTTCAATGGGTTTGTTTTCTGTGGCCATTGTTGCATTTTTGTTTTCTGTGAGCCATTGTTGCATTATGATGTCTGTCCTCATATATGTCTGTGTGTATATGTGTGTGTGTGTGTTGTTTGTCTTAAAGGGCGGGGTGTGTCCATCGGTCAAACACGACCGCTGCTGATTTCAAACCAACACTGAGGTGAGACATGATCCCCTCCTTCGGCTTGTCTTTCTCCCTGTCTGTCTCTCCCTCTCTGTCTCTCCCTCTCTGTCTCTCCCTGTCTGTCTCTCCCTCTGTCTCTCCCTCTCTGTCTCTCCCTGTCTGTCTCTCCCTCTGTCTCTCCCTCTCTGTCTCTCCCTCTCTGTCTCTCCCTGTCTGTCTCTCCCTCTGTCTCTCCCTCTCTGTCTCTCCCTGTCTGTATTTCCCTCTGTCTCTCCCTGTCTGTATTTCCCTCTCTGTCTTTCCCTGTCTGTATTTCCCTGTCTGTCTCTCCCTCTCTGTCTCTCCCTCTCTGTATTTCCCTCTCTGTCTCTCCCTCTCTGTCTCTCCCTCTGTCTCTCCCTGTCTGTCTCTCCCTGTCTGTATCTCCCTGTCTGTCTTTCCCTGTCTGTCTCTCCCTCTCTGTCTCTCCCTGTCTGTCTCTCCCTCTCTGTCTCTCCCTCTTTGTCTCTCCCTGTCTGTCTCTCCCTCTTTGTCTCTCCCTCTCTGTCTCTCCCTCTTTGTCTCTCCCTGTCTGTCTCTCCCTCTCTGTCTCTCACTGTCTGTCTTTCTCTCTGTCACTATTTCTCTCTCCTCTCCCAATCGAATCCCCTCAATATGCCCATGTAGAGAGTAGACCAGGTGATAGAGGCTGTGTGTGTCCCCTCACCTCCTGTTCTCCAGTCCAGTCAAGGCAGGCAACGCTAACGAGAAGCTGGCATGCAGCTGCTAACTGAGTCATATGGTACAAATCACGCACGCGCGCACACACACACACACAGTCACACGCATGCACAGTTCAGTCAGTAAAGATTAGCCACTTCTAGCGCTACAGCCCCCCTCCGCCCCCCATGCCCCTGTCTGTATCCCCCCCTCTGTACCTCTGCGTGAATGTGTGTTAGATTAACTGTGTCCAGACAGACACACTGGATCAGACGTGGAAATAACCACACTAGACTTCCTGAGGAACTTAGGGTTAAGTATGTGTGTGTGTGTGTGTGTGTGTGTGTGTGTGTGTGTGTGTGTGTGTGTGTGTGTGTGTGTGTGTGAGAGAGAGAGAGAGAGAGAGAGAGAGAGAGAGAGAGAGAGGAGGGGGCGGGATAGAGCGGTTTATGGTTGGTCTCTTAATTTGTGTGTTTGTGAGTGCCAGTGAATATTTATGTGTGAGAGAAAAAATCATTGTGGACAAAGAATGGAGTCAGAAAGAGGGGGAAGTGGTGAGCTGTTTTAGTTGCACACACACGTCTTATCCCTTCCTACGAGGGGACCCCTGGAGAAACGCACACACACAGAGACAACAAGGCAGACAGACAGACTCTGGAGGGTAAAGTGACCAGACCTCTTCTCCACTGAGACCCTGAAGCCAGTTTCCACAGGCCAACTTTATTTTCTTCTTCCTACTTTTTCTCTCTGGTTTACTGGAATGGATCTTTGTTTTGGAACCCCGACCCTGACTCTCAGGTGTGTGTGTGTGTGTGCATAGTTAGTGTTTTATGTACTACTAGGTCTGACTTCAGTTCTTTGTCTCCCCAGGCCACAGAAGGCTCCTCTCTGCAGCACAGACAAAGGTAAACACTCCTCTACTCTATGTATGTGTGTGTTTGTGTGGAGGTTAACAGCAGAATCATTAGCTAGCCCGGGACTAGATTCTAACTGTAGGGTTCTACTGTAGAGTTGCTGTTCTAACAAAAGGGTTATAACTGTCTAGGGTTCTGGACCTGTAGTTCTAATAAGAGGGTTTCAACAGTTGGGTTCTAGAACGGGATTCGAACAGGGGGTTTCAAAAGCTGTAAAGTTTTAACAGGGAAGTTGTAACAGTAGTTCTATGATAAAAGATTTTTTGAGGTGTTTGTATATTGTTTGAGCTAAGGAGGTTTAAGAAGGTTTTGGTGGGGGTCACTATGGAGACAGATGGACAGACCAGGGGGAGCAAATAATCATCTTCAAAGGTCAGACAGGAGCTTACGCTATACTCACAGACCTAGTACACACACACACCCTCCCTCATAAACACACACACACATGGCTCATACTCACACTTATGTGATTAACTGTCTTCATTAGAGCGTCAGAGTGGGTCTGGGGGTAGCTGTCACTGAGCTGCAGAGTGATTTCCCAGGACGGACCCAGTTATGATGAGCAGCATGACAACAACCATCTAACAAATGTCCCATGCAGGAACCCTTACTGTGCTGCCTCCAGAGGGTGGCTCATTATCAATATGGCTGTCCATGAAACACATGAGTCATCTCCCTCCGTCTCTCATTATCTCATTTCTCATTCTGTCTCTTTCTCTCTCCTTCTCTCTCTCTCCTCTCTCTCCTTCTCTCTCTCTCCTCTCTCTCTCTCTCTCTCTCTCTCCTCTCTCTCTCTCTCTCTCTCTCTCTTTCAGTGTCTCCAGAGATGGTGGTAGAATGTGTGAAGAAAAAGGACCATCAAAAGGTGAGTAAATGCTCAATGATTATGTTCTCTTTTTGAACAAATACCTCTTTGCAGTGCAGTCATTGTCATCTTCTGTGGCGCTATGATGCTGTGTGATACAGCAAGCTAACTCTTCCCCTTCTTCTCCTCCTCCTCCCCCCTCCTTACCTCCCCTGCAGCTGCGAGAGTTGCACCAGCGGGGGGCAGACCTCTCTGTCCAGGACCAATCAGGTTGCACCCTACTGCATCACGCCGTCTCCACAGGCAGCAAGGACACCGTCAGATATCTGCTAGACCACGGTAGCACCACATCACCCAAACACTGGAAAAATGTCACAATGTGCTCCTTCACAACCATCTTAAATGTTATTACTGCAATACATAGGGCAGTTAGAAGGACTTTTATTGGTAGATTGGGTTTTTCCAAAGTCCTTGTCTTTCTGTTTGTTCTAATTGTGTGTATAGGTGTGTGTGTGTGTGTGTGTATAAGTGTGTGTGTGTGTGTGTGTGTGTGTGTGTGTGTGTGTGTGTGTGTGTGTGTGTGTGTGTGTGTGTGTGTGTGAGAGAGAGGGAGAGGGAGAGGGAGAGAGAGAGAGAGAGAGAGATTATGGGAGTCAGGTGGCTGAGCGGTTAGGGAATCGGGCTAGTAATCTAAAGGTTGCCAGTTCGATTCCCGGCCGTGTCTTATGACGTTGTGTCCTTGGGCAAGGCACTTCACCCTACTTTGCCTCGGGGGAATGTCCCTGTACTTACTGTAAGTCGCTCTGGATAAGAGCGTCTGCCAAATGACTGAATGTAATTATAGGCAGCATATTGGCTTTGTTGCCAATTACTCTGGGCTGGGCAGAGTGCAGTGGTTCTATTGACTGAGTAAACTGGTCAGGTCTTTATGGTTCTGTGTATGAAGGACTGTAGAGAAAGCGTGTGTCGTAACCTTGGAGCTTTAGTGTGTTGTTGACTATGTTATCTCTCCATCTCCTCCAGTCCCTTCAGATATCCTGGACATGGCAGAGAAAGAACAGTAAGCCACTGTCTCCACTCACCACACCTGCAGCCTCTTTCCTTGGAGGAGCAAAATGTTAACCTCAGGGAATTGGTGACAAAAGATTCACATGTCTTTCCCTGTGTTTCCCCAGCGGGGAGACTGTGCTCCACCGGGCTGCCTCTCTGGGTCAGAGGACCATCTGTCACTTCCTGGTGGAGGCTGGAGCTTCTCTCATGAAGACAGACCTGCAGGTGACCACCTCCCTTCATGTCTCCCACCATCCCTTTCTAATGCCCCTCCATTCATCCCCTCTCTTAACCTTCCGCAGTCTTTTTCTCCTTTCTCTCTCTGTCCTTCTTTCCTCACGAAGACATACTTCCAGGCGACTACATCTCTCTATCCCTTCATCCATCTCATCCCCCTCTCCGTGTTTATCTTTCGGCCTCTTGTTCTCTTTCTGGTAACTTATGGAGACAGAACATCAGGTGACGGCAGCTCTCTATCTCTACATCCATCCCCAATCGTAGCTCACTAGCTCCCCATCTCTCTCCCCTGGGGCAGACATTACCCTGGAGGAGGTGCTGGTTAGAGGAGAGAGGAACAGAAGCGAGAAGGAAGGAGGAGAGGAGAAAAGTAGAATGGAGCAATGGAGAGAAGGAAGGAGGGGAGGGAAGATAAGAAGAGGGGAGAGGAGAACAGGAAAGAGAGAAGAATAGAGGAGAGGAGAAGGGAAAGACAGAAGCGGAGAGGAGTGTTTTCACCCTCCCTGTCTGTCAGCTCTGTCTCTCCAGGGATGATAAATGTTCTCTATCAGGGAGAATTGTAATGTTCAGGAGGAGCAATCCTGATTCATCACTTCTGGCCTTGAGATGCTGCTCAGCCTCCACTTCTTCCTTCTCCCCTCCTGTCCAACGTCTCTCCCTCGTTCCTTGGCTACCCCCTCTCCACTCTTCCTCTCTCCGTCTCCCCCCTCCACCTTTCCAATCCGTCTATCACTCTCTCTCACCATCCATCTGGCCTTGAGAACATAATCCATCACACCTCTGCTGCATTCTGTCTTTGTATCTGGGTGTCGTGCTCTCTCACTTTAGCCTCTCTCCCTCCATGGCTCACTCTCTTCCTCCTCTCTCCATCCTCTCTGTACTGTAAAGACAGCTGGCGTTGTTCTCTATCCGTGAGGCTGGATTGTACAGTATAGTATATCCCAGTAGATTCACTACACTGTGATTAGACCAGTGTAGTGATTAGACAGTTGTAAGAGTTAGGTCTAGGTAAATACAGACCAAGCGAGTGATTAGCACTCAGAACATTCTGGCATTTGATCTAACTGAAAACAGACAAATAAAAGAACAAACCGTCAGATAATGTGTTACTGCATTTCTCAGACTGACTGCAATTAGTGTGTGTGTGTTGTTTGTCTGTTTATGCTGATGTTGAAGTTTCTTTTTTCGGAATATTGAAGGTTTTCTATTCCCAAACTGTCACCCTGCTGTTTGTATGGCAGTAATTACATGCTTATTAGAACAAAGATAACGAGGTCACAGAGATTTAAAACGGACTCCTCTTCTAAGCCCAGTAAACTCATTTGAGAATCAAACTGGTTGCTGTATATACGTAGGGCCAGCTTGGCCACAATTGGAACAGAGCAGAGACTGGATGTGTGACTGACCCCGTCCCCCCCTCCCAGGGTGATACTCCTAAACACCGAGCAGAGAAGGCCCAGGACTCTGAGCTGGCAGCCTACCTGGAGAACAGGCAGCACTACCAGATGATCCAGAGAGAGGATCAGGAGACAGCGGTCTGACCCGGTGACCCCTGGCCCGGTGACCCCTGGCCCTGGAGCTGTTAGCCTACCTGTGGCTGCATCAGCCCCCCTTCCCCCCAACCTGTCACCCCTGACCCCAACACCATGCCCCCTGTGCCATACCGACAGCAGCCAATCAACCAGGAGGTTCTGAGGGAACAGAGGCCTCCCCTATGGGAGAAAGACCCCCTGTGGTGGCAGACTGATAAAGCTCCACTCTCTGTGACACTCGGACAGCTGACCTGGTCTACGCACTGCCAAGCCTGTCTGTCTGCCTGTGTACCTGTCTGTCTCTCTGTCTGTGTACCTGCCTGTTCCTGTCTGCCTGTCTGTCTGCCTGTGTACCTGTCTGTCTGCCTGTGTGCCTGCCTGCCTGTCTGTCTGGATCTCTGTCTCAGATGACAAGTCCTGCATCTGTCGTCTATTTGGTCGTCTAAGCAACCAACCAACAAATCACCTTGGTGTTCTGAGGTTCACTTCAGTAATGTGACTGCTTGCTGATCAACCTGGTTTTCTGACCCCTTGGTGACCTATGACCCATAGGGTTCCCTTTGACCCCTGGAGAGTCACTGCCAAGATGTCTTCTACTGCTACTTGTCTTGTTATGAAAATATGCAGAAATGTACTGTACTTTGGGATAGGAGGTGTGTTTGTGTTTGTGTGTGTGTGTGTGCGTTTGTATGTGTGTGTTCACAATGCAGTTCCAATTGCCTTGATTTTTTTCTCTTATTGGCTGTTTAATTTTTGTCGTAGAGTGTATTTTAGACATTATACTAATTACGTAACTTTTTAAAACTGATTGATGTTTATAATTTATATATAATAATTATTCTTAACATGTTTGTGTTTGCTAATAATTTCCCAGAGATGTTTCATACTTAATTTGTGTTTGATTTTTCTCTATTGCACATTCATTCACCGCACACACACACACACACAGACAAACACACACAGTTTTGTTCAGCTGACTGTCTAAAGGCACAGCTAAACAACAAAGGATTTTTTTTCTTTCTTTTTTTGAAATTGTGGATTCTATTTATTTTTAATAGTTGTAATCTTTGTTAAATAACTATGACTGTCCATTTCACACAGAACATTGAATTAAACTGTTATAAAGAATAAATGTAAATGTTATAATTTTTGGGTATAGAATACATCTACTCTAATTGAAGTGGTATAACTAGTTAGCTAGACATGCTTAAAACTAACCATAGTCAAAAGGGCAACTATGGTTGGACAAGTCAAATTGTATAGACTTTCCTAGTAAGTAAAATGCCTGTTTCATGTTAATGTTGTCACTGTCACCATGGAGACTTTGGAAACATCTGACCCCAGTGTGTGTCAGAGCCTTGACGATCAACTAAAACATCTCCACCATCTCACGAAGTCTGCTTAGCTCAGTGCCTTCAACCAGAGCTAACATTCTAGAATGTACTGGAATTCTAGAATATACTTGCAGTACAGAATGCACTGGCACTCTAGAATATGAAGGCATTCTAGAATGTACTGTCTACAGCCTACAGACACACCTGACTATATGATAGTTTTGATATATTGTCTACCACTACTGTACTGCTACTACTGTTTTCTCTGGTGCCATAACATGTGTTAGATAGGAAAGATAGAGGGATAAAATAAGAGAGAAGGAGGAGCAGGGAAGAGGGGGAGAGTGATGAATGGAGGAGTGGAGGGAGGAGTAGTGTACAGAGAGATTGTGGGTCTGCTGTAACAGATGTAACCCTGACATAGAGCCTTCCAGTGTCTCCACCTCCAGATGAACTATGACTCCTCATTGTGGTCTACTCCATCCTCCAGGTTCTCTACATACAGAGCATTCCACATCCAGTTATTTTTGCAAATAATTATTTCCTTATGATTTTCATCTGACTATGAAATAGAAAGTGCTCTATTGACAGACAGACAGGACCAGAGTGTGTGTGTGTGTGTTACTATAATTGCAGGATATGTGCTTTATTTTGAGTTGCTGTGCAATTCAGGGTAGGATAATCTATACATCCCCTTTTTGAAAATATTGTAGAGTATTACCATGATTGTGCAATATGCATTTTTGATTTTTGAGAAATATGTAATCTTGATATTTCTTCTTGTTTTCTAAAACTATAAAAAATATATGGTCTGTACGTGCTGTACTGCTGTGCAATGTTGGCGATATCAACCTGTGTATTTGCTATTCTGCTGACGTTATTGTCTGCTTGGACTGAATAATAAATAATGGTACTTAAACAGACATGAGGTTGACTTTCATCTTCCTTCTGATGATTGTTGTCTTTCTCTATATTTCTCTCATCTCTCCATCTCCACCCCCCCCATCTCTCCCTCTCCATCTCCACTCCCCCCCCCCCCCCCCCCCCCCACTCCTTTGTTGCTTAACCCTTGCAGGCACTATAATCTTTGGTTCTCAGCTAGTGCGTGTATGTAACTATTGTGTATCATTAATTGTATGTGTGGGTGTTTTGGGAGGCATTATGCAGCAATGCCCATATTAGTTAGTATGTGTGGTGTGCTGTGTTGCTGTGTCGCTGTGGTACATGTTGTCTTTGTGAGAGAGCTCTCCGCTCAGCTTATCCCAAACTCAGATCTCAGATATCAGCAATGATAACAGCTTGTCCTGACAATGTGCTGAATGAGTCATCAGCAAATAGCTGAACATGAAACACGACAGAAGACCACTTTGTAACATCTATTCTGTAAGTCATCAATACTGAAGCTATTATAAATCCCAGTGGTATTGGTCTCCACTTCTACTCCTGTTTGTTTTGTGTGTGTGTGTGTATGCACGCGCATGTGTGCATGCATATTTATGTCCACAGAATGTTTTTGTGGTGACACAGTCTCTGTATTTCTCTAGAACTTGCAGGCAGACATACTTTAATCACAACTTCTTGTGTTCTACTACTGTATGTTCTAGAATGTTGTCCTGGTTCTGTTACTGTATGTTCTAGAATGTTGTCCTGGTTCTGCTACTGTATGTTCTAGAATGTTGTCCTGGTTGTCAGATTTTAAGCTATTGATCCTGCTTGAACCAACCCTTGAGGAGTAGTCAGTCAGGTACATAATCACACAGTATTTATAGTCCAGCTGATGAATCGCATCCTGCATGAAATACAAACCGATACAACCACCTGAAACTTCTGTTTGAAAATTAACACAATGGGTTAACCTGTAGCTTTCCTATCCCATCTGTCTGTACAGTTTAATACGTATGATAGGCCAACTGGCTCACCGATGACCTTCAAAACACGCTGCATTTATTTAAACTATGAATGTAATTATTTGTCGCAGTCACTTCACAATCAGAGAAAGGTAATACAGGCTATATATCATGATGATTAGTGGAAATTAATTACACGCGGTAGAATGATGTCACGGAGTACGATTTAAAAGTGTCGCTAATGAGACCAGCTCAAACTAGTTCTTGCGGGACAAAGGAGGGGCCGACAGAAAGAGTGTAGCGGGCTGGGGGGCTGCGCAGAATCAAACACAACCCCGAGGTTCAGAACGCAACCTCCATCTCTTTCACCAAGAAACACCGGCGAAAAAAAACAAGTAGGTTTCTTCATTCATTTGTGGATTGTATGTTTGAATAATTTTATTTAAAACTAATCCTAATCGTCTACCAAAATTTGATTTAATTTATTTTTAAATAAACACCGTGGTTTATCACCTTCTGGGAGAGCTGTGCGTAAATCCTCAGCGTCAGCACTGATCGTGATTGGGGTTTGTTTTCGTTTGTTGTTGATCGGTTGTTTTCTAATTCATGTGTTCGATGCATTCTGACGGAACCCCTTATCCTGCTGTGTGCAGCAATGGAAACAAAAGACACTTGGTTGATGGAAACTGAACTTTTCTCTACTTTAGAATGTGCGTAAAGTATCCAGCGTCAACTAAATGCAGTACGTGCCACTGAGCAGACAGGCACTGAATAGAACAGCCAACATTCAACTTTATTTTCAACGGTGTGTCTTCATAGATTAACCCTCTTAATTACTCCAAAATGTTATTTAGTTCTTGATTTTTCTTGGTCTCGGTCACTTAATAGTAGGTAAGTGCCCTAGAGAACCGGTGTGCGAGTTAAGCGGCCACCTAATCCCCAGTCGTGACGCTGTCCATTGGGCCTTATCTCACACCAATGTACGATGGGCATCTGTTGCTATGATACAGGCCAGCATGGGGAATATTCTGGTCTGCTCGTGATTCAGTCCCAACACAAACACTGCACTACACTACACAAATGCAGCGCAGTGTTAGAGCTCAGTTTGGTGATCCCTGATCTCTGTCTTGGCCTCCTGTCAACCGTCAGCCGTGCGGAGGTGGCAACAGACAGGTTCCAGGAAGCTGCAGTTGGGAGTCACCCGGCAGTTTCTTACA
This sequence comes from Osmerus mordax, assembly GCF_038355195.1. NCBI lineage: Eukaryota > Metazoa > Chordata > Actinopteri > Osmeriformes > Osmeridae > Osmerus > Osmerus mordax. Next base: position 10,335,371 of record NC_090062.1, on the reverse strand, counting down.
TTAAATACAATTATTTTACACAATTGACCTCACTCTTACATCATTTACCATAGCCATACTATTGTTACCTCCTACTCCCCCCTTTCATAAATTACCATACTCCCTAATCTCTTCTCCAAACCCTTTTTGTCTATCTTTAAGAACATGGATAGTAGAAGTGTGTTACCCCAGCCAGACAGTCTGAGGAGAGCAAGGCTTACTGTTGTAGTTGACTGGAGTGTATGACCTCCAGCCAAGTGCCGGCCAGTAATGACCGTGTCTGGGTCTGTGAGATGGTTAGTGGCCAGTATCAGAGTTCTTTCCTTAATTATCTCCTATCAGGGTTTGTCAGTGTAGCCGAGTAATGCTGTGCATGTTGGGTAATTACTTGTTCAGAAGTGCAGGCAACCAATCACATTTGCTCCCTGGCCCTCTCTTGGCTGACCAGTCAGACATCTTCAACTGATGGGCCCCGCCCCCTGAGAATGTTGAAGGAACTGACCCTTGACACGGGTCTGTGTGCTGAGAGGGAGTAGTCCTTCTTTTCTGTTCTTGCGTGAATGATTCTTTTCTCCTCCAACCTCTTCTCCTCTCCTTTCCTGTCATCTCCCCAGTAGAGTTAATAGCAGTAGGTGATAGACTCTTGTCAGAGATAGAAGAGGAAGAAAATGTATGTTGCTGTAGCTGTTGTTGTTTTGTTTTTGAGGAAGGTTTTGGAGCTGGGTGGATCTTGAGCGATGGGGGTGGGTTAGAAGAGGGGGAGAGAGAGAGGGAAGGAGGGGGTTTCTGAGTTTGTGTGAGTTTGGCAGATGGACCTTCAGGCAGTGGCACAGACAATCAAAGCGGAGAGAACCAGCTTTTGAATAAAATAGAAGAGTTGGAGAGAAGAGGAGCTGTGTATTCAGCCAGGTGGTTTAGCTCCGCTGAGGAGTCTGAGGCTGCAACCAGAGCTGTGTCTCTACAGCAGCACAGTGGCACCCTACTCCTCCATACTGGTCTGAAGTACCATAGCATCTTACTGAGAATCTTACATGCGACAGGAAATATCGATTCTTCAGAGAATGTCGAGTGTCTGTGAGTGTGATCTGAGTGACCTGCTACCTGGAAGTTGTTTCACCGCTGCTGTCGTCTCAACTGATAGGGCTTGCTCTCTCCTCTCACATGGGATCTTAGGTCATTGGAGTCCATGTCTGTAGTCCATGACTGTAATCCCTGTTTGTAGTTCTAACTGAAGTGAACGTCTGACAAGACAGCCCATCAGCCATGTTGTTGACCACATGAACCACAGAGTTGCCCTTAGAAGTAGGACAGGAAACTCTCTGGCTTTGTTATCTGCGAGGGCACACACACACACATGATCCCACACACATTTGCACACACACACCCTGGCCCTGAAGCCTCAGTGTTGGTCGTGGGTGGGGTTCTGTTTCACGGTCACTGGCTTCTATCAGAGGATCAGGAATGTTGCTTTGTGGCTAAGAGGTCTTCAGGCTTGAGAGGGAGAGAAAGAAAGATGGGGAGGTATAGAGATAAAAAGAGAGGGGAAAGGGAGCGAGGAGAGACAGAAGGGTGAAGAGAGAGAAAGAGACAAGGGGTGATGAGGAGGATACAGAGGTGGATGGGGTTGAGGATGACAGATGTATTGATGGACTCCGGTTCAGAAAGAAAAGAGGCTTTTAAGAATACGACCTATCCCTAAAGTTGACGGGATGTGTGTGTGTGTGTGTGTGTTGGCGTGTGTCCTTTCTAAACATCCCCATTGGTGAGGGGATCGTGAGGACACTGCTGACTGGGTAACAGGATCTGCCTGATGTACAGTAGGATATGTGGACTCTGCCAGAGTGGCTCCATATGGTAGTCTGTCTGAGGACATGGGGTCTCTACTCTACCAGAGCCAATCCCACAGTCTTTTCAGGACAAATTCTTTCGGAATGTTGTTCCTAGACACTGGTGTTTTCTCGATTTTAAAGTACTTTCAGCTCAGCATGCCAAGCAAATCCAGCCTATCCAATCATCTATCCATCCCTTTCATCCATCCATCTATCCATCCATTCATTCATGTGAGACCCAGCAGGAGGTCTCTGTCTGAAAACCTTGTATCGGGGAGAAGAGGGGGTGGAGCCGAGGAGGAGGGGGAGAGAGAGGAAAGGAAGTGGTAGGAGAGGTGGAGAGAAGGAGGGGGTTGAAGTGTAACAGGGCAAAGAGGACATAGGAAAATAGAAGAGGGGGGTAAACAGGGTTGTGGTATTTGGAAGCTGTTCCACTGGGGAAGGATAAAGGCAGGCGGTGGGTGAGGGGGGGGGGGATCTGACTGAGTTGCCTGCCCTGACCCCCCCCCCCCCCCCCCTCCCCGTCAGACAAAGTGTTGCCTGGAGAGCAGCTCCACGTTTACGAGCACTGAGGAATGTCATTGGAGCTGCCTGCTGGGGCGGAAACAGCCCTCTGCCTGAAGCTCTGTCTCTAATCCAGGCAGAAAGAGACAGGTTGTATAGACACAGAAAGATAGTGTGTGTGTATGTGCATCTGTTTGTGTATGTATATGTGTTTATGTGTGGGTGTGTGTTAAACACTACAGCCTATGTTAAACAGAAAGGTGTCTCCTCTCCTAATGAGATCCAGCTCAGGTTTCTACACTCATGTCCAGGTGGACTCCGTCTCACGCCTGTCTAAACAGTCTGAACAGAATCCTTCTGACACAGTGGTAGTATGTCAATGCTCTGTTTAACATTTCCAAATTTTCCCAATTGGAAGACACAAATATATCACCAGGTGCACTAAACCTTTTCCTTTGTCAAACAAAGTGGTTGAGGCCTGCAGTGATGTCCAGACCCCAGCAGCTTCACCACTAAAGAGTATAGAAGTGCTGGTTGCTGGAGGTTACAGGAAGTCAGATGCTGTGGTTGTTGTTTCCGTGGAGACCATGAGTGTGTTTGTGAGAGCGAGTGCGAGCAAGCGGAGAGCCGTGGTGGGTTAGAACCTACTATTGATCCTGATTGGTTGGTTTTGTGTTCCTCCTCGTAGGGTCATTTGACTGGCTGAGTCATGAGAGAATGCCAAGAAATCAATGCCAGCTCTCAGCTCCCTCACACACACACACACTCGGACTCTTCTGTCTCTTTCTCTCTCATCCCAGAGTCAAGCCGTTCAAAGAGTCTCATGTTATAAATATTGTAAAGAATCAAGAGTTTTGTTCTTGATCATTACCCCTCATGCACCTAGGCCATTAACATCCACACAGACATTCAGCCTGTGTAACAGGCACAGTACTGTCAACGTAACTGTAAAGGAAACTGTTAATGTGACTGACAAGGTATCAGTCAAGGAGACTGTCTGGGTATTCAAGATATCTAGGGTTTTATTGACTGGAAATATTATTGAGCTATTCATTTTGGTATAGTACAAAGTTTATTTTCAAAGCCAGTGATCAGACAGTGGTTGTTTAGAAGTTAGTTAGACCCAGATGTGTTCCACTCCTGGCCTGACCCCTGACCCCTCATCAACAGCAACTGTTCCTGCAGTGGTTCCAGCTGCTCCCCTGGAGAACAGGCTGAACTCTGACCCTGCACCTCATTACAAAATGTTTCTCTCTCCCTCTCTTCCTCTCTCCCTGCTGCTCTGTCCCTCTCTGTCCCTCCGTGTTCTCCAGGATGAGGGCTGTGTTCTCCCTGGCCATGCTGCTCCTCGTAGCCTTGATGCTCGGCTCCTCTGAGGCCGCCAGGAACAAGAAAGGTGAGCGTGCTCAGTCCTGCAGTCACTTTCTGTAACTGTCAGTCACACTGTCAGGGCCGGCGTTCATTCAAAACGAAAATCTCAGAACAACCATAATCCTGCTAGGTCTCCATCCTCCACCTGTCTTGACAACAACCACTCTACAGGACAATTAGTGTAACCAGAGGTAACCAATCTGTAGCGATCCAACCTGGTTATATATGCGTTGTCATGGTTTCAACAGAGAAGGGAAAGGGTTCCAAGGGTGCCTCGGACTGTGCGGAATGGCGCTATGGCAACTGCATCGCCAATAACGGAGACTGTGGGCTGGGCGTACGGGAAGGGAAATGTGACGAGCAGACCAGGAAGTTGAAGTGTAAAGTCCCCTGCAACTGGAAGAAGCAGTTTGGAGGTGAGAGGCTTTGATCACTGTTCCAGGTGGGCTTGTTTAGTGTGTGGGGGCAATGTCATATTGAGATGCTTTATCGCTGAAGCACAGACTAGCTCTGCTGGACTCTTTGGTCAGTTTAATTTTCTCTTCAGTTTGGAATGACAATGGCAGCGTCTTTCTGGTTTGATTTGGTCATTTTCCTAATTCCCTTTGCTTTCCGGTCTTCCCTCCTCCTCTGTCCAGCTGACTGTAAGTATAAGTTTGGCAACTGGGGAGAGTGTGACTCGACCTCTAACACTAAGACTCGTGCTGGAGCCCTGAAGAAAGCCCTCTTCCATGCTGAGTGCCAGCACACCATCCAGGTCTCCAAGCCCTGCTCTCAGAAGACCAAGCCGAAAGGTGAGAGGGCAAGTCTGGGCTTGGGGGAGATAGATTGGAGGAGGGTGTAAGAGTATTTGTCTCTCAATCCAGGGGTGTCCGGTTTAAAATCAGTCAAATTAATGTTGTAGGGTTTGCATTTAGCCAGAGTAGCAAATTTACAAAATGGCCACGTGTAATGATTCAGGAATAAAGTGGAGCAGTTGCAGGTCATGGGGTTTTAGTTTGAGCCTAGGCATGAACAAATCATTACACACAAGACATAACTCAAAGTAAACCTTACCCTTCATTAGGACACACAACAAAACACAAATACAATAATCCACAAGGACAGGGAGAACAGAGGGACTTAAATACCCAGCTAATGAGGGGGGGGGGCATAACCAGGTGCAAGTAATGATTGTCCAAACAGTCTGGGATTGGATGATTAAGGCCCAGGCGATGCTGGCTAGAAGGCCGGTGATGACAACGGCCCAAACCAGACCGGAACAGGAGGATCCAGCACAGGGTGGATGTGACACAGAGATAATTGACACAGTGGTCACTCAGGCAGCAGCAACATAGCTGAGCTGAAAACAACAATACAGTGAATATTTGTCAATAGTCTGCATATCTGATTCTACCTTGACCTCTTGTCTTCTCTCTGAACAGGAAAGAAGGGGAAGGCGAGGGAGAACTAGAATGAAGAAGTGATCTTCGAACCAATGTCACACAACTGGAAGTAGAGGCGCTAAACTGTGATTGGTTTGATGGGTTTTACATAACTTCCTGTGTACAATATTCCTGTCACTATGTGTTGGAGTTTGGGAATTTCTATACCGTAGTTGAACAAGTCTAAAGACACACAGGCTTGTTGAGAATATCTTATAAGCAATATAGGTTTGTGTGTTATTAATCCTGTATGGGTATCATGTTCTATTGCTGTGGTTTCATACATGTCTCTTACCAGTATCTAGTATTTCTAACCTAAAGTGTATTCTTACTGTGTGCCAATTATTAGGAGTAGATGAATGCAAATCAACTATTTTTCTAGAAGAATGAGGATGTTCACCTCAGTGTATTATTCTATACCATATACTATACTAGTATATACTCTACTATACTATGTACTATAGTATATACTATTCTATACAATGTCTGAATATCCACTTAAATGCTGTCACTGTAAAGAATATAGTGGTGATACTGAAGCAGTTTATAATGTCTACTTCACATGAGGCAATGGTGAGGGTTAGTAGTGGTGTCTGTTGAATTTACACCCAAACAAGCCCCATATCCACACCTCCTTTCCTTCATCCTCACCCCTGTGTATTTTGTATCTTCCACACAATAAAGTTTCTGAGTTTAGTCAGTTGTGTGTCCGTGTGTAAAAACAACAGTGAGACGGTTTTGTCGGTCCAAGATCTTTATTATACACGTTAGAAAAGAACATGTTGATCCTCAGGCTCTATGTACACGGCTCAGGGTCTGGGAGGGGGTTGTGGGGGGGGGTTGTGGGGGACTCCATCCTTTCATGCCAACACCACAGCCCCACCCTAGCCTTATAGTCCTAATCTGGAGGGCTATTGTCAGGCCGCACCCTGTGTCCTAATCTGGAGGGTTGTTGTTGCAAGATTAAGAACTATAACCACCATTGTCATTTCAAAACAGCAAAAATTTAAATCCATTTACAATGTTTCCAAAAGTCCAAGTTGAAACCACAGAATATAAATACAATCTCTTAGTTAACTTTTGCATATACAGCCAGTTATATAGTTTATATTCAATTTGTAAAAGTGTGTAAATCACAATTGTAGTACAGGAGAGGTACGAACACTCAGATAGTAAACGCATGAGGAAAGCTGAAGTCTGTAGAACGAACAGGAAGCATACAACATTCTGCTATTTACATAAAAGACTGGTGGTAGAGATCAATTATATAAAACACGTTAATAATCTTACTCTGTACATCACGGTCACATATGTACACAATTTCTTGGACATCTGCATTTGCAGTTTACCCAGGAAGTTTGACACATCCTTCACCGAGACTGGCCTAGCGTTATAGTACCCAACTGCATCTTCAAAACAATTCCTGTTTATGTAGAGGGTTCAATTTGGTTTTTCTTTTATAACTTTGATAACATTTACATCATGATCTCCTGATTGAAATGAGAATTATGACCTGTGTTTTCCTGCATGAAGCACTAGCTCGCTAACCTGAAACCAAGCACCAGGCATTAGCTCAGGAAGCCAGCACACATCGTTAGGTCTCAGGCCAGGTGGTTTTCCAACCACCTCTGTCATCATTTGGAACCACATTCTTTTGGAACTAACACAACAGGGGTTGTTTCTAGTCTAGCAAGTCACTGAGACTGGTGGGGGTAGAGGTATCATACAATATAACACCTCCACCACGGTGATGTTACAGTTCTCTGATGTGGATCTGTCTAAGAGGCAGGTACGACCAGACTCCTGGGGCTCTCATCCTCTCATCTCCTTTCCTGGTTGTGATGGTTTGGGGCCGAGGGAAGGAGGGAGGGACGGAGGGAAGGAAGGAGGGGGAAAGCAAGGGAAGGAAAAGATAGAGGGAAAGGAGGGAGGAGAGAGGGGGAAGTGTCTCTCACTGCCTTGTACTGGAGACGATCTGTATTCTCTGTCTCTGAAGGGAGGAATACAGCCAACCCACCAACAGATTCAGAATTCAAGTGTTAATGTCTCATATATGAGGGTTACACATATAAACTAGGTCTTAGGCCTTCAACCCACACACAGCTTTGAATGTAGGTGTATGTTGTTCATTAAGATCCGGTCTACACAGTGGATTATGTCTTCTTTGAGGAGAATCAGGGAGATAGAGAAGAGAGATCTGGAACTACCTCCCATCCTGTCCTTTCCCGCCTGCATCCCCATCCCCTCCTTTATCCCTTTCTTTCAATCTTCTCGACTCCCTCCTTCTCGCCCACCTTTTCTCTCCTTCTATTTCCCACTATTCTAGTCTGGTCCATATCCTCCCCTTCTTTGTATACAAGATATTGCAGTATAAACCCTCTCCTCAATCCTCAGACTTTCCTGCTCCATCCCTCATCCCTCCATCCCTCTTTTCCTAGGTCCAGCTCATCTGGTGCCGATGTTCTTGTACTGGCACATGAGCAGGTTTTTGAAAGTCTTCTTGAAGGTGGCGTTGCAGAGGGCATAGCAAGCTGGGTTGATGGTAGAGTTGACATAGCAGAGCCAGTAGCCGATGGCCCAGACCGTGTCTGGCACACAGGACTGGCAGAAGGTGGAGATGAGCACCATGACGTTGTAGGGTGTCCAGGTCAGGATGAATGCCAGCAGGATGGCGAAGATCGTCTTTGTGACCTTCTTCTCCCGGGCCTCCATCTGCCTCTTCCTCTTCACCTGGCTGCGGGCAATGCTGGCAAACTTTCTTGCCACGGTGCGCGGTCGGTTAACAGGGATGGAGTGGCGTTCAGCCTGCTCATTGGGGGGTACAATCTCGATGGCGGTGATGCACTCGTCCCCTGCCTGCTTTGTCACAATCTTGATCTTCGACCACTTGGAGCCGGGGTTTCCTTTGGCGGCTGGAGGGGCAGAGGGTGCGGGCGTGGGGGTGGCAGGAGGACAGAGCCCGACCTCTGAAGTGGCCTCGCTGTTAGCACGTTCTTTGGGTTCCTTTGGGGCAATGCTGGCAGTGCTGGATTCATTGGAGGTCTCCTTCTCCTCGGCGGGGGCGGTGCTTGGCTGGGCTTGGCTGGATGGGGCCTCCTCCACCCTGCCGTTCTTCAGCGTGTCCTCCAGGGCGGCGCTGCTCTCCAGACTTGGCTTGGCAGAGGAGGGCAGCTGGTTGTTGTTGTTTTGCTTCAGGATGTGGCTCTTGAGAAGCCCTGGGGCCTTCAGCCCCTTCTTCTCCTTCTTAGCCTCAGACTTCTGCTTGGACACACGGCTGCGGCTGGCCAGTGAGATGTGGATGTACAGAACAGTCATGATGACCACGGGCAAGTAGAACGCAGCGATTGCTGTGCCGAAGGTCACCGCCGGGTTGGACAGGAACTGGATGTAGCACTCTCCGGGCGGGACCGTACGCTCGCCCACGATGAACTGCCAGAACAAGATGGCGGGAGCCCACAGGATGAAGGAGAGCACCCAGGCTGCCGCGATCATCAGGCCCGCCATCTTAGTGGTGCGTCTTGTTGGGTAGCTGAGCGGCTTGGTCACACAAAAGTAGCGGTCAAAACTGATGATGAGCAGGTTCATGACGGAGGCATTGCTGACCACATAGTCTAGCGCCAGCCAGAGGTCACACACCACCGGTCCCAATGGCCAATAGCCCATGATTAGGTACACCGTGTAGAGGTTCATGGAGAACACACCAATGATGAGGTCAGCGCATGCCAGCGAGAACAGGAAGTAATTGTTCACGGTCTGCAAGTGGCGGTTGACTTTGATTGACAGCATGACTAGGATGTTGCCCACCACTGTCACAAAGCTAAGGGAACCAGTTACCAGGGCAATAAACACCATCTCCACTGTCTTGTAGGGGCTGCCAAACCCCGACCCCTCTGTGCCCGTGCATGTGCCATTACCCACATCGCAGCTCTGATTGGTCAGGAAGATGTCTTTGGACACGTTGGTAAGTGAACCTGATGAGATAAAGAGAAAGAGAACAAAAAAAGCAAAAAGAAAGCGAGAGAGGCATTAATAATATATGTTTAGTATTGACTATCAATACTAACGATATCTGGCGTCAAATCGTCAAGTGTTGAATCATAAACACGTAAGGGGAACATCTGTGAGTGCTCTGGTTCTGTGGAGGTGTTTTGCGTAAGACATGATTTGTAATGCAGTGGCATGTTAAGGCTCCTTTATGCATTCTACATTCGACCAGCATGCATTAGATGGACATCAAACAGGATATAAGCACAGAAATCAACATGTTTAACTCATATCTAACGAAGGGTTCTTGTTCTTAACAAAAGGAGTGTGAGCGCGCACAAAGAAATGCAGGATAATGTGGCTGACATTGAGTATGTTTATAATGGATGGAGTGTTCTCTCAGTGCCCCAGTTCGTCACACGATGATGTAGATCTCTGCCCTGTGATCTACTACCTGCCCTGCCCAGGTGGCTTCTCCTCTCATTAAGACACCACAGACAGATTAATCAAACATTGCAACAGAGTCCCCCTGTAGAAATTCAGCTTGACCTAAAGGTTAATTGTTTAATAATGTCTGAAACAGATCAGATTAAATGCATGGATCCACTTTTCCCTGCATGCTAATATAGAACGCCAGGAGGAAAATATACACACGCACACACAATGACGTTGATCAGAGAGAGTGGGTAAGCTACTAATTCAAATTATGCAGAATCTCCATGTGTTGAATGGTAATCAGATGAAGACTGAGGCAGAAACTGATCTATATGAAACTTTAAGGAACTGTGGATTGTGCTGTTTCTTGAGGTTTCGTCATCATCTGTACCACAAACCAGAGATGGGAAGTAGATGGATAAGACAGAGGGAGCTACCGATGTCGACATGACTGAGAATAGAGACATTCTTGATCCCCCATGGCCATATATGAGGGAGATGTTCGAAATTGTCTGTGTCAAAAGGTTTCCTGGCGAATGCGCTGTGTGTCTATAAATAGTGTTTTTTGGTACAAATGTATTATGTGAGGTCCAGTTACCAGACACTAAAACAGGTAGTAGTAATGGTTACTTTTTACTTAAGTAGGCTATATGTTAGAGCCCATACTTCTTTACTGTAACTTAAGTGAAAAAGGGTAGTCAGCGCCTCAACTTTTACCAGAGTCTATTTAAACACAAGTATCTGTACTTCTACTTGAGTGAAGGA